>NC_080386.1:69754338-70063222 GCF_014773155.1 Arachis stenosperma
TCGAATGTGTGGTGAAAGAGGGAGCCAAACGTGTATTTATAAGGTGGGGAGGGGAGTTTTCGAAAAAAGAGAGAAATTTGAAAGGAGATTTGAGAAGATATGGAAAGAAATTGAGAAAAGGGTGAAATTTTTGAACAATGTTTGTAATTGATTTGAAATAAATTTGAAGAATGGTTTTGATTTTTGAAGATTTGAAAGTGAATGATGAATGATTGAAGTGTGATTTTGTAGAAAAGTATGGGTAAGAAAAGGAAAGTTTGAAAAAATTTGATTTGAAAACAAATTGTGGTCCCCCCACCTTGCTGGCGTTAAACGCCCAGAATGGCACCCATTCTGGCGTTTAACGCCCATTTGTTGCCCCTTTTGGGCGTTTAACGCCCAGCCAGGTGCCCTGGCTGGCGTTAAACGCCAGAAATCCTTTATCACTGGGCGTTTTTCTAAACGCCCATGATGCTGCACACCTGGCGTTAAACGCCCAGAATGGTGCCCATTCTGGCGTTTAACGCCCAGAATGGTACCCATTCTGGCGTTTAACGCCCAAAATGCCCCTTACTGGCGTTTTTTCGCCAGTAAGCTCATTTTCTCTGCTTTTTGAGCTGAATCCTTCTGTAACTCTGTGAATTCCTTCATTTTTGATACTTGCCTCTGTAAGAACTAATCATATAACCTCCTAATGACTGGGTTGCCTCCCAGCAAGCGCTTCTTTACTGTCTTTAGCTGGACCTTCACTGAGAATCACTCAAGTCTCAGTTTTGAGCATTCCAGCTCAAAATTGCTCTCAAGATAATGCTTGATTCTTTGTCCATTAACAATGAACTTTTTGTCCGAATCAATATCTTGAAGCTCAACATATCCATATGGTGACACTCCTGTGATCACATACGGACCCCTCCACCGGGATTTGAGTTTTCCTGGGAACAATTTGAGCCTGGAGTTGAAGAGCAGAACTTTTTGTCCTGGCTCAAAGACTCTGGTTGACAATTTCTTGTCATGCCACTTCTTTGCCTTTTCCTTATAAATTTTTGCATTTTCAAAGGCATTGAGTCTGAACTCCTCTAGCTCATTTAACTGGAGCATCTTTTTCACCAGCTAACTGAGCATCCATGTTTAGGAATCTGGTTTGCCCAGTAGCTTTATGTTCCAGTTCCACAGGCAATGACAGGCCTTTCCATACACCAGTTGGTATGGAGAGGTTCCTATAGGAGTCTTGAATGCTGTTCTGTATGCCCACAGAGCATCATCCAAGCTCTTTGCCCAATCCTTTCTTCGGGCTATCACAGTCCGTTCTAGGATTCTTTTTAGCTCTCTGTTAGAGACTTCAGCTTGCCCATTTGTCTGTGGATGATACGGAGTTGCCACTTTATGGCTGATTCCATATCTAACCATAGCAGAGTATAGCTGTTTGTTGCAGAAATGAGAGCCCCCATCACTGATTAGTACTCTGGGAACACCAAATCTGCTGAAGATGTGTTTCTGGAGGAATTTTAGCACGGTCTTGGTATTATTAGTGGGCGTAGCAATTGCTTCTACCCACTTAGATACATAGTCCACCGCCACCAGAATGTAAGTGTTTGAGTATGATGGTGGGAATGGCCCCATGAAGTCAATTCCCCATACATCAAACAATTCTATCTCTAATATCCCTTGTTGAGGCATGGCATATCCGTGAGGCAGGTTACCAGCTCTTTGGTAACTGTCACAGTTACGCACAAACTCTCGGGAATCTTTGTAGAGAGTAGGCCAGTAGAAGCCACACTGGAGGACTTTAGTGGCTGTTCGCTCACTTCCAAAATGTCCTCCATACTGTGATCCATGGCAATGCCATAAGATCCTTTGTGCTTCTTCTCTGGGTACACATCTGCGGATCACTCCGTCAGCACATCTCTTAAAGAGATATGGTTCATCCCAGAGGTAGTACTTGGCATCTGAAAGCAATTTCTTTCTTTGCACACTGCTGTACTCCTTGGGTATGAACCTCACAGCTTTATAATTTGCAATATCTGCAAACCATGGAGCTTCCTGAATGGCAAAGAGTTGCTCATCTGGGAAAGTCTCAGAGATCTCAGTAGAAGGGAGGGACGCCCCAGCTACTGGTTCTATTCGGGACAGATGATCAGCTACTTGGTTCTCTGTCCCTTTTCTGTCTCTTATTTCTATATCAAATTCTTGCAGAAGCAACACCCATCTGATAAGCCTGGGTTTTGAATCCTACTTTGTGAGTAAGTATTTAAGAGCAGCATGGTCAGTGTACACAACCACCTTGGATCCTACTAGATAAGATCTAACTTGTCAATGGCATAACCACTGCAAGTAATTCTTTTTCTGTGGTTGTGTAATTCTTCTGTGCATCATTTAGAACACGGCTAGCATAGTAAATGACATGCAGAAGTTTGTTATGCCTCTGTCCCAACACTGCACCAATGGCATGATCACTGGCATCACACATCATTCAAATGTAATGCCCAATCTGGTGCAGAGATGACTGGTGCTGACCAGTTTAGCTTTCAGGGTCTCAAATGCCTGCAGACACTGTGTCAAACACAAATGGTGTGTCAGCAGCTAGCAGGTTACTTAAAGGTTTTGCAATTTTCGAAAAATCCTTTATGAACCTTCTGTAGAATCCTGCATGCCCCAGAAAGCTTCTGATTGCCTTAACATTGGCAGGTGGTGGTAATTTTTCAATTACCTCTACCTTTGCCTTATCCACCTCTATTCCCCTGCTTGAAATTTTGTGCCCAAGGACAATTCCCTCAGTCACCATAAAGTGACATTTCTCCCAGTTTAAAACCAGGTTAGTCTCTTGGCATCTTTTCAGGACAAGTGATAGGTGTTTAAGACAGAAGCTGAATGAGTCTCCATATACTGAGAAGTCATCCATGAAGACTTCCAGAAATCTTTCTACCATATCTGAGAAGATAGAGAGCATGCACCTCTGAAAGGTTGCAGGTGCATTGCACAGACCAAAAGGCATCCTTCTGTAGGCAAACACGCCAGAAGGGCAAGTAAATGCTGTTTTCTCTTGGTCCTGAGGATCTACTGCAATTTGGTTGTAGCCTGAATAAACATCCAAAAAGCAGTAATAATCATGACCAGCTAGTCTTTCTAGCATTTGGTCTATAAATGGTAAAGGAAAATGATCCTTTCTGGTGGCTGTATTGAGCCTTCTGTAGTCAATACACATACGCCACCCTGTGACTGTTCTTGTAGGAACCAGTTCATTTTTTTCATTATGAACCACTGTCATGCCTCCCTTTTTGGGGACAACTTGGACAGGGCTCACCCAGGGGCTATCAGAAATAGGATAAATAATCCCAGCCTCTAGTAATTTAGTGACCTCTTTCTGCACCACCTCCTTCATGGCTGGATTTAGCCTCCTCTGTGGTTGAACCACTGGTTTGGCATTATCCTCCAACAGGATCTTGTGCATGCATCTAGCTGGGCTAATGCCCTTAAGATCACTTATGGACCACCCAAGAGCTGTCTTCTGTGTCCTTAGCACTTGAATCAGTGCTTCCTCTTCCTGTGGATTTAAAGCAGAGCTTATAATCACTGGAAAAGTGTCACCCTCTCCCAGAAATTCGTACTTCAGGGATGGTGGTAGAGGTTTGAGTTCAGGCTTGGGAGGTTTATCCTCTTCCTGAGGAATTTTCGAAAATTCCTTTGCTTCCTCTAGTTCTTCTTGATCAGGTTGAGCATCTTTGAAGATGTCCTCAAGCTCTGATTCTAGGCTTTCAGCCATATTGATCTCTTCTACCAGAGAGTCAATAATGTCAGCGCCCATGCAGTCATTTGGTGTGTCTGGATGCTGCATAGCTTTTACAGCATTCAACTTGAACTCATCCTCATTGACTCTCAGGGTTACTTCCCCTCTTTGTACATCAATGAGAGTTCGTCCAGTTGCTAGGAAAGGTCTTCCTAGAATGAGAGTTGCACTCTTGTGTTCCTCCATTTCCAGCACCACAAAGTCAGTTGGAAAGGCAAAGGGCCCAACCTTGACAATCATGTCCTCTATTATGCTTGATGGGTGTTTAATGGAGCCATCAGCAAGTTGGAGGCATATCCTGGTTGGTTTGACTTCTCCAGCCAACCCAAGCTTTCTGATAGTGGATGCAGGTATTAGATTGATGCTTGCTCCAAGATCACATAGGGCTGTCTTGGTGCAAGCACCTTCTAATGTGCATGGTATCATAAAGCTCCCAGGATCTTGAAGCTTTTCTGGTAAGCTTTTTAGAATGACTGCACTGCATTCTTCAGTGAGAAACACTTTTTCAGTTTCTCTCCAATCCTTCTTATGACTTAAGATCTCTTTCATGAACTTAGCATAAGAAGGTATTTGCTCAAGTGCCTCTGCAAACGGAATCTTTATTTCAAGAGTCCTTAGATAGTCTGCAAAGCGGGCAAATTGCTTATCCTGTTCCGCTTTGCGGAGTTTCTGAGGATAAGGCATCTTGGCTTGATATTCTTCAACCTTAGTTGCTGCAGGTTTATTCCTTACAGAGGTGGTTGGAGAAGCCTGCTTAAGGGGGTTGTTATCAGCACTTGCAAGTGTCTGACCCCTTTGTGACGTTTGAACGCCAGACTTGGCTACCCATTGGGCGTTTAACGCCAAGTTTTCTCCCTTTTCTGGCGTTTGAATGCCAGAACTGGGCAGGGAATGGGCGTTTAACGCCAGCTTTCCCCCCTTTTCTGGCGTTTGAACGCCAAGAGTATTCCTCTCTGGGCTCTTACTGTCCTCAGAGGGATTTTGGACAGTGGTTTGGTGATCCTCTGTCAATTGTTCCTTTATTGGCTTTTTGCTACTTTTGAGCAGTGTTATTCAGTGTCTTCCCACTCCTTAGTTGAACTGCTTGACATTCCTCTGTTATCTGTTTAGATATTTGCTGTTTTGCTTGATTCAACTGCAGTTCTATGCTCTTGTTAGCAACCTTAGTATCATGGAGCATTTCTTTAAATTCTGCTAACTGTTCAGTCATCAGGAGCAATTGTTGATTAAGCTCATTCATCTGTTCTTGAGGATTAGGGTCAGTGACTAATGCCATGACTTCCTCCTTTGGAACGAACTCATTGCTAGAATATAAGTACTGGTTTCTAGCAACAGTGTCTATAAGCTCTTGAGCTTCTTCAATTGTCTTCCTCATGTGTATAGATCCACCAGCTGAGTGGTCTAAAGACATCTGAGCTTTTTCTGTGAGCCCATAGTAGAAGATGTCTAACTGTACCCACTCTGAAAACATTTCAGGGGCATTTTCTAAGCATACCTCTATACCTCTCCCAGGCATTATAAAGGGATTCATTATCCTCTTGTTTAAAGCCTTGGATGTCCAGCCTTAGCTGTGTCATCCTCTTTGGAGGGTAAAATGATTCAGGAATTTGTCTGACAACTGTTTCCATGTCTTTATGCTTGCTGTAGGTTGGTTATTCAACCACCTTTTAGCTTGATCTTTTACAGCAAATGGAAACAGTAATAGTCTGTAGACATCCTGATCTACCTCTTTATCATGTACTGTGTCAGCAATTTGTAAGAACTGTGCCAGAAACTCAGTAGGTTCTTCCTGTGGAAGACCGGAATACTGGCAATTTTGCTGCACTATGATAATGAGTTGAGGATTTAGCTCAAAGCTGCTTGCTTTGATGGGAGGTGTGCAGATGCTACTCCCGTATGCAGCTGTAATGGGGTTAGCATATGACCCCAGAGTCCTTTTGGACTGATTAATCCCACTTAAGTCCATAATGGACAAAAGGGAAATGATAATGATTGCAAAGAGATAAATTTTGTTGTTTTTTTTTGAATTAACCGAAAATTAAAATAAAAACAAAAGGAAATTAAAATAAAAATTCGAAAATCAAAAAGAAAATAAGATCAAAGCAAATTGAGAACTGAATCAATTAGTTAATCAAAAAGATTTTGAAAATAGCAATTAAAAAGATATGATTGAAAAATTTTTATGAAAAAGATTTGATTTTTGAAAAGAGGAAAGAGAAAAAACAAAAAGACACAAACTTAAAATTTTTAGAAAATCAAACACTAATTTTCGAAAATTTTAAAGGAAAAACACAAAGAGGACACCAAACTTAGAATTTTTATGAATCAAAAAGGGACTAAGAACATGCAAAAACGAAAATCAAGAGAAAAATAAAAGCATGCAAAAGACACCAAACATAAAATATGAAACTAGACTCAACTAAAAGACTCTAAACCAACACAAATAAACAGTCCTAATCTAAGCAACAAGATAAACCGTCAGTTGTCCAAACTCGAACAATCCCCGGCAACGGCGCCAAAAACTTGGTGCACGAAATTGCAATAACACTTTTGCAATCCCGCACAACTAACCAGCAAGTGCACTGGGTCGTCCAAGTAATACCTTGCGTGAGCAAGGGTCGATCCTACGGAGATTGTCGGCTTGAAGCAAGCTATGGTTACCTTGTAAATCTTAGTCAGGATATCAGAAATTATCAGGATTGATTGTGAAAAGCAAAAGAACATGAATTGGTTACTTGTTTTTCAGTAGTGGGGAATAGGTTGAGGCTTTGGAGATGCTCCATCTTCTGAATCTCTGCTTTCCTACTGTCTTCTTCATCAAACACGCAAGGCTCCTTCCATGGCAAGCTGTATGTAGGGTTTCACCGTTGTCAGTGGCTACCTCCCATCCTCTCAGTGAAAATGTTCCTATGCTCTGTCACAGCATGGCTAATCAGCTGTCGGTTCTCGGTCAGGCCGGAATAGAATCCATCGATCCTTTTGCGTCTGTCACTAACGCCCCGCCTGCTAGGAGTTTGAAGCACGTCACAGTCATTCAGTCATTGAATCCTACTCAGAATACCACAGACAAGGTTTAGACCTTCCGGATTCTCTCGAATGCCGCCATCAGTTCTAGCTTATACCACGAAGATTCTGGTTAAGGAATCCAAGAGATATCTACTCAATCTAAATTAGAACAGAGGTGGTTGTCAGGCACATGTTCATAGTTGAGAATGATGATGAGTGTCACGGATCATCACATTCATCCGGGTTAAGAGCAAGTGATATCTTAGAATGGAAGCAAGCATGATTGAATAAGAAACAGTAGTAATTGCATTAATCCATCAAGACACAGCAGAGCTCCTCACCCCCAACCATGGGGTTTAGAGACTCATGCCGTGGAATGTATACAAAGAAACGTGTAAAAATGTCATGAGATCCGGATACAATGTCAAAAGATCCTGTTAATAGTAAACTAGTAACCTAAGGTTTACATAAATGAGTAAATGACAGAAAAATCCACTTCCAGGCCCACTTGGTGTGTGCTTGGGCTGAGCATTGAAGCATTTTCGTGTAGAGACCTTTTCTGGAGTTAAACGCCAGCTTTCATGCCAGTTTGGGCGTTTAACTCCAAGTTTTATGCCAGTTCCGGCGTTTAACGCTGGAATTTCTGAGGCCGAATTGCTACGCCAATTTGGGCCATCAAATCTTGGGTAAAGTATGGACTATCATATATTGCTGGAAAGCCCAGGATGTCTACTTTCCAATGCCGTTGAGAGCGCGCGAATTGGGCTTCTGTAGCTCCAGAAAAGCCACTTCGAGTGCAGGGAGGTCAGAATCCAACAGCATCTGCAGTCCTTTTCAGTCTCTGAATCAGATTTTTGCTCAGAACCTTCAATTTCAGTCAGAAAATACCTGAAATCACAGAAAAACACACAAACTCATAGTAAAGTCCAGAAAAGTGAATTTTAGCTAAAAACTAATAAAAATATACTAAAAACTTAACTAATTATACTAAAGACATACTAAAAACAATGCCAAAAAGCATACAAATTATCCGCTCATCACAGTCTCACAGATCTGCAAGAACTCAGTTAAAAACTGATAAGGATCTTCAGATGGAAGTCCATAAAACTTGCAGTTTTGTTGCATTAAGGCAACTAGCTGAGGCTTAAGCTCAAAGTTATTGGCTCCAATGGCAGGAATGGAGATGTTTCTTCCATCAAATTTGGACGTTGGCTTTGTGAAATCACCAAGCATTCTCCTTGCATTATTATTATTTTCGGCTGCCATCTCCTTCTCTTGTTCGAAAATTTCTGAAAGGTTGTTTCTGGATTGTTGTAATTTAGCTTCTCTTAATTTTCTCTTCAGAGTCCTTTCAGGTTCTGGATCAATTTCAACAAGAGTGCCTTTATCCTTGTTCCTGCTCATATGAAAGAGAAGAAAACAAGAAAAGAAGGGGAATCCTCTATGTCACAGTATAGAGATTCCTTTATGTTAGTAGAAAAAGAAGGGGGTAGAAGAATGAAGAAGAATTCGGATTTTTAGATGAAGGGAGGTGAAGAGAAGTTTAGTAATTAAATAATTAAATAGAATAAGAAGAGAGAGGAGAAATTTCGAAATAATTTTGAAAAAGGAGTTAGTATTTTTCGAAAATTAGAGATAAGTTAAAATTAAAACATGAAACAATTAATTAATTAAAAAGAATTTTTGAAAAAGAGAGAGATATTTTCGAAAATAGAAGAGGGAGAAGTAGTTAAGTGGTTTTGAAAAAGATAAGAAACAAACAAAAAGTTAGTTAGTTGATTGAAAAAGATTTGAAATCAAAATTGAAAAATATAAGAAGATAGTAAGTTAGATAAGATATTTTTGAAATCAAATTTTGAAAAAGATAAAATTTTTGAAAAAGATCAAATAAAAGATAAAAAAGATTTAATTCCAAAATTTTCAAATTATTTACTTTACTAACAAGAAACTACAAGATCAGATTCTAGAACTTAAAGATTGAACCTTTCTTAACAAGAAAGTAACAAACTTCAAATTTTTGAACCAATCACATTAATTATTAGTGAATTTTCGAAAATATGATGTAAAGATAAGGAAAAGATTTTGAAAATAATTTGAAAAATATTTTTGAAATTTTCGAAAAATGAAAAAAATGAAAAAGATATGATTTTTGAAAAAGATTTTAAAAAGATAAGATTTTTAAAATTGAAATTTTGACTTGACTTGTAAGAAACAACTAATTTTGAAAATTTTTGACCAAGTCAACCCAAAATTTCGAAAATTTGGAGGGAAATAGGGAAAAGATATTTTTTTTGATTTTTGAATTTTTAATTATGAGAGAGAAAAACAACAAAAATACTCAATGCATGAAATTTTTAAATCAAAACAATGAATGCATGCAAGAATGCTATGAATGTCAAGATGAACACCAAGAACACTTTGAAGATCATGATGAACATCAAGAACATATTTTTGAAAAATTTTTGATGCAAAGAAAATATGCAAGACACCAAACTTAGAAATTTTTAATGCTTGGAAAATATGAATGCAAAAATGCACATGAAAAACAACAAACAACACAAAACAAGAAAACATCAAGATCAAACAAGAAGACTTACCAAGAACAACTTGAAGATCATGAAGAACAGCATGAATGCATGAATTTTCGAAAAATGCAAGAAAAGATTTTTAAAGCATGCAATTGACACCAAACTTAAAAATTGACTCAAGACTCAAACAAGAAACACAAAATATTTTTTTATTTTTATGATTTTATGAATTTTTTTTAATTTTTATTAATTTTTTCGAAAATAAAGTTTAGAAAAACGAAAAATAAAAGAAAAAAAATTTTGAAAAAGATTTTTGAAAAGAAAATTACCTAATCTGAGCAACAAGATGAACCGTCAGTTGTCCATACTCAAACAATCCCCGGCAACGGCGCCAAAAACTTGGTGGACGAAATTGTGATCCATGTTCTAACTATTTTGAGATGAAGGCTTCTTATGGCACTGGTTGAATTCACAACTCCATTCAACTAACCAGCAAGTGTACTGGGTCGTCCAAGTAATAAACCTTACGTGAGTAAGGGTCGATCCCACAGAGATTGTTGGTATGAAGCAAGCTATGGTCACCTTGTAAATCTCAGTTAGGCAGATAAAATTATGGAATTTAGAAAATCAAATAATAAAGAGAAAAGAAATAATAAAAGGGATAGAATACTTATGCAGATTCATTGGTGGGAATTTCAGATAAGCGAATGGAGATACTGTATGGCTCAAGAACGCCTGCTCTCCTACTGCTTCAACTCAATCCTTCTTACTCCTTCCCATGGCAAGCTGTGTATAGGGGTTCACCATCAGTGGTGGCTACTTTCAATCCTCTCGGGAAAATGGTCCTCTGCGGCTGTCACTCGCATGGCTAATCGTCTGGAGGCATCACCCATGGTTGATGGCTACATCCCATCCTCGCAGTGAAAACTACGCTCACGCACTCTGTCACAGCACGGCTAATCACTGGTTGGTTCCTGCGCCTACTGTAATAGAATCCCTTGATTCTTTTGCGTTTGTCATCACGCCCAGCACTTGCAAGTCTGAAGCACGTCACAGTCATTCATTACCGGAATCCTATTCGGAATACCACAGACAAGGTTAGAATTTCTGGATTCCCAGGATCCTACTCGGAATACCACAGACAAGGTGAGACTTTCCGGATCCTCATAAATGCCGCCATCTATCTAGCTTATACCACGAAGATTCTGTTGGGGAATTTAAGAGATACACATTCAAGCTCGGTTGCATGTAGAACGGAAGTGGTTGTCAATCACGCGCGTTCATAAATAAGAATGATAATGAGGGTTATCTAATCATCACATTCATCATATTCTTGGGTACGAATGAATATCTTGGAATAAGAATAAGAGAGAATTGAATAAAAGAAAATAGAACTGCATTAATACTTGAGGTACAGCAGAGCTCCACACCCTTAATCTATGGTGTGCAGAAACTCCACCGTTGAAAATACATAAGTAAAAGGTTCAGGCATGGCCGAATGGCCAGCCCCCATGATCTGAGAACTATGCGTCCCAAGATGCTCTTTAGATCTAAAGTGATCAAAAAGATATCAAATACATTAGTTAAATGTTCTATTTATAATAAACTAGCTCCTAGGGTTTACATGAGTAAGTATTTGATGCATAAATCCACTTCCGGGGCCCACTTGGTGTATGGGGCTGAGCTTGATCAATCCACGAGCTGAGGCTTCTCTTGGAGTTGAACTCCGAGTTATGACGTGTTTTGGGCGTTCAACTCCGGATCATGACGTTTTTCTGGCGTTTAACTCCAGACAGCAGCATGTACTTGGCGTTCAATGCCAAGTTACGTCGTCAATTTCCGAATAAAGTATGGACCATTATATATTGCTGGAAATTCCTGGATGTCTACTTTCCAACGCCGTTGAGAGCGCGCCAATTGGAGTTCTGTAGCTCCAGAAAATCCATTTCGAGTGCAGGGAGGTCAGAATCCAACAGCATCAGCAGTCCTTTTGTCAGCCTTTTTCAGAGTTTTGCTCAAATCCCTCAATTTCAGTCAGAATTTACCTGAAATCACAGAAAAACACACAAACTCATAGTAAAGTCCAGAAATGTGAATTTATCATAAAAACTAAGGAAAACATCCCTAAAAGTAGCTTGAACTTACTAAAAACTACCTAAAAACAATGCCAAAAAGCGTATAAATTATCCGCTCATCAGTTAGCTTAGACTTGTGAAAGTGTTCATGTTTAAGTGTGGGGAAGTTGGGTTTGGAAATATTTGGTTTAAGAATTGGGTGTTATATATCTTTATGAAAATGTGAAAGAAATGTTTAGGACATGTTCATGCATTCAATAATTTAATCATATGCATTGAGAAAAACAAAAGAAAAATAAAAATATATATATATATATATATATATATATATATATATATATATATCAATCATATACATTTCATTCATCCTACCATTCCTCTTAACTCTTATAGTTTCTCTTAAGCTTAACATGAGGACATGCTAATGTTTAAGAGTGAGGAGATTGATAAACCGCTATTTTACAGTTTATCTTGTGCTCAATTGAGTGGATTTTATCAATCTTTCATACACTTGTTCATACAAAATTCATGGCTTTACATTCTCCTTCCTAATTTTGTGTTATGATTGAAAACATGCTTCTTTGGCCTTATATTTGCTAAAATTAATCCTCTCTTATTACCATTAGATGCCGTGATATGTGCATTAAGTGATTATAGGGATTACAAGGCAAGAATGGCTTAGAGGATGGAAAGGAAGCATGCAAAAGTGGAAGGAATACAAGAAATTGAAGGAACTACTGAGCTGTCCAACCTGACCCTCTCGCACTAAATCGATCATAACTTGAGCTACAGAGGTCCAAATGAGGCGGTTCTAGTTGAGTTGGAAACCTAACATCCAAGGCTTCGAAATAATATTTAATTTACCATAATGGCCATACGGCTAGGTAACGCGCACGCGTGATTCACGCGCACGCGTCGTAGTGACGAAAAACCAACGTGGCAGATTTCGCTCCCAGCAATTTCTGGGCTGTTTTTGACGTAGTTCTCGGCCTAGAAAACACAGATTGGAGGCTATAAAGTGGAAAAATCCATTCATTCATAAGAGAAGCTGATAATTCATAATTTTAAGTTTTAGATGTAGTTTTCTAGAGAGAGAGGCTCTCTCCTCTCTCTTAGGATTTAGGCTTTAGAATTTAGGATTTCTCTTAGGTTAGGTTTACTTCTTCTTCATTCCAGGTTTAATGTTCCTTAATTTATCTTATCTTCTACTTTTATTTATTCTATTACTTTAGTTGTTTATTTTCTCAATATGGTTTATGAATCCCTATGATGAATTTGATTTTCTAATTTACTACACATTGAGGTATTTCATATTTATGATTGCTTTCTTCTCTTTAGGATATAAATAATTTGGATTTAATCTCCCTTTCCTTTGGTTGAGTAATTGGTGACACTCTAGTTATCAAACTCGGCTGTTGATTGAAAATTGGAATTTACTGATTGATTTGGATCTCTCTAAAGCTAGTCTTTTCATAGGAGTTGACTAGGACTTGAGGAATCAAATTGAATAGTCCACTTGACTTTCCTTTATTTAGTAAGAGTTAACTAAGTGGGAGCAATAAACAATTTTCATCACACCTGATAAGGATAACTAGGATGGGATTTCCAGTTCCTATACCTTGCAATGGTTTTTATGATAATTAATTTACTTTATTGCCAGTTTATTTTCATGTTCCCTATTTCAAAACCCAAGAATATACTCTTTCAATAACCAATAATAAACACACCTCCCTGCAATTCCTTGAGAGACGACCCAAGGTTTAAATACATCGGTTATAAATTTTATTGGGTTTGCTTAAGTGAGAACCAAAACTTTTGTGCGAAAGGACTCTTTGTTGGTTTAGAAGCTATACTTACAACGCGATTATTTTTATGAAATTCTTTACCGAGCAAAAGTCCGTTCGTCAGGGCTGTATCTGAAGTATGTTAGGCCGAGCATTATTGACCTGTACTTCACCCTGACTTCTATATCCAGCTGCATTAGAGAAAATATAACAAAAATATATTCCATTGATTTAAGTAAGATGTTAGACACTTCACATATAATAATTAGCTCAACTACTAACTGAGATGTCTAAAATCAATGCACCTGGCCCTGGTACTACAAGAGACGAAGTGCCAACACAAAACTGAACTGGTTCCAGCATCTTACTGATCACCTAATACAATAATCCTAGCAATCAGAATAAGAAGGAAAATAATAAATTGTTTGTTTCAAACAGAATAGAGTTCTACATAATAGTTGAGAAGTCAATGCTCAAAGTAGTCATGTCAAAAGTGCTCAAAGTTTCACCTTAGCAAATATTACATGATTCTACATTTTGACATGTTTAAGACAAACTCCTAGAATAGGGGAAAAAAAGATAAGAAGCTTAACTATTTCATTTTTAGCCATTCAAAAAACCACCAATAAGAGGAACTAAAAGATCAACGAGTACAGAAATGATGCTTGACATTCAGATGATGCCCATAGGAATTTGATATTCCCTTCTATTGTTCACTACAAGCTTTATTTTGCATCTATCACATGTTTCATGTACAACATAAGAACATAGTTAGAGAAACTTACAATCTTTAGTTTCCTGAGTTCTCTCCTGGCCATATTTGGACAGAGATTTTAAAAACTGATCGTGCTTGTGGCCGATCCTGATAGATATTACAATAGTCCAACTCAAATCATACTTGAATATATACATGTAATTTTTTAGTTCACCTGGTCCTTATTATTTTATTTCAGTTTACATATATAGCTATGATTTTCTTCTGTTTTGAAATTATTGAAACTTATGGTTTGAGAGGTTAAATATACAAGTCAATACATTATCACAAAAGCATGCCTAGAAGATATCAATAAATTATAAAAGGTTTGAGAAGAAGATGAGCAACACTGAGAAGAAAGGAGCAAGGGAAGAATAGGAGGAGCAGCGCCACCACAGGACAGGCAAAGCACTAAAAGTTCAACACCACCTAGCAGCAGTGGAGCATTAGCACAGCTGTAGCAGAACAAAACCAAACATCCTGAAGTTTAGAGAGAGAAAAAACCTAAATCCAAATATCATAATAGAACAAAAAACAGTTTAGAATAGAAAAATCAGAAAAAAATGAAGAACCACAAAAATCAAAACAAAAAATCAAATTCAAAAACAAATAATCAGATCACTTTTCAAGAAAGCAAAATCAGTCTTGACATAACCGCCCTTCATAGCCTCCTCAATGCTATCTTCTTTGCTAAGAATCACTTCATCTAACACATTCTTTTCTAAGTTATTTGCCACAAATTTGGCAGCCTTTGCACCACCGTGCCCATTGAAAATTCCAAAAAATGCCTGCATTCATCGTATCCAAACAAATTTTGTTAATTAGATTTTCTCCAAATCCATTCCACCTAGGGTTGCATTCATTATGGTCCTTCCCTATAATTCATGAATTCCATTAACAAATAAAAATCCTAAATCATTGACCAAATCCATCCACAAAATTAGAATAATTCACCTATGTTCAAACAAATTAAACATTCCAGAAACAAATCAAAAAGAAAAAGTAAAATTTTGTTACTAGTTTTTGTTGTCTGCGTAGGTTATCAGCAGTAGAGTAGCGATCTTCCATGTGCTCCCTCCTCCCTCTCTTGCAATAAATAGAGAAGGCATCACGCTCCTCTTCCACAACATCACGCAGCACCGCAGCAGAGGGTGTGGGCGGAATGCCAAAGGCCAAGGAGCTAACAGGTATATCAAGCCTAGCAAGTCACTTCCTTTTCAAAACAATGCCGTTTAGTGACGTAGCGGAAGCTGAAATGGCAACAACACCGAAAAGCGAAGCTGGAATAGGCGACTTGGGAAGACAAAGACGCAATGGCGAGGAAGAAGAAGCAGGAGAAGAGCAAGACGACGCCGTAGCGGGGACTTGCAAAGGCGCCATGAGAGCGACGACGAACCCACCATCGCTACTGCCATCCTGCGTGTCTGTATGAGAGGAATGGATGAGGAGTGCTCGAATGAAGAAAACGAGGGAGAGAGAGAGACGCTGCTGCAGTGTGAATTAGGGTTAGGAGAATGGGGAATAAGTGTTTGTTTATTGCATTCTCACTCTCATACTTAAAAAATTAAAATTTTTTTAGAACCTTTTGGCCACGCTTTTGAAGTGTGCCAAAAAAGTTACAAGAAACGGCCACGCTTTTAAAATGGCACTATAACAAAATTCTGTCGCCACGCTTTAAAAGCGTGCCTGTTTTTCTCTATGGCGATGTTTTTTAAGCGTGGCAAAAAAAGCGTGGCTAAATCTCAAATCAATTGCCACCCTCATAAAAGCGTGGCCATAGATCTCTTTTGTCACGCTTTTTAAGCGTATCAGAAAAAACGTGGCCAAATCTATAATCAATCGACACCCTCATAAAAGTGTGGCCGTTGACCACTTTTGGCCACGCTTTTAAAGCGTAGCAAGAAAAAAGCGTGGCCATATGCCTTTTTTCTTGTAGTGGTAAAGTTGAAAATAAGTTTATTTAAAAGTTTTGTTGACAATGATAAATGTAAGAATATGGAAATGAAGGTACGGTTAATTTAATGTCGTAAATAATTTTGATCATTTCACTAATTAGTGGAGCTCTTTCGTCAAACAGTTTGTCAAGTAAGATAAAAATTTAAATACAGTTAACTTTATGGAAAATTGATAGTTGAGAATTGTTAAGTAATATACCGTGACTATTATTAAATTATTTAACAACTTTCAACTTTTACGTGTGCATCCCAACCTGCGGCCGCGGATATAGACATATACCGTGACTATTATTATAAATGTGTTATTTATATTAAGGAACATTAATAATACATAGAGAGATATTATTATGGTATTAGTAAATATTTTGTGCGCTGACAAAATATAGGTTGGCACATGTTATTGAAAGGTTTGGAACGTTTTGGTAAATATTTGCGTTAAATGTATGGGATAAAATATACTATAAAAAATTGTTTAGATTTTCTAGTTGTCCGGTTTGATATTAGGTTTTCGCTCCCACTAATTCAGATACGACCTGAGTCACACATTTGGCTATAATAAATGAATCTTCTTATGAAAATAGTTGTATTTACAAAGTTTCCTACATTATTTAAAAATAATAAATCATTACCACTCAAATGAAATCGTTGTTTTCTTATAAATACAAAATGAAGAACATTTTTTCTTTTTTCTTTTTATCTTATCTCAACTACTAAATACAATTAATCCGAGTTTGGGGGACAAGATCGATGATTTGGTGTTAATTGATTGAATAACATTCATAGACACATGAAAATTTGTTGGTTATGATTTAGTATTCGAATGATTTTAGTCGTGTAACATGTCACAAATACGACAAAACCTCACATGGAAATACAGCAAAAGTCCATGGTATTAATTTGTAGGATTATAGGCGCTTGATGCAGACCTGTGACGTGAGGTCCACACTCCTCATCAGCTGTTACGCTTTGTAACTCTCACTCACATCTCTTCTTTGTTTGTTTTTTTTTTTTTCCGTCGTCTTAAAATCTCTAATTAATGAAGCACAAACAAATGAAAGAAACCCCAATAACCACGTAAAGGATTAATAAGCTTTTTACACCTGTAAGAAAAGAATCTATCTCCAATTCTCTATCCATATATATATAATTATATATATGGACCCTATGAATAATTTCATTATGAAAACTATTAATATATGTAACCTAACAATGTAAAATTAAATTGACCAAAAATCAAATTTCTAATAATAGTTGAAATTTGAAAAGAAGGAAACGTTTGGAAGAAAAGGACTTTAAATTGACATTCTAATTTATAACTAATTAATTATTGGCCAGTCAATAAAAAAGAAAAATAAAGAGAAATCTAAGATAGAGGCTGGTAATAATTGTTATTGTGCTCTTCCCATAAATGCTTATACGTGTGAATGTGATAGCATATATAATTGTCTGTACTGTTTTGGACATACTTAGTCATCTAACTATGTCCATGCTACTTTGAAGTTTGAACCTTGGTAACGACTTCTGATACACTATTGAATTTGCATTGAAAAATAGTCAATAAATTTAGTTTTGGTATATGAACGATGTTAGATTTAAGTTTCCAACGGCATAAAATTAAATTTATTAAGGTTTCTAAATAAAAACTTTTAGAGTCCATAAAACTTTAGTTGAAAAGATGAAAATTAAATTACCAAAATTTTACCGTACTTAGTAAAATTCTTTAATGTATTATTTATTGTAAAAACTTAAAAAAAAATTCATTTTTCTTGACTCCTAAGTCCTAAATTTAACAAAAAATTAGTTAAACAATGTTCAAAGGTATCGGTTAAAAGGCTTTTAAAAAAATGGATATAATTTAAAAAAAAAAATTGCATTTGTTTGGCATTTCATTACAAGAAAATATCTCTATTGTCACGTTTTAAAGCGTGACGAAAAATTGAAAAAAGTGTGGCAATAACTTTTCGTCACGCTTTTTGAGCTACCGCCACGCTTTTGAAAGGGTTACAATTGCAAGTGTGGCGGTTGCTCTATCACCACGCTTTTGGTGACTTATCGCCACGTTTTTTTGTTACGCTTTTTATAGTTTGCCACACTTGTGGAAGATATGGCCACGCTTTTCAAACGTGGCAATAGAGAGAGATACAGCCGGATAGAGAGAGATACGGCTACACTTTCAAAGTGTGGCGATAGAGAGATATGGCCACGCTTTTAAAGCGTGGCGATAGCGATAGGTATGGCCACGCTTTAAATCAATAGTAATTAGTGACTTATATAATTTTTGCTATAATTGTTTCATATGTTAAAAAACTAATACTCAAAATACAAATATATCTCGAGTTCAAAACTCTATGCTAGAGAGGTGCCCTAAGTGCAAGCTAATCAAATGCCAAGCATTCACCACCAAGTCTATACATCAGAATTAGCAGCAAGTTTTCAACTTTAGCCAGAATCCTGCGAAACCATTCAATTATAGCATAAATATAAGCTCACTCTAATTAATTACGGGTAAATTTTCCAACATAAGTTCTTGAGCTAACGAGCATTCACTTAAACAAGGAGAGAACAGAGATATAGTGCTTTGTTCATCTCTTAATGCATGCATATATACATTCATTTTCTACTTGAAACTAATTATGGAACAGGAAAGATGATCATTCCCATTCAACAAAGTGAATTTACTTGCCAAGCATACTAGAGAGCAATTTAACATAAAAAAGGGATCAACCAGTATACTTCAAATAATAAATGTATTAAAAGCAGTTCGTAAACTAATGTGACTTAGACAAGTTATTACACAGATGGTCTTCCTTAAAACCTCAAAAGAAAAGTTTGAAACAATCGCACCATCCTGACCCCTAGATGCAAATTGAAAAGTGAAAATGCTAATGAATTTATAAATTTGAACACTCGGGTTGCCCAAAAGACATAACTCTACATCAGGACAAACAATTGACCGAACTCATAGCATCATGCACAATGGGTAGTTGGTTCAATCAAACAACTTCATCGGTAGCACAAAAGCATAGCAGTCAGCAAACAGCAGGAAAATAATTTTACAGAGCTCCATTTTAATAAGCATATAATAAAAGGAAAAAAAGTTCGATTTGACAAAATTCCTTAAAGACACAGCATAAAACAATAACCAGGCCCAAAAAGCATTAAAGTATTAATCATAGTAGCAGCAATTAGGGGACATAGCTCGCAATTCAAAAAACACCGAAAATTTAATGATATTTTGTTGTGTCTAAGAAGCATTTTGATTTCATCTGGGACACCCTCACCTTTTTACAAATTTTAAGCTGCAACCATTTTGTTTAAATTCCAGATCAGTGGCAGGTGGTATGCTTGATATAATCCGCTCCATATGATGACCAACAATGAACCTGAAATCAAGTTTAAGAATGTGGGCCAGTATGAGCTTCAAAAGTTCCAGTTGCGGGATATACATACTGAGAGTTTTTGAACACTTTAATCCCAATATTTCTGGTAGAATGACTTGCACATTCTCATTCCACCGCTCATCATCAGGGTTTACACCAATACACAAATGTTCTAACCTGTTTGAGTTTAGATAGCACACCAAAAGGAATAAAATGATTTTTGAGTGGTGTGCAGCTTCTACAAACATGGCTTAGGAGTGTAACATTACTAATCAATTAAAATTACCTTAAAGCATAGCTCACACATAAATATATATCAAGTTTGAAACAAAGTGTTAAGACATACTTGCCAAAGTCCTCTGGCTTCTTGCTGACCAAAACGATCATAACCATAGCTACATCAACAAATATCAAAGAAAAATTAAGCGAAACAAGTCAAAGTTTCACAATGTTTGTGATTCAATTATAGTCAACCATGAAAAATATCTTTAAGAAAAATACTCTTTAATTACAAATATCAAAGAAAACTTAGTTACAAAAGATTGAATATACAGGTTTCTGATTCGTATATATCAGTAACAATTATTTCTTCTCTTCTAGGCAATGCCATAACAAAGAGAAGTGTGTGCTCCATAAAGAAAGTTAGATATAAAGATACCAAACCTGCAGCCTAGTAAGTTTACTATCCTTGTATGGAACATGAATGCCTTCCTTTTGCTTCTTTTCATCACCAAGTGCACTAATATCATCAGTTACAGTTCCCACAACCAAGGCAATTTTACCTTCATACATAAAAAAACAAACATCCAGTGGAGAGTATAAGTACTCAAAACTCGAAATAATTCCTATCTTACCACTGAGAAATATAAGAGAGGGAAAAACAAACCTTGCCCTTCAGTATCATGACATTGAAATTGCTGTCGGTCCTCCTCACAAGGAAGCGGTAAAGCTGATCATGTTACACCAAATCAAAACCATCCAAATTCATAATTTGATAAAGAACAAATAAATCTCTAAAACAGATCAAAATTTGCACAATTAAAATCAGAACCAAATAAGGATAACAAATCAACAATAATCAGAACATGTTTCAATTAAAATCAAAATAAATAAAAAAACAAACAAGGAGAACAAAGCAACAATAATCAGAACAAATCAAACCCAAACTTGGAGAACAAATCAACATTATATTTAATTAAAATAAAAAAATATCAGAACCAAACAAAGAGAACAAATCAACAATAATAAGAAGTTCAGAACAACAAATCAACCTTATAAATTATAATAACAAGTTCTGAACAAATCTAGCATTATAAATTATAATAATAAAGCTTAGACCTTAATCCTAGTTTACAAAAAAAAAAAATTAGAAGCATTACCAAAACCAGTCCACCAACTCTTGCTCTGACAGAGATATCAACTCCCCTATCACAATGTTATTGATCCCTTCTACCATAGCAACTATTGCTAATGCCCAACTCCCTTCATAACAAAACCGCATTGACCTTGATCCTTAACGGGGGAGACAATGCCCTTCACCCTCCAATCAACAGAAGTAGGCAACTCGTCAATGGCACGGAATGTGTAATGGTCACTCTTCCTGTTGCCAGAGACCAATCGCTTTTGATGGGAGGAGCTGCGGGGTTTGGTGCCGAGGTACCTAGCTTTGTACTCTTCATTCGTGAAATCGGCGAACTTGTTCAAGCCAAGCTTGTAAGGTTTGTTCCCAGTGCTGTTATGTTCGTGAATGAACCGCATGTTATCCTTGAAGATCTCAAACCTTCTCTCTTTCTCTCCCAACGATTGACATCAACGATTTGGAACAAGCACTAACTGTACAAACACGCATAATTGCAAAATATCAACAACAAAAATAATAACAATTAAGCAATTAACAATAATAAACAGTTGAACTATGGAAGCAACAAGACCCACTAGTAGGAGGTACAGCCGTTTGAGGAGCACCCACGATGGCGGCGTAACCGTTTGGCTTCGCGTAGGGTGGTCTCAGGGTTGGGATGGCAGGCTTGCCGGGAGGAACCTGATACGACATCATCGGCTGCATGTGTGGCACAGACGCTGGAACCGCAATGCCACCGGCAGCAAAGGCAATGCCGAGAGCCATTGAAGCCGCAGAGCTAACACCAGGAGGTGGAATCGACGGATTCTGGTAGGCAAGACTCAGCGGAGCGGTACCTCCGGATGGATTTAGCAGCGAGGAGAAATGTGGTGCCTGAAGAGGCAGCGACTGGAAGGAGGGGGTGGCGGGAGGCGCGAAGCGAGGTCCAGCGAAGACCTGATGCGGCACGTAGGAGAAGGTGGGATGGTGCTGCTGCAACGGCGGCGGGGGCGGTGGCGCATAGAGCATAGTCGGATTGGGATTATGGTTTGTGAGAGCTGGAGATTGAGATAGGAATGTGGAAGGTGGAGCTGGATCGAGTTGTGATTCAATGTGATGGGCTTGAGATCTAGGGTTACGACGAGAAAGGAGGCAGGATCCGCCATGGAAAAGAGAAGAAGAATAAAGGGTTATTGGGTTTGGGGTTGTGAGTGACGGAGAGTGAGAGTGCCTTGAAGTGTTGTCCAGGTTTTAGAGTTAGTAGCATAGTTGTAAGAACCGAACCAGTGATCAAACCGGTCAGGTTACTGGTTCACTGGTTTATTGGTTCAACCAATAAATTGCTGGTTGAACCGATAAAATCGGTTTCACGTAAATAAAAAATATAAAATACTAAAAGTAGTCATAAACTTAAAAAATTCAAAATACATATCTTTACTTCTTCACCAACATTTTAAAAACAACCAAGTTTCAAAGTCTAAATATAACTAATATAAAGATAGACATGAAATTAGTTAGTACTAGTACAATAGTATCTTAATTAAACACAATAAGGATAACAATTCATAAACTAAATCCAAGGAGTGATTTCGAAGTCGGGAAATTGCTCTTCATCTGACAAACGTGGAGCTACATCCTGATTGCTTTCATTTTGATTTGCATTTTTCATAGAATTATTAGCTCCATCATTATCCTGATCATCTTCCAAATCCAATTGATCTAGCATTATAGATAATGTTTTGCAAATTAAGATATAAAATAAAATAAAACATGTTATAAGGCATACAAAAATCATAGTTGATCATAATTCATAAATAAATAAAAGCATACCAAAATCATCTAAAAGTGATTGAAGAGACATATTTGTAAGATCATTTCGTAAAGCATCAACTTCTTCAGGAGTTAAAAATGGTGGTGAATCTTCTAGTATCCATTCCGAATGATCCTCAAATGCATCAAGACAAATTGGATCATAAACTTGCTTTCTCATTTGGTTCCTATGTTATCAATATACTTCATTACTCTTGTGATGATTAAGTGATAAACCCCATATTTAGGGTTTATCTTGTATTAATTTTAGGGAATTTTACCACCTTTTATCCACATTCATTCAATGAAATAGCATGGTTTCATGATTGTCTCCCAATTTGTACTTAAGTGTGAAAACATGCTTTAGGTCCTTAATTGGCTAAGTTCAATTCACCCTTGATTCCACTAGATGCCTTGATTTATTTGTTAAGTGATTTCAGGTTGAAAAGGCTATGAATGAATCAAAGGAGTGAAGAGGAAAGTATGCAAAACGGAGAAATCATGAAAAGCCAAAGATGTGGAAAACGCCAAGGATGCGCGCGCACACACTGTATGCCCCCTCGCGGATTGAAAACTAACTCATGGACGCGCACATGCACTGTGCGCGTCCGTGCCAAAGGCCGCGCGTGATTTTTAAATAGAAAATGTGCCCAGCAAATTCTGAGAGCTGTGGGGCCCAATTTGCAACCAACTTTGGCGCCAAAATACATTTAAAGGACCAAGGATTGAAGGGAATCAACACTTAGCATCATTCACACTAATTAGGATTAGTTTTAGTTAGTTTTAAAGAGAGAAGCTCTCACTTCTTGATGAGAAAACTTTTGCGTGGTCTAGAAATTTGCGGATAAATTCTCGTTGCAAGTATAGTTTCTAAACCTTCAAAAGTTCTTTCATACAAACGTTTTGGGTGTCACAAGTAACAAACCCCTTTAAAAATTGTTAACCGAGTATTCAAACCTCGGGTCGTCTTCTCAAGGAACTGCAAGGAGGTATGTTCTTATTATTGGCTATGGAGATTGTGAATTTGGGGTTTCAAGAATGAGGAATAAGTAATATAAATGGCAAGTAAAATAAATGGCAATTAAAATAAATAAATACTGTAAAGCAACTTTTGGCAAGGTGAGAGAAATTAGAAGTCCAACTTAGTTATCCCTCTCAACAATAATGAAAGTTGTATCTTAATTCCACTTAGTTAACCTTTGAAGCAAAGGTAAGTCAAGGGACTAATTAGCTTGACCTTCGAATCCTATTTATTTCCTAAGAAAAAGTTGGGATTATTGAAGTTCAGTTCAATTAGCAAGATAACGATTATCACTTACGCTGAGTTTGATAACTGTTGAGTGACTGATTTCTTAACCAAGACCAAAAGGGGAAAAAAGTAAATTGCTGGAATAAAATATCTTCGGATCGGAAGCAATGGTAACGTAAATAAAAGCAAGCAATCATAAACTGAAAATACCTTAATTATCATTAATTCAAACAATAATCTGTGACATGGAAAAATTCATAAATTAAATTATAAAAGTAAATAATTAACTCAAATGCTGGAATAAATAAATAAAGTGAAAGGGAAGCTTAAAAACAAAGGAACATAAAAACCTGGATCGAGAGTCACTCTTACAAGCTAAGAGAAGTCCTAAATCCTAATCCTAAGAGAGAGAGGAGAGAACCTCTCTCAAAACTAAATCTAAATCATCGGAAGTAACAAAAATGCGAGCCCCCTCTGAATGGATGCATTCCCATACTTTATAACCTCTAGTCTATGCTGTCTGTACTTGGATATGGGCAAAAAAGGGCTTCAGAAATTGCTGGGTGCGTATTCTGTAAATTCTGATTTGTGGCCTCTATCACGCGTCCGCGTGGGTCACGCGGTCGCGTCATTCGGAGCTTTTCCTTGCCACGCGGTCGCGTCAGTCACGCGTTCGCGTCGTATGCGTTCTGCTTAAGGCGCGCGGTCACGTCAGTCATGCGGTCGCGTCGCTGCTTCTTCGCTTCTGGCACGCGATCACGTCGTCCATGCGATCGCGTGGGTGCCAGTTTCTTCAAAGCTCCGTTTCGCACTTTCCTTCCATTTTTATATGTTTCCTTTTCCATCCTTTAAGTCATTATGCCTTAGAAAATCTGAAACTACTCAACACACTAATCACGGCATCGAATGGAAATAAAGGTAATTAAAATAATTAATTTTTAAAGCTTAGGAAACATGTTTTTCACATACATCACATAATAAGGAAGGGAAAGTAAAACCATGCAATTAATATGAATAAGTGGGTGAAGGATTGAATAAATCACTCAAACTAAGCACAAAATAACTTATGAAATATGGGTTTATCAACCTCCCCACACTTAAACAATAGCATGTCCTCATGCTAAATCCAAGATGAAGATTAAGGTTAGGTTAAAGTGGTGGAATGTTATGCAATGCAACCTATTCTAAATGCATCTACCTAAATGAGTCATGCAATTCCAATTTTATCCACTCATATATAAAGCTTACATGTAGCCAAATTAATTCACATTCTCAAGGAGTCATATATATATATAGCCAACCCTCAAATAATAAAGCATTTTAGCAAATGAGATGGGAAAGAAAAATATTGTACAAACTTGCAAAACAATTAGTAATTTAAGCACAGATATATGTTGATGAGTTATTGAACCCTCACTGGATTTGTGTTTACTCTCTAGTCACTCAGTGTTTATTGGGTTTAATCACGAGGTCTTTAATTAAGGTTGTAATGGGGCTAAGGTAAAGGTAAGGATATATGTATAAGGCTAAGTGAGCTAATAAGTGAATCCTTAATTAGACTAAGATCTCACCTAACATGTTTAGTAAAACAAAACTTGTTTACCTATTTTCCCATATTTTCCCACTTGTTGTTACATGCTAATGCTTCAATTTTTATTTTTATCTCATGTGCATTGCTTTTATTTTGCATTGGGAAATTCTTTTGTATCCCCTTTATTAAATACTGAAAAATAACTCTCTTTTTTTTTTTTTTGCACATGGTAATTTAACTTTGATTTTTCATGAGCATGCTTCCCAAAGTTTCTGAGTTATTTTATTTCTTTCAACTTTTTCTACCTTTTGTTTCTATCATCCATGTTCCCAATAGGTTTCCCACATTTTAATCTATTCATAATTTTCTATCTTAAGCTAACCAAGAATTCAACTTGGGATTTTATTTTGTTTTTCTGCTTAAGGCTAGTAGTGTTGCTAAATAGAATAAAAGGGAGTTTAAAGGCTCAAGGGGGATAACAAAGGTGATGTAAAAGATAGGCTATTTTTGGGGCCAGTGGGTTAATATCAAATAATGGCCTCAATCATTCTTTTGGTATGTACCTATATTCTATATTCTATATTCTATAATTGGACATATAGATTAAAACAAAGTAAAGAACATCAGAATAAAAAAAGAAGCGAAACACACAGGAATGAAATTATGGTTTGAATGTAACCATACAATTAAGCTCAAGACTCGCAGGCTGTATGTTCTCTAACTCAAGCATCATATATCATTCATATATGTTATGCAGGTTTAGTTAAAAATTCCCATTATTCTCATAAAAAAATTATTTAGGGTAGCCTTTGAAGTTTTAATGTTCCTCCTTGATGAAATGTTGTCAACTTAACTATATGATGTAATGCTCTATATACAAGGTTTATGGATTTAAATCTGTTATGTTCAATTTTCTAGCTTACTTCCTTTTTATATTTTTCAATTTAGACTATGCTATCTTATGCTAAAAATGGTAAACTATACTAATTAATCCACTAATAAGTCCGAATTGCAAACTAAACTAAATAACTAAAATAAACTAAATAGCTAAAATATGAACTAAAAATGCAAAATGCAGAAATAGAGTAAAAATACATCAAAGTAGCAATGTATAAGTACTCAGAAAATAACAATAAAAAGAAAAATACAGAAAAATATCCAGAATAAAAGAAAAAGAGATGTACTGGTTCACCAAAATAAAACGCTAGAGATGGCGACCTCCCCACACTTAAAGTGAAGCATCGTCCCTGATGCTCAGTCAAACTGGGTGTGAAGGGGTGTCATCACTGGTAGGGATGGTAGCTGGAGGCTCTGTGGTGGTAGTAGGCGGAGGGTCTGGCTGCTGTAGAGGAGGTGCGGATTGGATCGGGATCTCCGGATCTGCAGCCTCAATCTGATGTGGGACCTCCTGGTGTGCAGTCTGCTCTGTGCCTGCCTGCTAATGGGTCTATGCCTGGGAATGAGTCTCCTCCTCGTGCTCATCCTCCTCCTCCTCTGATGGCTCTGATGGTGTGTCGGGCTCGGAGGGGATGTCAGCACCCTGTCGGATCATCAGCTTCAGATGCGAATAGCGTCGCAGCTCATACCGGCGCTGATGTGTGGAAAACGATCCAACACAAAACTCACCGGCAAGTGTACCGGGTCGCATCAAGTAATAATAACTCACATGAGTGAGGTCGATCCCACAGGGATTGAAGGATTGAGCAATTTTAGTTTAGTGGTTGATTTAGTCAAGCGAATCAAGTTTTGGTTGAGTGGGTTGTATTTAACAGAAAATAAATTGCTTGGAATGTAAAGGGAGAAGGGGAATTTGCAGTAAATTAAAGAACAGGAATATAAACTTGCTGAATCTTAAAGAGCAAGAAAGTAAATGACTGAAACTTAAAGTGCAAGAAATATAAATTGCAGAAACTTAAAGTGCAAGAAATGTAAATTGCTTGAATATAAAAGGGGTTTGAGGACTGGGATTGCAGAATTTAAACAAAGAGAAATTGAATTGCCACAATTAATAGAGCAGAAATTGAATTGGAAGCAATGAGGATTCAAACAGAAATTGAAATTAAAATGCAGCAAGGTTCACAGAAGAACCAAAAGCAAATTGGGATCTCAGGGCTCAAGAGACTAGGTAGCAGAGCCTAGATCTCAATTACCTTCCTAGATCCAAGTACTCAAAGCAATTAACAAGAAATAGAAGAAGAAGCAGTAAAGGAAATTGAAATTGGATTTAATTATGCAGAAACCGATTGAAGAGATTTTGAATGGAGGTTGAGACAGAATTTCCTCAACTCTTCACACCCAAAACTCAAAACAAGAAAATTAAAAGTGTTCCAGCAAGAACGAGGAAGAAGAGAGATCAATTCCCCTCCCCAATTCTCTGAAATCTCAGTGAAGCCTCTCAAGGAAATTGCCAAATTCAAAAGCAAAGCTAAAAGTTCAAAGTAAAGGTAAAAGTAAAAGTCAAGGTAAAAGTCCCCCCAAGGTAAAAGTCCCCCCCTAATTACATCAAACTAGCTCCTATTTATACACTTTCTATTCTTGGATTTTGGGATTTGGATGGGCTTTTGATTTGGTGAAGAAATGAATTCAATTGGAATTTTAATTGAATTTTTCGGCCCAAAATGGTAGCTCCCAGGAGGCTGCCCTGCCCTTGTGGAGGGCAGGGCAGGATTTGGTGCATGTTGGTGCGGCTTTGGTACGGCCAGGATCGAGCCTTGATGCGCAGAATGCTGCCCTGCCCTCGCGGAGGGCAGGGCAGAAAAATTTGGTGCTGCCAGGATTGAGTTTGGTGCGCGCTGGTGCTGCCAGGATTGTGTGTGGTGCGCCAGATTCACTTTTTGGTGCGCCAGATTTGTGCACCAACCAAATTCTGCCCTGCCCTCGCGGAGGGCAGGGCAGTGTTTCCAAAATGCATTCCCGTGTTCGAACCTGGGCGGGCGCACACGCTACATCATTTTCCTTGGTTTCTTGGCACGGTAATGGGTCTTAAGTCCTAGCTTCCTCATGGTCCCGTGTTCAACTCTTGTGGCAAGCATTTGGAGATAATTTCCTTTGAATTTCTCCCTTGGTGAGCCCGATTCTGCCCTTGTGGAGGGCAGGGCAAGGTTTTGTTCTTCTTGATTCCAAGGCACAGATTTGTGCTCTGCCCTTGTAGTGGGCAGGGCAGAGTTGCCTTCCTTGTCTTGTTCCCTTATGTTGCCCTCCTAGAGGGCAGTGTGCCCTTGTGGAGGGCAATGCTTGCCTCCCCCATTGCATGCGGCACACTTCTTCTCTCTTTGACCACACTTTCTTCTCCTTAGGTCACATTTCCTTAGGCCACGCTTTTCCTTTTTATCTTTTCTTCACCTACAATAAACCAAAACAACCACTCAAAGTATCACTAAATTCAAGAGGCTTATAAATCAATTAAAATTCAATTAAAATTAGCTTAAACCTCATGATTGAACATTAATTTCATGGTGGTTGTTTGATTTAAAGAAGTTATGCATTTTCACTCCAAATCACTTACTTAGGATGCAAGAAAGTGCATAAATGCTAACAAAACAAGTGAAATTAGCTTGAAAAATGGGTATATGATGACTTGTCATCACAACACCAAACTTAAATCTTGCTTGTCCCCAAGCAAGCATCACAACTAAGAGAGATTGAAATGAATAAGAAAAGAACACATATCCTTATTAGGCATATAGCAGAACTTGATCTATGGGGTTTTTATGCAGACAATGATAACTCAAGTTATTGTTTGCTGTTACATAATACACATTTTGCCTCAAAGGCTTGCTAAACTTGCTGTTATAAGACTTACTCTTTACTCACTCCCTTGCTAACTTTTCTTTCTTATAATGCTTAACAAGCTTATTCTTTTGGAGGTTTGGTGTCAAATGTTGCAGTAATAGCCTTTGGCTTTATTTGTTTCTTTCTTTTACTCAACATCTCTCCACCACAGACACTTAGCTCACTAATTCTTCCTAGGATCATTGATGCCCAGCATCTCTTTGGATAACTAAATGTTTTGTATCTAAGTTGCTCTTTATTGTGGACTTTCAATTGGCCATCCCAAATCAGTTGATCTAAGTGACCGGGTTTTAAAATACCCCTTAGAATTTACTCATCCAAGCATATCTTAGTACAAGAACACCACAGGCATATGTCCTAGGGTCCAAGCTATTGGTGTCCAACCTTTATTCTTTGTTTTTCTTGCCATTTTGGCTTTTTCTTTCCCTTTTCTTTCTGTTTTTGTTACCAAGGGCTTTTTCATTATTGATAAGAGTCTTTACAACAGCAAGCTAACTCACACTTGAATGAGAATGATATTATGCAACAATTATTTCATGAGTTATGCATTTAATCAAACACATATACCACCACCAACTTCCATTCTTACTATGCAACATTGGATATTTCACTTTTCAATTCAAACAAATCTCTTTTATTTAAGCATATGGGAAACAAAACAAATTTCAAGCTAAGTGATGGATAACAAGCATTATGCAGGTTTAGCATTTTTAACAAACAATTTCACTTGCAACTAGATAAGCACTTTAGCAAGACATACAATGGTTTCCAGATTCAAAACATTTCACAACAGCAATGATTAAGTTTAGATACAACCTTTGAAGTTGCAGCCCTTTGATTCTTTCTTCTGTTGTGTTCTCTTTGGGTTAAGATGCATGATGTCTTCAAGTGTTGACTCATGTCCTGCATAACTCTCAAAGTTGCTTGTTTCTCAAGCCCTTAATTATATGGTTAGTATGCATAAACTGAGTGTGGTGCTTGGATTTACTTTGGTGTGGGAACACCAAACTTAATTGTTTGCCACTGCCTCTTATGCAACTATTTTGACCATATGTGAAACCTTGTGTCCTTGCTAAAGGTTAATGAAATTTGAAACTAGAAAGCAATTAAACAGTTGGATAATGTGTTTGGTTGCTTGGAGCTAGCATCATGCAAGAGGTGAGAATGTATTTTTAAATGATATTTTTGGTGGAACACCAAACTTAGAATCTTTCATTCTCCCTTAAACTGTTTTGGTGTGCAACACCAAACTTAGCTCCTTGCAATCCAGACCAATTATTCAACCTTTTTATTGAAATAGCTATGAAAAGAAACTACATCAGGTTGGGTTGCCTCCCAACAAGCGCTCTTTTAATGTCACTAGCTTGACATTCCTTATTCTTGCTCAACTTCCAAAGTGTTTCAGGATCAAAAGGTGTGGATTCATTACTCCTTCCTCCTGTCACAAAAGCAGAAACACAAATAGAACCAGAAACTAAAACAGAACACTCTGTAACTTGAGTGCAGAGAGACTTAGTAGAGGCAAAGTCTCGAACAGTTAGTGTGTTAGTTAAAAATAAAGAAAAAGTGCTTGATCTAGACCTCCACTTCACTTAATCATTGTCAATCTATTTCAATCCCCGGCAACGGCGCTAAAAACTAGATGTGTGGAAAACGATCCAACACAAAACTCACCGGCAAGTGTACCGGGTCGCATCAAGTAATAATAACTCACATGAGTGAGGTCGATCCCACAGGGATTGAAGGATTGAGCAATTTTAGTTTAGTGGTTGATTTAGTCAAGCGAATCAAGTTTTGGTTGAGTGGGTTGTATTTAACAGAAAATAAATTGCTTGGAATGTAAAGGGAGAAGGGGAATTTGCAGTAAATTAAAGAACAGGAATATAAACTTGCTGAATCTTAAAGAGCAAGAAAGTAAATGACTGAAACTTAAAGTGCAAGAAATATAAATTGCAGAAACTTAAAGTGCAAGAAATGTAAATTGCTTGAATATAAAAGGGGTTTGAGGACTGGGATTGCAGAATTTAAACAAAGAGAAATTGAATTGCCACAATTAATAGAGCAGAAATTGAATTGGAAGCAATGAGGATTCAAACAGAAATTGAAATTAAAATGCAGCAAGGTTCACAGAAGAACCAAAAGCAAATTGGGATCTCAGGGCTCAAAAGACTAGGTAGCAGAGCCTAGATCTCAATTACCTTCCTAGATCCAAGTACTCAAAGCAATTAACAAGAAATAGAAGAAGAAGCAGTAAAGGAAATTGAAATTGGATTTAATTATGCAGAAACCGATTGAAGAGATTTTGAATGGAGGTTGAGACAGAATTTCCTCAACTCTTCACACCCAAAACTCAAAACAAGAAAATTAAAAGTGTTCCAGCAAGAACGAGGAAGAAGAGAGATCAATTTCCCTCCCCAATTCTCTGAAATCTCAGTGAAGCCTCTCAAGGAAAGTGCAAAAGCTCAAAGCTTAAAGAAAGTGCCAAATTCAAAAGCCAAGCTAAAAGTTCAAAGTAAAGGTAAAAGTAAAAGTCCTAATTACATCAAACTAGCTCCTATTTATACACTTTCTATTCTTGGATTTTGGGATTTGGATGGGCTTTTGATTTGGTGAAGAAATGAATTCAATTGGAATTTTAATTGAATTTTTCGGCCCAAAATGGTAGCTCCCAGGAGGCTGCCCTGCCCTTGTGGAGGGCAGGGCAGGATTTGGTGCATGTTGGTGCGGCTTTGGTGCGGCCAGGATCGAGCCTTGATGCGCAGAATGCTGCCCTGCCCTCGCGGAGGGCAGGGCAGAAAAATTTGGTGCTGCCAGGATTGAGTTTGGTGCGCGCTGGTGCTGCCAGGATTGTGTGTGGTGCGCCAGATTCACTTTTTGGTGCGCCAGATTTGTGCACCAACCAAATTCTGCCCTGCCCTCGCGGAGGGCAGGGCAGTGTTTCCAAAATGCATTCCCGTGTTCGAACCTAGGCGGGCGCACACGCTACATCATTTTCCTTGGTTTCTTGGCACGGTAATGGGTCTTAAGTCCTAGCTTCCTCATGGTCCCGTGTTCAACTCTTGTGGCAAGCATTTGGAGATAATTTCCTTTGAATTTCTCTCTTGGTGAGCCCGATTCTGCCCTTGTGGAGGGCAGGGCAAGGGTTTGTTCTTCTTGATTCCAAGGCATAGATTTGTGCTCTGCCCTTGTAGTGGGCAGGGCAGAGTTGCCTTCCTTGTCTTGTTCCCTTATGTTGCCCTCCTAGAGGGCAGTGTGCCCTTGTGGAGGGCAATGCTTGCCTCCCCCATTGCATGCGGCACACTTTTTCTCTCTTTGACCACACTTTCTTCTCCTTAGGTCACATTTCCTTAGGCCACGCTTTTCCTTTTTTTCTTTTCTTCACCTACAATAAACCAAAACAACCACTCAAAGTATCACTAAATTCAAGAGGCTTATAAATCAATTAAAATTCAATTAAAATTAGCTTAAACCTCATGATTGAACATTAATTTCATGTTGGTTGTTTGATTTAAAGAAGTTATGCATTTTCACTCCAAATCACTTACTTAGGATGCAAGAAAGTGCATAAATGCTAACAAAACAAGTGAAATTAGCTTGAAAAATGGGTATATGATGACTTGTCATCAGGCGCCGGTTACGGCGCTCCATCTGATCAAGCTGGCAGAATAGGCGGTGCACGAGGCGGTATACGGGCTCTGAGGCTGGTGGAGGTGCAGTGGTGGCAGCAAGGGCAGCAGGGGCAACTGTGGATGAAGATGGTCCAGCAGACAGTGGGGTGGTGCACGAAATTGTGAACAATACTTTTCACAACTCTCATAATCCCTGGTCATGAACTCCAAAAACTTGGTGGTTCAATTCCATGGCATTACACAACTTCGCACAACTAACCAGCAAGTGCACTGGGTCGTCCAAGTAATACCTTACGTGAGTAAGGGTCGATCCCACGGAGATTGTTAGCATTGAAGCAAGCTATGGTCATCTTGTAAATCTTAGTCAGGCAAACTCAAATGTATATGATGATGAACGAAAATAACATAGAAGATAAAGATAGTGATACTTATGTATATCATTGGTGTAAGAGCTTCAGACAAGTGTATGAAGATGCCTTCCCTTCCGTCTCTCTGCTTTCCTACTGCCTTCATCCAATCCTTTCTTACTCCTTTCCATGGCAAGCTCGTGTAGGGTTTCACTGTTGTCAGCAGCTACCTCCCATCCGCGCAGTGAAAGCTAATGCACACACTCTGTCACAGTGCTGCCAATCACCGGTTTGGTTCCCTCCCCTACCGGAATAGAATCACTCTTTTGCGTCTGTCACTAACGCCCAGTAGGTTACAGGTTTGAAGCACGTCACAGTCATTCAGTCATTGAATCCTACTCAGAATACCACAGACAAGGTTAGACCTTCCGGATTCTCTTGAATGCCGCCATCAGTTCTTGCCTATACCACGAAGACTCTGATCTCACGGAATGGTTGGCTCGTTTGTCAGGCGAGCACTCGGTTGTCAGGCGATCAACCATGCATCGTGCAATCGGGAATCCAAGAGATATTCACTAAGCCTCAAATGCTTGTAGAACAAGAATGGTTGTCAGTCACCTTGTTCATGGGTGAGAATGGTGATGGGCGTCAATCATCACCTTCATCATGTTGAAGAACAAGTGATATCTTGGACAAAGAACAAACGGAATTGAATGGAAGAACAATAGTAATTGCATTAATACTCGAGGTACAGCAGAGCTCCACACCTTAATCTATGGTGTGTAGAAACTCCACCGTTGAAAATACATAAGCATAAGGTCTAGGCATGGCCGAATGGCCAGCCTCCCAAAGGTCTAAGATAGCATACAACAAAGATCGCTACCAAAAGTCCTAGATGTTTCTATATAATAGTAAAAGGTCCTACTTATAGAAAACTAGTACATAGATGAGTAAATGACATAAAAATCCACTTCCGGGCCCACTTGGTGTGTGTTTGGGCTGAGCAATGAAGAAATTTCGTGTAGAGACTCTCCTTGGAGTTAAACGCCAGCTTTAGTGCCAGTTTGGGCGTTTAACTCCCAATTAGGTGCCAGTTCCGGCGTTTAACGCTGGAATTTCTTGAGGTGACTTTGAACGCCGGTTTGGGCCATCAAATCTTGGGCAAAGTATGGACTATTATATATTGCTGGAAAGCCCAGGATGTCTACTTTCCAACGCCGTTGAGAGCGCGCCAATTGGGCTTCTGTAGCTCCAGAAAATCTACTTCGAGTGCAGGGAGGTCAGAATCCAACAGCATCTGCAGTCCTTTTGAGTCTCTGGATCAGATTTTTGCTCAGGTCCCTCAATTTCAGCCAGAAAATACCTGAAATCACAGAAAAACACACAAACTCATAGTAAAGTCCAGAAAAGTGAAATTTAATTAAAAACTAATAAAAATATACTAAAAACTAACTAGATCATACTAAAAATATACTAAAAAGAATGCCAAAAAGTATACAAATTATCCGCTCATCACAACACCAAACTTAAATTGTTGCTTGTCCCCAAGCAACTGAAAATCAAATAAGATAAAAAGAAGAGAATATGCAATGAATTCCAAAAACATCTATGAAGATCAGTATTAATTAGATGAGCGGGGCTTTTAACTTTTTGTCTCTGAATAGTTTTGGCATCTCACTCTATCCCTTGTAATTCAGAATGATTGGCTTCCTTAGGAACTTAGAATCCAGATAGTGTTAATGATTCTCCTAGTAAAGTATGATGATTCTTGAACATAGCTATTTATTGAGTCTTGGCTGTGGCCCAAAGCACTCTGTCTTCCAGTATTACCACCGGATACATACATGCCACAGACACATAATTGGGTGAACCTTTTCAGATTGTGACTCAGCTTTGCTAAAGTCCCCAATTAGAGGTGTCCAGGGTTCTTAAGCACACTCTTATTTGCCTTGGATCACAACTTTATTTCTTTCTTTTTCTCTTTTTTTTTTTTCTCTTCTTTTTTTTTCGAAAATTTTTTTTTTTCGTTTGCTTTTTCTCTTTTTCTTTTTCTGCTTTTTCTTGCTTCAAGAATCATTTTTAATGATTTTTCAGATCCTCAGTAACATGTCTCCTTTTTCATTATTCTTTCAAGAGCCAACATTCATGAACCACAAATTCAAAAGACATATGCACTGTTCAAGCATACATTCAGAGAACAAAAGTGTTGCCACCACATCAAAATAATTAAACTATTATAAAATTCAGAATTCATGCAATTCTTTCCTTTTCAATTAAGCACGTTTTTATTCAAGAAAAGTGATGGATTCATAGGACATTCATAACTTTAAGGCATAGACACTAAGACACTAATGATCACAAGACACAAACATGGATAACATAAAGCATAAAAAATCGAAAAACAGAGGAATAAAGAACAAGGAAATCAAGGAACGGGTCCACCTTAGTGATGGCGGCTCTTTCTTGCTCTTGAAGATCCTATGGAGTGCTTGAGCTCCTCAATGTCTCTTCCTTGTCTTTGTTGCTCCTCCCTCATGATCCTTTGGTCTTCTCTAATTTCATGGAGGAGAATGGAGTGTTCTTGATGCTCCACCCTTAGTTGTCCCATGTTGGAACTCAATTCTCCTAGGGAGGTGTTTAGTTGCTCCCAATAGTTTTGTGGAGGAAAGTGCATCCCTTGAGGCATCTCAGGGATCTCATGATGAGAGGGGTCTCTTGTGTGCTCCATCCTTTTCTTGGTAATGGGCTTATCCTCATCAATGGTGATGTCTCCCTCTATGTCAACTCCAACTGAATAACAGAGGTGACAAATGAGGTGAGGAAAGGCTAACCTTGCCAAAGTGGAGGTCTTGTCCGCCACCTTGTAGAGTTCTTGGGCTATAACCTCATGAACTTCTATTTCTTCTCCAATCATGATGCTATGGATCATGATGGCCCGGTCTATGGTAACTTCGGACCGGTTGCTAGTGGGAATGATTGAGCGTTGTATGAACTCTAACCATCCTCTAGCCACGGGCTTGAGGTCATGCCTTCTCAATTGAACCGGCTTTCCTCTTGAATCTTGCTTCCATTGTGCGCCTTCTTCACATATGGTTGTGAGGACTTGGTCCAACCTTTGATCAAAGTTGACCCTTCTAGTGTAAGGATGCTCATCTCCTTGCATCATAGGCAAGTTGAACGCCACCCTCACACTCTCCGGACTAAAATCCAAGTATTTCCCCCGAACCATAGTGAGATAATTCTTTGGATTCGGGTTCACACTTTGGTCATGGTTCTTGGTGATCCATGCATTGGCATAGAACTCTTGAACCATCAAGATTCCGACTTGTTGAATGGGGTTGGTAAGTACTTCCCAACCTCTTCTTCGGATCTCATGGCGGATCTCCGGATATTCACCCTTTTTGAGTGAAAAGGGGACTTCGGGGATCACCTTCTTCAAGGCCACAACTTCATAGAAGTGGTCTTGATGCACCCTTGAGAGGAATCTATCCATCTCCCATGACTCGGAGGTGGAAGCCTTTGCCTTCCCTTTCCTCTTTCTAGAGGTTTCTCCGGCCTTGGATGCCATGATGGTTATGGAAAAACGAAAAAGCAACGCTTTTACCACACCAAACTTAAAATGTTTGCTCGTCCTCGAGCAAAAGAAGAAAGAAGAGAGTAGAAGAAGAAGAAATGAGGAAGAGGGGGAAGGTGGTGTGTTCGGCCAAGAATGGTAAGAAAGGGTGTTTAGGTTGTGTGAAAATGAAGGGTTGGAGAAGGGTATTTATAGGAGAGAGGGGGGGTAATGGTTCGGCCATGGAGGGTGGGTTTGGGAGGGAAAGTGGTTTGAATTTGAAGGGTGAGGTTGGTGGGGATTTATGAAGGATGGATGTGAGTGGTGAAGAGAAAGATGGGATTTGATAGGTGAAGGGTTTTTGGGGAAGAGGTATTGAGATGATTGGTGAATGGGGGAAGAAGAGAGAGATTGATGGTGGGGTCCTGTGGGGTCCACAGATCCTGTGGTGTCAAGGAAAAGTCATCCCTGCACCAAATGTTGCTCAAAATCACGTTTTGAGCTATTTCTGGCGTTAAACGCCGGGCTGGTGCCCATTCCTGGCGTTTAACGCCAGGTTGTTGCCCTTTACTGGCGTTTAACGCCAGTCTGGTGCCCCTTTCTGGCGTTAAACGCCCAGAATGGTGCCAGACTGGGCGTTAAACGCCCAACAGCTAGTATTACTGGCGTTTGAACGCCAGCTTCTTCTCCTCCAGGGTGTGCTGTTTTTCTTCCTGTTTTTCATTCTGTTTTTGCTTTTTTCATTGTTTTTGTGACTTCTTATGATCATCAACCTACAAAAAAGATAAAATAACAAAAGAAAATAGTTAACCATAAAATATTGGGTTGCCTCCCAACAAGCGCTTCTTTAATGTCATTAGCTTGACAGAGGACTCTCATGGAGCCTCAGAAATGCTCAGAACCGTGTTGGAACCTCCCAACACCAAACTTAGAGTTTGAATGTGGGGGTTCAACACCAAACTTAGTTTGGTTGTGGCCTCCCAACACCAAACTTAGAGTTTGACTGTGGGGGCTCTGCTTGGCTCTGTTTTGAGAGAAGCTCTTCATGCTTCCTCTCCATGATGATAGAGGGATGTCCTTGGGCCTTAAACACCAAGGATTCTTCATTCACTTGAATGATCAACTCTCCTCTATCAACATCAATCACAGCCTTTGCTGTGGCTAGGAAGGGTCTGCCAAGGATGATGGATTCATCCATGCACTTCCCAGTCTCTAGGACTATGAAGTCAGTAGGGATGTAATGGTCCTCAATCTTCACCAAAACATTCTCTACAAGTCCATGAGCTTGTTTTCTTGAATTGTCTGCCATCTCTAATGAGATTCTTGCAGCTTGCACCTCAAGGATCCCTAATTTCTCCATTACAGAGAGGGGCATGAGGTTTACACTTGACCCTAAGTCACACAAGGCCTTCTTGAAGGTCATGGTGCCTATGGTACAAGGTATAGAAAACTTCCCAGGATCTTGCCTCTTTAGAGGCAGTTTCTGCCTAGACAAGTCATCCAGTTCTTTGGTGAGCAAAGGTGGTTCATCCTCCCAAGTCTCATTTCCAAATAACTTGTCATTCAGTTTCATGATTGCTCCAAGGTATTTAGCAACTTGCTCTTCAGTGACATACTCATCCTCTTCAGAGGAAGAATACTCATCAGAGCTCATGAATGGCAGAAGTAAGTCCAATGGAATCTCTATGGTCTCATTTTGAGCCTCAGATTCCCATTGTTCCTCATTGAGGAACTCAGAGGAGATTGGTACACGCCTACTGAGGTCTTCCTCAGTGGCGTCCTCCTCCTCTCTTTCCTCTCCATATTCGGCCATGTCTATGGCTTTGCACTCTCCTTTTGGATTTTCTTTTGTATTACTTGGGAGAGTGCTAGGAGGGAGTTCAGTAACTTTCTTGCTCAGCTGACCCACTTGTCCTTCCAAATTTCTGATGGAGGACCTTGTTTCATTCATGAAACTTTGAGTGGTCTTTATTAGATCAGAGACCTTTGTTGCTAAGTCAGAAGTATTCTGCTTAGAACTCTCTGTCTGTTGCTGAGAAGATGATGGAAAAGGCTTGCCATTGCTAAACCTGTTTCTTCCACCATTATTGTTATTGAAACCTTGTTGAGGTCTCTCTTGATTCTTCCATGAGAAATTGGGGTGATTTCTCCATGAAGAATTGTAGGTGTTTCCATAGGGTTCTCCTAGGTAATTCACCTCTTCCATTGAAGAGTTCTCAGGATCATAGGCTTCTTCCTCAGATGAAGCTTCCTTAGTACTGTTTGGTGCATTTTGCATTCCGGACAGACTTTGAGAGATCAAGTTGACTTGTTGAGTCAATATCTTGTTCTGAGCCAATATGGCATTCAGAGTGTTAATCTCAAGAACTCCTTTCTTCTGACTAGTCCCATTGTTCACAGGATTTCTTTCAGAAGTGTACATGAATTGGTTATTTGCAACCATTTCAATCAATTCTTGAGCTTCTGCAGGCGTCTTCTTCAGATGAAGAGACCCTCCAGCAGAGCTATCCAAAGACATCTTGGATAGTTCAGAGAGACCATCATAGAAAATACCTATGATGCTCCATTCAGAAAGCATGTCTGAAGGACATCTTCTGATTAATTGTTTGTATCTTTCCCAAGCTCCATAGAGGGATTCTCCATCCTTCTGTCTGAAGGTTTGGACTTCCACTCTAAGCTTACTCCATCTTTGTGGTGGAAAGAACTTTGCCAAGAAGGCATTGACTAGATTTTCCCAAGAGTCCAGGCTTTCTTTAGGTTGAGAATCCAACCATATTCTAGCTCTGTCTCTTACAGCAAAAGGGAATAGCATCAGTCTGTAGACCTCAGGGTTAACCCCATTAGTCTTGACTGTGTCACAGATTTGCAAGAATTCAGCTAAGAACTGATGAGGATCTTCCATTGGAAGTCCATGGAACTTGCAATTCTGTTGCATTAGAGAAACTAATTGAGGCTTAAGCTCAAAGTTGTTTGCTCCAATGGTAGGGATAGAGATGCTTCTCCCATAAAAATCAGGAGTAGGTGCAGTGAAGTCACCCAGCACCTTCCTTGCATTGTTGGCATTGTTGTTGTTTTCGGCTGCCATGTGTTCTTCTTCCTTGAAGAATTCGGTCAGGTCCTCTAGAGAGAGTTGTGCTTTAGCTTCTCTTAGCTTTCTCTTCAAGGTCCTTTCAGGTTCAGGATCAGCTTCAACAAGAATGCCTTTGTCTCTGCTCCTGCTCATATGAAAGAGAAGAGAAAAAGAAAGTGTGGAATCCTCTATGTCACAGTATAGAGATTCCTTGAAATGTCAGAGGAAAAGAGAAATAGAAAGAAGAAGGAGAAGATGAATTCGAACTTTAATTAGATAAGGTTCGAATTGTGCATTTAGAAGGAGTGGTACTCCATAAATAGAAGGATGTGGGAAGGAGGGAAGAGAATTTTCGAAAATTCATTTAAAAGATTTTGAAAACATTTTGAAAATTTGATTGATAATTTTCGAGAATTAAAAGTGAAAAAGAAATCAAGTGATTTTTGAAAAAGATTTTGAAATTAGAAATTAAAAAGATTTGATTGAAAACTATTTTGAAAAAGATGTGGTTAAAAAGATTTAATTGAAAAGTTATGGTTTTAAAAAGATGTGATTGAGAAGATATGATGTGAAAACAATTTTAAAAGATATGATTTGAAAAAAATTTGAAAAGATATGATTTTAAAAATTAATGACTTGCCTAACAAGAAAAGATATGATTCAAACATTAAACCTTTCTCAACAGAAAAGGTAACAATCTTGAAATTTTGAATCAAATCATTAATTGTTAGTAAGTATCTTTGAAAAAGGAAAGAAATTAATTTTGAAAACATTTGATTGAAAAGATATGATTTGAAAAAGATTTGATTTTGAAAAACTTTGAAAACTTGAAAAAAAATTGATTTTGAAAACAGAATCTTCCCCCTAGCACCATCCTGGCGTTAAACGCCCAGAATGGTATACATTCTGGCGTTTAACGCCCAAAATGCTACCTCTTTGGGCGTTAAACGCCCAACCAGGTACCCTGGCTGGCGTTTAAACGCCAGTCTGCCTTCTTCACTGGGCATTTTTGAATGCTCAGCTTTTTCTGTATAGTTCCTCTGCAGTATGTTCTGAATCTTCAATTCTTTGTATCATTGACTTGAAAAGACACAAATTAAAAATATTTTTGGATTTTTAATAATCAAAATGCAAAAGGAATCAATTAACAATGCATGCAAGACACCAAACTTAGCAGTTTGTATACTACTGACACTAACAATATGAGAATGCATATGAGACACACAAAATGCTTCAAGTCAATAGAATTCAAAGATTAGAACACAAAAATCATCAAGAATTACTTGAGGATCCTTAAGACACATGAATGAATGCATGCAATTGACACCAAACTTAAGATGAGACTCTAGACTTAAGCAGGAAACATCAAATATTTTTGGTTTTTATGATTTTATAAATTTTTTTTTTTCGAAAATTAAGTGAAAACATCAAAATTCTTAATGAGAATTCCAGGAATCAGTGCAATGCTAGTCTAAGACTCCGGTCCAGGAATTAGACATGGCTTCACAGCCAGCCAAGCTTTCAAAGAAAGCTTCGGTCCAAAACACTAGACATGGCCAAAGGTCAGCCAAATCTTAGCAGATCACTGCTCCAAGAGCAAAATTGATGAGAATCAACAAGCTCTTGTGGTGATAAGTTGAAACCTCGGTCCAATCAGATTAGACATGGCTTCTCAGCCAGCCAGATTTCAACAAATCATCATGAAACTCTAGAATTCATCTTCAAGAATTTCGAAAAAATAAATACCTAATCTAAGCAACAAGATGAACCTTCAGTTGTCCAAACTAGAACAATCCCAGGCATTGTTACCAAAAGCTTGCTCAAAACTTGAACAATCCCCGGCAACGGCGCCAAAAACTTGGTGCGCGAAATTGTGAACAATACTTTTCACAACTCTCATAATCCCTGGTCATGAACTCCAAAAACTTGGTGGTTCAATTCCATGGCATTACACAACTTCGCACAACTAACCAGCAAGTGCACTGGGTCGTCCAAGTAATACCTTACGTGAGTAAGGGTCGATCCCACGGAGATTGTTAGCATTGAAGCAAGCTATGGTCATCTTGTAAATCTTAGTCAGGCAAACTCAAATGTATATGATGATGAACGAAAATAACATAGAAGATAAAGATAGTGATACTTATGTATATCATTGGTGTAAGAGCTTCAGACAAGTGTATGAAGATGCCTTCCCTTCCGTCTCTCTGCTTTCCTACTGCCTTCATCCAATCCTTTCTTACTCCTTTCCATGGCAAGCTCGTGTAGGGTTTCACTGTTGTCAGCAGCTACCTCCCATCCGCGCAGTGAAAGCTAATGCACACACTCTGTCACAGTGCTGCCAATCACCGGTTTGGTTCCCTCCCCTACCGGAATAGAATCACTCTTTTGCGTCTGTCACTAACGCCCAGTAGGTTACAGGTTTGAAGCACGTCACAGTCATTCAGTCATTGAATCCTACTCAGAATACCACAGACAAGGTTAGACCTTCCGGATTCTCTTGAATGCCGCCATCAGTTCTTGCCTATACCACGAAGACTCTGATCTCACGGAATGGTTGGCTCGTTTGTCAGGCGAGCACTCGGTTGTCAGGCGATCAACCATGCATCGTGCAATCGGGAATCCAAGAGATATTCACTAAGCCTCAAATGCTTGTAGAACAAGAATGGTTGTCAGTCACCTTGTTCATGGGTGAGAATGGTGATGGGCGTCAATCATCACCTTCATCATGTTGAAGAACAAGTGATATCTTGGACAAAGAACAAGCGGAATTGAATGGAAGAACAATAGTAATTGCATTAATACTCGAGGTACAGCAGAGCTCCACACCTTAATCTATGGTGTGTAGAAACTCCACCGTTGAAAATACATAAGCATAAGGTCTAGGCATGGCCGAATGGCCAGCCTCCCAAAGGTCTAAGATAGCATACAACAAAGATTGCTACCAAAAGTCCTAGATGTTTCTATATAATAGTAAAAGGTCCTACTTATAGAAAACTAGTACATAGATGAGTAAATGACATAAAAATCCATTTCCGGGCCCACTTGGTGTGTGTTTGGGCTGAGCAATGAAGAAATTTCGTGTAGAGACTCTCCTTGGAGTTAAACGCCAGCTTTAGTGCCAGTTTGGGCGTTTAACTCCCAATTAGGTGCCAGTTCCGGCGTTTAACGCTGGAATTTCTTGAGGTGACTTTGAACGCCGGTTTGGGCCATCAAATCTTGGGCAAAGTATGGACTATTATATATTGCTGGAAAGCCCAGGATATCTACTTTCCAACGCCGTTGAGAGCGCGCCAATTGGGCTTCTGTAGCTCCAGAAAATCCACTTCGAGTGCAGGGAGGTCAGAATCCAACAGCATCTGCAGTCCTTTTGAGTCTCTGGATCAGATTTTTGCTCAGGTCCCTCAATTTCAGCCAGAAAATACCTGAAATCACAGAAAAACACACAAACTCATAGTAAAGTCCAGAAAAGTGAAATTTAATTAAAAACTAATAAAAATATACTAAAAATTAACTAGATCATACTAAAAATATACTAAAAACAATGCCAAAAAGTATACAAATTATCCGCTCATCATGGGGCTGTCTCATCAATAGCAGTAAAGGGTGGTGGTTTGTAGCCCAAAGCGAAGAAGTTCCTGCTGTGAGGAATGATCTTCCTGCAGTCCGCCGCTGGTGGTCTTTCATCGGCATCCTCCCATGGCACGTCAGCCTGACGGCCTAGCTGTGTAATCAGATAAGGAAAAGGGAGGGTGCCTCGGACGTGGACCCTGGCCATATAATGCCGGATAAAGCGTGGTAGATAAAGGTCCTTACCCTCCATCACACACCATAGGAGGGTGATCATGGCAGCTGGAATCTCCATCTCGTGAGTACTCGGCATCACATAGTTGCTCAAGATCTGATGCCATAACCGAGCCTCATCATTTAAGCACACCCTCTTGATCCCTCTGGGCATGGTGGTATCCTAACCCATCTCCCAAGGAACAGCCGGGTCGAGATCTATCCGGGCCTTCAAAGTATCCCAATCAAACCGCATCAGGCGCATGTCCTCCTTAGCCTTTTTATAACCATCAGGCTGATCGGACTTGGCCGGGAGCTGGAGAATGTTCTCTATGGCCTCCTCAGTGACCAGAATCTGTTTTCCTCTTAGGTTCACTGCATCTAGGGTAGTAAGGTAGTAGTTGTAGTAGAATTCCCGAACCCAAGATGCATTGACCTCTGTCAATGCTCTCTCTAGAAAGAACCAGCCTCTTTGCTTGATTTGCTCAGTGGTGTACTGCCGGAGTGCTTTTGGAATCTTCAGAGTTCTCTCCAGGTATAGGTTCCTGGAGTTTGCAAATGCCGGATACTTCAGCTCACAGTACCGGTTTGCAAATTTTATTGGATCATTTGCAGGGAGCAGCTGGTCAGCCTTTTCCTGCTGTGTAAAGTTCTTCTCCCGCCATGAGGAATCATGCATTAAGTCAATGATGGACTGGGAGGACTCTCCTCTTTTGCACTTGCCAGTAGCCTTGCCTTTCCCTTTCCTCTATGAGGCGGACATCCTGAAAATAGAAAACCAGGATATGGATAAAAATAGGAAAGCAAATAGGCAAGTAATCAAAGAAAACTCAAAGTGGCAAAGGAGAATTAGAATGAGGTAAATGAGTTAAATAAATGTGCATTAAGGATTGTATAGCAGTTTAAAAAATTTGAAAGGAATAATTTACAATCCAAAATGTATCAGAATTCAAGTTAAATAGAAAAATTGTCATTATGCCATGGTTAGAAAGTTTGAGGAAAGTAAAAAGTCAGAAAAGAGATTTTAAAAAGTTAGTATGGTTAGAATTTGAAAAAGAAGTTAGTAAATTAAAATTAGTGAGTTAGTAAAATGTGGGTTAAAGTAAGTGGCATAAAGGAAATATTCCACGTAACAAGGATTCACAGGTAAGAATAGAAGTAACTCATAACCAAACAAGGAAAACAATTGGATGCTGATTCAAAGAGATATAAAGAAGAATTGGAATCAGAGCATCACAGATGCAGTTTATAAACTAGGAAATCAAAGAGGATAAGAAAGCCTGCCATGGTATTCATGAAATGGTTTGGTTAAAGCAGAGGACAACAGAGTTTAAATTGCCAAACCAAAACATGAATGAAAACATTTTACAAAAATTTGGGCAGCATTCCGGCTAAAATTGGATTATCCCGGAAAATAAACAGCAATCAAAGCAGTTCATATGAATTAAAAAGTCAAGCTGCAGGTACATATAAAGAATATAAACATGAAAAGTCAATGTAAAGAGCAGCAATATACAAGAAATATAGCATATGAACAAGATCACAGCAACAGCAGATTTGCAAATATGATAAAATAGAAGCAAGAACAGTGCAAATAAACAGACCTAGATCCACTAACCATAGCCTAATCTACCTAACATCCTAAAATCCACTACAACATGCATATCTAGCTATCCTAAACATGAACATAAACGGAAAAAAAAATAAGAAAAACTACGAACGGAAAAAGGGATCGCGTGTTGCGAAACCTGGAAAGGCGAAAGAAGTAGAACGGGGCAGAAAAATGGCTGGTTGGTGAGGAGGGGGGAGGAAGAAGAAAGAAGAAGAAAGAATGGGTTGTTGGGTGCGGCTGGGGGCGGACGGCGGCGGTGGGTGGTCGGTGGTTTCCGGCGGTGGTTGGGGCAGCGGTAATAGTGGCTGGGTGGTGGTGGTTGAGAGATGAGAGAGAAGGGGTTGGGGTTGGGGTTGGGGGTGGGGCGCGAGGATAGGGTCTCGCGTGCCCTGGGGGGTTATATTTTGAAATTCACGCGGCCGTGTGGAGCATGCGATCGTGTGGTGGGGGTGAAAATGGGGGTGATATAGTTTAAAATTAGTTTAAAATTAGTTAGAAAAGATATTTTTTGAATTTTGAATTTTACGATGAAAGAGAAAAACACATAAAAGACACAAGACTTAAAATTTTTAGATCTAATGCTCCTTATTTTCGAAAATTTTGGAGGGAAAACACCAAGGAACACCAAACTTAAAAATTTTAAGATCAAAACACAAGAAAGACTCAAGAACACCTTGAAGATTCACAAGAACACCAAGAACAAAAGAAAGAACACCAAACTTAAAATTTTTAGAAAACTTTAAAAAATTTTCAAAAATTATATTAAAATTAACAAGAAAACACCAAACTTAAAGTTTGGCACAAGATTAAATCAAGAAAAATTATTTTTGAAAAATATTTTAAAAAGAAGATACCCAATTACCAAGAACATAGACCAACGCTCTAGCCAATTGGGCAGAAAAGGTAACAATTGTTCTGAATAGGTATATTTCTTTTGGAAGACTAATGCTTTGGATTAGTACAAGAAAAATAAGAAAAGACACAGAACAAGAAAAACTCAAATCAAACAAGAAAAATAAACAAGAACAACTTAAAGATCAATGAAGAACAAAAAAAAAACACAAATTCGAAAATTTAAAGGAAAAATATAAAATATGCAATTGACACCAAACTTAGAACAAGACACTAAACTCACGAAAAAGATTAAAATTGGTAAAGAAAAATAATATTTTTGAAAAGTTTTTTAAAAAGAAATTATCCTATCAGAATTTAATGACTCTATAACAACAAAAATAAACTATTCCTAATCTAAGAAATAAAATAAACCTTTAGTTGTTCAAACTCGAACAATCCCCGGCAACGGCGCCAAAAACTTGATGCACGAATTTGCAATCCGTACAACTAACCAGCAAGTGCACTGGGTCGTCCAAGTAATACCTTACGTGAGTAAGGGTCGATCCCACGGAGATTATTGGTTTGAAGCAAGCTATGTTTATTTTATTATTCTTAGTCAAGATATCAATCAAAATTATCAATGGGAATTATTAAATTGGAAAAATAAAAGAGAATAAAATCGTTACTTGTTGTGCAGTAATGGGGAATATGTTGGAGTTTTGGAGATGCTTTGTCCTCTGAATTTCTGCAATGTAATATTCAACTCAATTGTTTGTAAAGCCCGTCTACGGCAAGCTGTATGTAGGGTGTCACCATTATCAGTGGCTACCTCCCATCCTCTCAGTGAAAACGGTCCAGATGCTCTGTCACAGCACGGCTAATCAGCTGTTGGTTCTCGATCATGTTGGAATAGGATCCATTGATCCTTTTGCGTTTGTCATCATGCCCAGCAATCGCGAGTTTGAAGCTCGTCACAGCCATTCAATCCTTGAATCCTACTCGGAATACCACAGACAAGGTTTAGACTTTCCAGATTCTCAAGAGTGGCCGCCATCAGTTCTAGCTTATACCACGAAGATTCCGGTTAAGGAAGCTAAGAGAAGCTCATTCAGTCTGATGTAGAACGGAGGTGTTGTCAGGCACACGTTCATGAGTTGAGGAAGGTGATGAATGCCACGAATCATCACCTTCTCCATAATTAAGCGCGAATGAACATCTTAGATAGGAACATACAAACGTTTGAGTGGAGAAATAGAAACAATTGCATTAATTCATCGAGACGCTGCAGAGCTCCTCACCCCCAACAATGGAGTTTAGAGACTCATGCCGTCAAAGTGTATAAAATTCAGATCTGAAAATGTCATGAGGTGCAAAATAAGTCTCTAAAAGTTGTTTAAATAGTAAACTAGTAACCTAGGTTTACAGAAAATGAGTAAACTATGATAGATGATGCAGAAATCCACTTCTGGGGCCCACTTGGTGTGTGCTGGGGCTGAGACTTAAGCTTCTCACGTGCCTGGGGCTGTTTTGGGCGTTCAACGCCAGGTTGTAACCTGTTTCTGGCGTTGAACTCCAGCTTGTAACCTGTTTCTGGCGCTGGACGCCAGACAGCAGCATGATACTGGCCTTGAACGCCAGTTTACGTCGTCTATCTTCGAGCAAAGTATGGACTATTATATATTGCTGGAAAGCCCTGGATGTCTACTTTCCAACGCCGTTGAGAGAGCGCCAATTGGACTCCTGTATCTCTAGAAAATCCATTTTGAGTGCAGAGAGGTCAGGATCCAGCAGCATCAGCAGTTCTTTTTCAGCCTAACTCAGATTTTTGCTCAGCTCCCTCAATTTCAGCCAGAAAATACCTGAAATGACAGAAAAACACACAAACTCATAGTAAAGTCCAGAAATATGTTTTTTGCCTAAAAACTAATAATATTCTACTAAAAACTAATTAAAACATGCTAAAATCTACATGAAATTACCCCCAAAAAGCGTATAAAATTTCCGCTCATCACAACACCAAACTTAAACTGTTGCTTGTCACCAAGCAACTAGATGAATAAAATAGGATAAATAGAATTTAAGGAGTAATAAAATCTCCGAGTTTTAAGTGAAGCTCAGATTCTAATTTAGATGAGCGGGGCTAGTAGCTTTTTGTTTCTGAACAGTTTTGGCATCTCCCTTTATCCTTTGAAATTCAGAATGATTGGCATCCATAGGAACTCAGAATTTAGATAGTATTATTGATTCTCCTAGTGTAGTATGTTGATTCTTGAACACAGTTACTTTATGAGTCTTGGCCATGGCCCTAAACACTTTGTTTTCCAGTATTACCACCGGATACATAAATGCCACAGATATATGACTGGGTGAACCTTTTCAGATTGTGACTCAGCTTTGCTAAAGTCCCCAGTTAGAGGTGTCCAGAGCTCTTAAGCACACTCTTTTTGCTTTGGATCACGACTTTAACCACTCAGTCTCAAGCTTTTTACTTGGACCTGCATGCCACTAGCACATGGTTAGGGACAGCTTGATTTAGCCGCTTAGGCCTGGATTTACTTCCTTGGGCCCTCCTATCCATTAATGCTCAAAGCCTTGGATCCTTTTTACCCTTGCCTTTTGGTTTTAAGGGCTATTGGCTTTTTCTGCTTACTTTTTCTTTCTCTCTTTTTTTTTTCTTCTTCTTCTTTTTTTTTACTGCTTTTTCTTGCTTCAAGAATCAATTTCATGATTTTTCAGCTCATCAATAACATTTCTCTTGTTCATCATTCTTTCAAGAGCCAACAATCTTAACATTCATAAAATTCAATATCAAAAATATGCACTGTTCAAGCATTCATTCAAAAGACAAAAAGTATTGCCACCACATATAAATAATTAGAATTTTCCTTATTAAGAACTCGAAAAAGTTAAATTGCCTCTTTATTCTACAAATTTACTATTTTATTCATGTTTGATGATGATGAGAAAAATAAATTATAACTTAATTGGAAATAAAACCAAAATAGGCATGCTAATTACTACTACTCCTATATAACTTCTAAGGTAAATTTCTATAATAATACTATCACAGAGTTAAAGCTTAAAATTAGAACTTAACAACCTGTATTTTGGGAAGTGGATGTTCCTCTAGTCTGTGGGGTGCTTGGTCCCTCAAGGAATAGCTTCTGATGCTTTAGTTCCTTCAGTTCACATCCTTGCTCTTCCTATTCCCTAAGGTGCCATGATCTTGATGAGTTTTAGTTCAGTGATCATGGCAAATCACACCAAACTTAGAGGTTTGCTTGTCCTCAAGCAAAAGAAAGGAAAGGAGAGGAATAGAGGGAGAGGCAATTTCGAAATCCAAAAGATATGATGAGTTGAAAAAGATTTGAAAAAGATTTGGATTGGAAAAAAAGATTTGTGTTTATGAATTAAGATACATTTGACATTTTTGAAAAAGGGATTTTAGAAATTAGTGTTTTTAGAAATTAGGAAAAATTTTTTGGAATTGAAGGATGATATTTTAAAACATGTTTATGCAAGAAATTATGAATTGAAACATAAAAATTAGAAAATTTGTGAAGAAAAACGAATTTTACCTCCTCCCTACCATTCTGGCGTTAAACGCCCAAATGCTGCTTGTTTTGGGCGTTTAACGCCCAATTGCTGCTTCTCCTGGGCGTTCAACGCCCAGCTGTTGCTTCTTTCTGGCGTTGAACGCCAGGAAGTCCTTTGTCACTGGGCATTTTTCTGAACGCCCAGGACGCTGTCAATCTGGCGTTAAACGCCCAGAAGGTGCTTCTTTCTGGCGTTCAACGCCCAGAAGATGCTCCTTTCTGGCGTTTAACACCCAGATGGCTACCCTTACTGGCGTTGAACGCCCAGTGGGTGCTTCTTTTGGGCGTTCAATGCCCAAAATGTTTCTTACTGGCTTTTTCACGCCAGTGAGCTTCCAAATTCCCTTGTAACTCTGTGAATCCAATCAATTGCTATTTTACCTTTTGAAGATACTTTGACATATACCTGTAAAAATTAATTAGCAAAACAAATAAAATTAAATTTTGTGAATGGCTGGGTTGCCTCCCAGCAAGCGCTTCTTTATTGTCCTTAGCTGGACAGTGAGCTCTCATGGAGTCTCACAGATAATCAGAGCAAGGTTGGGACCTCCCAACATCAAACTTAGAGTTTGAATGTGGGGGTTCAACACCAAACTTAGAGTTTGGTTGTGGCCTCCCAACACCAAACTTAGAGTTGGACTGTGGGGGCTTTGGTTGACTCTGCAGTGAGAGAGGCTTTTCATGCTTCCTCTCCATGGTTACAAAAGGAGAACCTTGTGTCTTATAGTTTGCAATGTCTGCAAACCACAGAGCTTCCTGAACAGCAAACAATTGCTCATCCGGAAAGGTTTCAGAGATCTCAGTAGGAGGGAGGGATGCTCCTGCTACTGGTTCTATCCGGGACAGGTGATCAGCTACTTGATTCTCTGTTCCTTTTCTGTCTCTTATTTCTATATCAAACTCTTGCAGAAGCAACACCCATCTTATGAGCCTGGGCTTTGAATCCTGCTTTGTGAGTAGATATTTAAGAGCAGCATGGTCAGTGTACACAATCACTTTTGATCCTACTAAGTAGGATCTAAACTTGTCAATGGCATAAACCACTGCAAGTAATTCTTTTTCTGTGGCTGTGTAATTTTTCTGGGCATCATTTAAAACACTGCTAGCATAATAAATGACATGCAGAAGCTTGTTATGCCTCTGTCCTAATACTGCACCAATGGTATGGTCACTGGCATCACACATTAGTTCAAAGGGTAATGTCCACTCTGGTGCAGAAATAACTGGTGATGTGACCAGCTTAGCTTTCAGGGTTTCAAACGCCTGCAGACACTTTGTGTCAAACACAAATGGTGTGTCAGCAGCTAGTAGATTGCTCAGAGGTTTTGCAATTTTTGAAAAATCCTTTATAAACCTCCTATAGAATCCTGCATGCCCCAGAAAGCTTCTGATTGCCTTAACATTGGCAGGTGGTGGTAATTTTTCAATTACTTCAACTTTAGCTTGATCCACCTCTATTCCCTTGTTTGAAATTTTATGCCCAAGGACAATCCCTTTAGTCACCATAAAGTGACATTTTTCCCAGTTTAAAACTAGGTTGGTCTCTTGGCATCTTTTCAAAACAAGTGCTAAATGGTTAAGGCAGGAGCTGAATGAGTCTCCAAATACTGAAAAGTCATCCATGAAGACTTCCAGAAACTTCTCTACCATATCAGAGAAGATAGAGAGCATGCACCTTTGAAAGGTTGCAGGTGCATTGCACAAGCCAAATGGCATCCTTCTGTATGCAAATACTCCAGATGGGCATGTGAATGCCGTTTTCTCTTGATCCTGGGGATCTACTGCAATTTGATTATAACCTGAATATCCATCCAGGAAGCAGTAGTATTCATGACCTGCTAGTCTTTCTAGCATCTGGTCTATGAATGGTAAAGGAAAATGATCCTTTCTGGTGGCTTTATTGAGCCTTCTATAATCAATACACATACGCCACCCTGTAACTGTTCTTGTAGGAACCATTTCATTTTTTCATTATGAACCACTGTCATGCCTCCCTTCTTAGGGACGACTTGGACAGGGCTTACCCAGGGGCTGTCAGAAATAGGGTAAATAATCCCAGCCTCTAGTAATTTAGTGACCTCCTTCTGCACAACTTCCTTCATGGCTGGATTCAGCCGCCTTTGTGGTTGGACCACTGGCTTGGCGTCACCCTCAAATAGGATCTTGTGCATGCATCTGGCTAGGCTAATGCCCTTAAGATCAATGATGGACCACCCAAGAGCTGTCTTGTGTGTCCTTAGCACTTGAATTAGTGCTTCCTCTTCCTGTGGCTCTAAGGTAGAGCTTATGATTACAGGAAAGGTATCACCTTCTCCCAGAAATGCATATTTTAGGGATGGTGGTAATGGTTTGAGCTCAGGTTTGGGAGGTTTCTCCTCTTCCTGAGGGATTTTCAGAGGTTCTATTATTCTCTCTAATTCCTCCAAATCAGGCTGAACATCTTTAAAGATGTCCTCTAGCTCTGATTCGAGACTCTCAGCCATATTGACCTCTCTTACCAGAGAGTCAATGATATCAACACTCATGCAGTCATCTGGGGTGTCTGGATGTTGCATGGCTTTGGAAACATTCAACTTGAACTCCTCCTTATTGACTCTCAGGGTTACTTCCCCTTTTTGGACGTCAATGAGGGTTCGGCCAGTTGCTAGGAAAGGTCTTCCTAGAATGAGAGTTGCACTCTTGTGCTCCTCTATTTCCAGCACCACAAAGTCAGTAGGAAAGGCAAATGGCCCAACCTTGACAATCATGTCTTGAATCACGCCTGATGGGTATTTAATGGAGCCTTCAGCAAGTTGAAGACATATCCGGGTTGGTTTGACTTCTTCAGTCAAACCAAGCTTTGTGATAATAGATGCAGGTATTAAGTTGATACTTGCCCCAAGATCACATAGAGCCTGCTTGGTACAAGTACCCTCTAATGTGCATGGTATCATAAAGCATCCGGGATCCTTAAGCTTCTCAGGTAAGCTTTCCAGGATAACTGCACTGCATTCCTCAGTGAGGTAAACTTTTTCAGTTTCCCTCCAATCCTTCTTATGACTTAAGATCTCTTTCATGAACTTGGCATAAGAGGGTATTTGCTCAAGTGCTTCTGCAAACAGAATCTTTATTTCAAGAGTCCTGAGATAGTCTGCAAAGCGGGCAAATTGCTTATCCTGTTCCGCTTGGCGGAGTTTTTGAGGATAAGGCATTTTGGCTTTATATTCCTCAACCTTAGTTGCTGCAGGTTTATTACCTACATAAGTGGGTTGGGAAGCCTTTTTAGAAGGGTTGTTATCAGCACTTGTATGTGACTGATCCCCCACTGGCGTTTGAATGCCAGGGGTGGAAGCTGGAGTGGCGTTAGACGCCAACTCCTTATCTGTTACTGGCGTCTGAATGCCAGAATTGTGCTTCCCTTAGGTTGGTTATTTAACCACCTCTTAGCTTGATCTTTTACAGCAAATGGAAACAGTAATAATCTGTAGACATCTTGATCTACTTCCTTATCATGCACTGTGTCAGCAATTTGTAAAAATTGTGCCAAAAACTCTGTAGGTTATTCATGTGGAAGACCGAAATACTGGCAGCTTTGCTGCACCATGATAATGAGCTGAGGATTCAACTCAAAGCTACTAACTCCAATGGAGGGTATATAGATACTACTCCCATATGAAGCAGTAGTGGGGTTAGCATATGACCCCAGAGTCCTCCTGGACTGTTCATTTCCACTTAGTTCCATGATGGAGCAAGGGAGATGGTATGGATGTTGATATTGTCTATTTTATTATAAGAATAATTTTTGAAATAATAAAATAAAACAAAAACCGAAATATAAATAAAATAAATAAAGAAAGAAAATTAAAAATTAAAATTTATAAAAATTTGAAAAAGTTTATGAAGATTTTCGAAAAATTTGAGGAAAAAGAGAAAGTGGTTAGGATATTTTTGAAAAAGATAATAAAATATATATTAAAAATATCTTCTTTTTTTTTTCAAAAAAAAAACTTAAAAAGATAAGAATTGAAAAATTTTAAAATTGAAATCTGAATTTTTATATAAAAATTTCGAAAATATAGTTTAAAATTAGTTAGAAAAGATATTTTTTTGAATTTTGAATTTTACGATGAAAGAGAAAAACACATAAAAGACACAAGACTTAAAATTTTTAGATCTAATGCTCCTTATTTTCGAAAATTTTGGAGGGAAAACACCAAGGAACACCAAACTTAAAATTTTAAGATCAAAACACAAGAAAGACTCAAGAACACCTTGAAGATTCACAAGAACACCAAGAACAAAAGAAAGAACACCAAACTTAAAATTTTTAGAAAACTTTAAAAAATTTTTGAAAATTATATTAAAATTAACAAGAAAACACCAAACTTAAAGTTTGGCACAAGATTAAATCAAGAAAAATTATTTTTGAAAAAGATTTTAAAAAGAAGATACCCAATTACCAAGAACATAGACCAACGCTCTAGCCAATTGGGCAGAAAAGGTAACAATTGTTCTGAATAGGTATATTTCTTTTGGAAGACTAATGCTTTGGATTAGTACAAGAAAAATAAGAAAAGACACAGAACAAGAAAAACTCAAATCAAACAAGAAAAATAAACAAGAACAACTTAAAGATCAATGAAGAACAAAAAAAAAAACACAAATTCGAAAATTTAAAGAAAAAAATATAAAATATGCAATTGACACCAAACTTAGAACAAGACACTAAACTCACGAAAAAGATTAAAATTGGTAAAGAAAAATAATATTTTTGAAAAGTTTTTTAAAAAGAAATTATCCTATCAGAATTTAATGACTCTATAACAACAAAAATAAACTATTCCTAATCTAAGAAATAAAATAAACCTTTAGTTGTTCAAACTCGAACAATCCCCGGCAACGGCGCCAAAAACTTGGTGCACGAATTTGCAATCCGTACAACTAACCAGCAAGTGCACTGGGTCGTCCAAGTAATACCTTACGTGAGTAAGGGTCGATCCCAGGGAGATTATTGGTTTGAAGCAAGCTATGTTTATTTTATTATTCTTAGTCAGGATATCAATCAAAATTATCAATGGGAATTATTAAATTGGAAAAATAAAAGAGAATAAAATCGTTACTTGTTGTGCAGTAATGGGGAATATGTTGGAGTTTTGGAGATGCTTTGTCCTCTGAATTTCTGCAATGTAATATTCAACTCAATTGTTTGTAAAGCCCGTCTACGGCAAGCTGTATGTAGGGTGTCACCATTGTCAGTGGCTACCTCCCATCCTCTCAGTGAAAACGGTCCAGATGCTCTGTCACAGCACGACTAATCAGCTGTTGGTTCTCGATCATGTTGGAATAGGATCCATTGATCCTTTTGCGTTTGTCATCACGCCCAGCAATCGCGAGTTTGAAGCTCGTCACAGCCATTCAATCCTTGAATCCTACTCGGAATACCACAGACAAGGTTTAGACTTTCCGGATTCTCAAGAGTGGCCGCCATCAGTTCTAGCTTATACCACGAAGATTCCGGTTAAGGAAGCTAAGAGAAGCTCATTCAGTCTGATGTAGAACGGAGGTGTTGTCAGGCACACGTTCATGAGTTGAGGAAGGTGATGAATGCCACGAATCATCACCTTCTCCATAATTAAGCGCGAATGAACATCTTAGATAGGAACATACAAACGTTTGAGTGGAGAAATAGAAACAATTGCATTAATTCATCGAGACGCTGCAGAGCTCCTCACCCCCAACAATGGAGTTTAGAGACTCATGCCGTCAAAGTGTATAAAATTCAGATCTGAAAATGTCATGAGGTGCAAAATAAGTCTCTAAAAGTTGTTTAAATAGTAAACTAGTAACCTAGGTTTACAGAAAATGAGTAAACTATGATAGATGATGCAGAAATCCACTTCTGGGGCCCACTTGGTGTGTGCTGGGGCTGAGACTTAAGCTTCTCACGTGCCTGGGGCTGTTTTGGGCGTTCAACGCCAGGTTGTAACCTGTTTCTGGCGTTGAACTCCAGCTTGTAACCTGTTTCTGGCGCTGGACGCCAGACAGCAGCATGATACTGGCATTGAACGCCAGTTTACGTCATCTATCTTCGTGCAAAGTATAGACTATTATATATTGCTGGAAAGCCCTGGATGTCTACTTTTCAACGCTGTTGAGAGCGCGCCAATTGGATTCCTGTAGCTCTAGAAAATCAATTTCGAGTGCAGGGAGGTCAGGATCCAGCAGCATCAGCAGTCCTTTTTCAGCCTAACTCAGATTTTTGCTCAGCTCCCTCAATTTCAGCCAGAAAATTCCTGAAATCACAGAAAAACACACAAACTCATAGTAAAGTCTAGAAATATAATTTTTGCCTAAAAACTAATAATATTCTACTAAAAACTAATTAAAACATGCTAAAATCTACATGAAATTACCCCCAAAAAGCGTATAAAATATCCGCTCATCAGTGACGCGGTCGCGCGGGTTGTGTTGTCGTAATATGACACGATCGCATGGGGCATGCGGTCGCATCGTGCACCCCTTTTGTTTTTTATTTTTTTGTTTTTATTATGCATGAAAAATGCAAAATGCAATGATTAATATGAATGCTATGCATGATGCAAGGTTCAATAAAAATAAAATAAAAAGGAAATAAAAATAAAAACAAATAATATGAAATAAACTGAAAAAGAAGCGACCATACCATGGTGGGTTGTCTCCCACCTAGCAGTTTTAGTTAAAGTCCTTAAGTTGGACAGTGGAGGAGCTTCCTGTTATGGCGGCTTATGTTTAAGCTCGTCCAAAAATCTCCACCAGTGCTTGGAATGTCAATAGCCTCCGGGGTCCCAAACTAGGCATGTAAAGCTTCTGAGCAGCTTCAAACAGATTGTTAGGCTCCCGGGGTGACAAATGTCAGAATAAACTCCAGGATTCCAAACCTTGATTTTAAATCCGCCTCCGTCTTGATCTATATGTTTCCACCCGGGCGGTTTAAAAAGTAGAATCTCACCATGGTGACCAAATGTTCTCTGTGATCCAAGCAATTGAGCATGATACCAATCCGTATACTTTGAGGTGAAGCGTGGAACCTTATTGAACCTTGTGCACCAACTCTGAGTACGAGCCATTTCCCTCTTACTCTTAAAGCCGCAAAGAGCTCTAAGCTGGCCATCTGTTTCAAGCAAACCATATTCAAGTGAATAAGTAAAGTTATAGGTTAAGGATTCTACCCACTTGAAGCTTGTATTAGGTGGTAATGGCCTTGGGATGGGTGTTTTTGGTGGTTCTGTAAGTTCTACTCCCTCGTGCTCTTCTATGAATTCCTCCACTTCATTGCAAGAGTCTTCAAATGTATCTGTGTCCTGGTCAAAGTTTCCTATGTCTTCCTCATCACTTGAGTCATAGATTGGAGGTTGAGAGAAATCTACCTCCGCATCATCTTCGCATTCACTTGGGGAAGATTCTTCGATCTCAGAGAATTCACTTGTGGATGCAAGTTCATTACTAAGAGAGCTAGACTTGTGACTATCATCATCAAGGGAATTCGCTTCTTGGATTATTCCGTTTGATTCTTCATAAGCGACTTGCCTTGGGGGTTGTGTACTATCCTCCTTAGCATCAACTGTAACGTCCCTAATGGAGTTATCCTCAGCTCTGGATTCCCATGGAGGTTCAGCATCTCCTAGATCTTCAACCAACTCTTCTTCTTGAACAATGACAGCTTCTTCTACTTGTTCTAGTACAAATTCATTTCCTGTCTTGTCCACTGGAGTTTCTGGTATCTCTTTCATGCTCCACTCTTCATTAGACTGTCCACATGGAGTTGTGGTTGATCCTTGTATATTTGAGCGCCTAGAAACCCATTGAATTACTGCTTGCTCCAGTTGTCGAATAGTGGTTTGAAGATTATCTACTGTTTCCTTTAGGCGAACCTCTGCTTCTCGGGTTGCCGGACTTGGACATGATACATAATAAAGTGGTGGTGATTGGGAGTGATTGGATTGGTAGTGGGGTAAGGAAGGATCATATGGTGGCGAATGGTGAAAAGAAGCTTGTGAGTGTGGTGGTTCGAGGTTATATTGAAAGGGTGGCCTATATGCACGGAGTGGGGCTTGTTGGTAGTTACAAGGTTGTCCATCATATCTTTTAGCTGGGTATGCATTGTAGAATGGTCTTTGTCCAGGATATCTCGAAGGGTGTTGTTGCCTAAAGGGTTGATTAGATCCTCTTGGCTCCATCCATCCTTGATTGGTCTGACCTTGATGCACATTCCTGCTGTAACTTCTATTTCCTTCAACAAAGTTAGAACCAAACTCAAAGCGAGAGGGGTGAGAGTTCATGGTAGCAAATAAAATTAAAAAGGAAAATTAAAAAGAAATAAACAAACAAAAGAAAAATATTTACAATAACCAATAATAAGGCACACGTTAGTAGTTCCCCGGCAACGGCGCCATTTTGATGAGAGAACTTTTGCGTGGTCTAGATATTTGCAGATAAATCCTCGTTGCAAGTATAGTTTCTAAACCTTCAAAAGTTCTTTCATACAAACGTTTTGGGTGTCACAAGTAACAAACCCCTTTAAAAATTGTTAACCGAGTATTCAAACCTCGGGTCGTCTTCTCAAGGAACTGCAAGGAGGTATGTTCTTATTATTGGCTATAGAGATTGTGAATTCGGGGTTTCAAGAATGAGGAATAAGTAATATAAATGGCAAGTAAAATAAATGGCAATTAAAATAAATAAATACTGTAAAGCAACTTTTGGCAAGGTGAGAGAAATTAGAAGTCCAACTTAGTTATCCCTCTCAACAATAATGAAAGTTGTATCTTAATTCCACTTAGTTAACCTTTGAAGCAAAGGTAAGTCAAGGGACTAATTAGTTTGACCTTCGAATCCTATTTATTTCCTAAGAAAAAGTTGGGATTATTGAAGTTCAGTTCAATTAGCAAGATAACGATTATCACTTACGCTAAGTTTGATAACTGTTGAGTTACTGATTTCTTAACCAAGACCAAAAGGGGGGAAAAGTAAATTGCTGGAATAAAATATCTTTAGATCGGAAGCAATGGTAACGTAAATAAAAGCAAGCAATCATAAACTGAAAATACCTCAATTATCATTAATTCAAACAATAATCTGTGACATGGAATAATTCATAAATTAAATTATAAAAGTAAATAATTAACTCAAATGCTGGAATAAATAAATAAAGTGAAAGGGAAGCTTAAAAACAAAGGAACATAAAAACCTGGATCGAGAGTCACTCTTACAAGCTAAGAGAAGTCCTAAATCCTAATCCTAAGAGAGAAAGGAGAGAACCTCTCTCAAAACTAAATCTAAATCATCGGAAGTAACAAAAATGCGAGCCCCCTCTGAATGGATGCATTCCCACACTTTATAACCTCTAGTCTATGCTGTCTGTACTTGGATCTGGGCCAAAAAGGGCTTCAGAAATCGCTGGAGGCGTATTCTGTAAATTCTGATTCGTGGCCTCTGTCACGCGTCCGCGTGGGTCACGCGGTAGCGTCATTCGGAGCTTTTCCTTGCCACGCGGTCGCATCACTCACGCGTCCGCGTCGTATGTGTTCTGCTTAAGGCGCGCGGTCGCGTCAGTCATGCGGCCGCGTCACTGCATCTTCGCTTCTGGCACGCGATCACGTCGTCCATGCGATCGCGTGGGTGCCAGTTTCTTCAAAGCTCCGTTTCGCACTTTCCTTCCATTTTTGTATGTTTCCTTTTCCATCCTTTAAGTCATTCTGCCTTAGAAAATCTGAAACTACTCAACACACTAATCACGGCATCGAATGGAAATAAAGGTAATTAAAATAATTAATTTTTAAAGCTTAGAAAACATGTTTTTCAGATACATCATATAATAAGGAAGGGAAAGTAAAACCATGCAATTAATATGAATAAGTGGGTGAAGGATTGAATAAATCACTCAAACTAAGCACAAAATAACTCATGAAATATGGGTTTATCACTTCTCTCTAGGATTAGGATTAGGATTAGGCTTAGTTCTTAGATCTAGGGTTTAGTTCATATCTTCTTCCACTTCTTCTTCTCAATTCCTTGTTGTTACATTCATCATTCTTCTATTCTTTTGTTGTAATTTCCTTTATGTTATTCTTATACTCTGTTGTAGATCTACTATTATTTCTTCCATTTTCTTTCAATTCAATTCAAGGTAATTCATAATAATTGTGTTTCTTTTTATTGTTGTTGTTAATTCCTTTCAATAATTGTTGTTAGATTTCATTCTTGTTGTAGATTTCATGTGCTTTCCTTCTATGCCTCTTATGTGTTTGATAAAATGCTTCTTTTGGTTTTAGTATAGATTTTGCTCCTCTTGGCTTTGGTAGAGTAATTAGTGACTCTTGAGTTGTCTAATTCCTTTGTTAATTGATAATTAGAAGTTGCTAATTGATTTGGATGCCTCTAAAGTTAGTCTTTCCTTTAGGAGTTGATTAGGACTTGAGGAATCAAATTGATTCATCCACTTGACTTTCCTCCATGGTTAAAGGTTAACTAAGTGGTAGCAATGAATAATTTGTTATTACAATTGAGGAGGATAACTAGGATAGGATTTCTAGTTCTCATATCTTGCCAAGAGCTCTGTTAGTTGTTAGTTTATTTTCTTTTCCATTTATATTTCTTGTCTAAAATCATAAAAACCCCAAATATAACTCACAACCAATAACAAGACACTTCATTACAATTCCTAGGGAGAACGACCCGAGGTTTAATACTTCGGTTTATAAATTTTAGGGGTTTGTACTAGTGACAAACAACTTTTTGTATGAAAAGATTATTGATTGGTTTAGAAACTATACTTGCAACGAGAATTCAATTGTGAAATTCTAGACCGTCAAAAATCCAGTCATCAAAATGGCGCCGTTGCCGGAGACTTGCAATGGTGTTATGTTATTGGTTATTGTACATATGTAAATATTGTAAATAGCTTGTCTTTTGCTTGTTTACTAGATTTTGTTAGTTTTATTTTGTTTTTCCACTATGAATTCTCACTTTGGCTATGAGTTTGGTCCTAATTGTGTTGTAGGAAATGTGCATTTCAATGATGACACTCATTATGGATGGAACCAACAAAGATGGGAGGAGCCTCAAGGAATTGATCACTCCTATTGGCAACAACCTCCGGATACTCATAGGTATAATCACCATCCTAATGCATGTCAATTCAACGGCTATAGTGAATCTTTTTGCGACAATTAATCACTACCATCATATGCCTATGACTCTTATTCTCAACATGAACCTCAACCATACTCACAAGCCCTTCCATACCAAGCACCTTCCTATGATCCATATCCACCATATGACCAATCACCCATACCATGTTCTTATGACCATTATGAGCAAGAACCTATAGAACCACCACAACCCTATCATGATTATTACCAAGAACCACCTCAATACTCACCATCTCCATACCCTTACCAAGAAGAACCACCTTCCTACCATGAACCCTCTCTCCAAAATAATGAACCTTCCTACCCGCCCCAAACCCCAATAGACGATTCTCTCACTTTGTTACTTCAAGAACAAGAGGCCATGAAGCGGGATACACTTGAGTTTGTGACCAATTTGACCAAGGTGGTGCACACTTTAGCCCACCAATGTTTGAATACTCAAGGTACTTCCGTGACCACATGTGAAAAGTTAAAAGAAGAGCAAAGCATGAAGGAGAAATTGGAAAATCTGGTCGAGAAGAAGGAGTCGAATTTTGTGTTGGAACAATTGGAGGAGCCTATGATCATTGAAGAAAAGGAAGAAGTGGTTGAAGATTTAGGAGATGTTGAAAGTCCATGGGAATGTAGCATCATGGAGCCTTCTTCCAAGAAGCTTGAAATTGATGATGAGGAGGGTGCGCAACCTCCAAGGCATGTCATAGTTGGAGACTTGAAAGAGGCCTATCAAGAGATGGATTCAATCATGGATGAATTTCTATCTACAATCGAATCCTCTCCCATTGGACATGAAGTTGAAGTTATAGAAGAGTGTGTACAACCTCCCATACTCTTGGTGAGCAATGAGAAAGAGAGTGAATCGAAAGAGAGCTACCAAGAGGAAAAAGTTGGCATGGTGTATATCGAAATTGAAGAATACGAAGAGGTTGATCAAGAGATGGATTTATTCATCAATGAATTCCTAACCAAAATTGAATCACCTCTCATTGGGCAAGAAATCGAAGTTCTTGAAGACAACACCAAGCCATGTGATAAAAGGGGAAATGTTGAAATTGAGAAAGCTCGCAAAGAGGTGGAAATACACAAAGAAGAGCACAAGGAAGTAGACCTTGCATTGTCTAAGTGTGGGGAGGTCTCCCTTCCCAAGTCACCATCCAACACAACATTCAAGTGGGTAATATCCTTATCCCTAAGCTTTACTTTCTTGCTTGAATAAGGTTTAATTCAAAATAATGGTCAACTTAGAGCTCCTTGTGGAGTTAAAAGTAGAATAGAGTTGTGTAGTGGTTGGAAACATCATTCTAAGCTCATGACGGTTGCAAGCTCAAAATTCAAGAGCAATGGTTGGTGTGGAACCAAATGGCATGGGTCTAGGAAGTTGTTTGGAAGCTTCTTTGAGAATTCCAAGGCCATGCCACCCGGATGGAATAATGATGATTAATTTAAGGACGAGTGTCAAAACAAAGTGTGGGACCCCGGATCGCATAAGGAAAATCAAATTTGGGAGCTCATAGCTTGTGCGGAACTCCATCAAAGCTTGAAGATGTTAAAATTGAAGAATGGAGCTTATTAGAGATTCAAGCATTGGTGGCAAGGATAGCTTCAAGCACAATCCACCTTGAGAGGAGCTCCCCATAAGTCCAACTTAAGGACAATAAACAAAAGTGCTAGGTGGGAGACACCCCACCAAGGTAATATCTTTTCATTTTTTCTTTTGTAAATATTGGTAGAATTAGTTTAAATTATTGTTTTGATTGGTTTCTTGAGTACATTTGGTAGTTTAGTATGTTAAACAAGGTTTTAGGGTGTTTTGGGTAGCTGTTTGGAGGTTTGGAATGCTTGGTTTGGTGCAAAAAGATAGAAAAATTTTGAAAAAAACAGAGCCCCATCCACGCGTATGCGCACTGCACACATACGCGTGCATCAAGCATTTTCGCCAACCTACGTAGACGCGCCACGTACGCGTACGTGCGGATGCACAAATTCTACCCCCAGCCAAAAACCCGAGAGTTAGGCCTGCACTGTGCGAAAATTGGGCCTAAGGGACAAACCAATTCGTGCGTACGCACACCTGGCGCATACACGCTCTTTTGGCAACTTGCGGATTGACGCGCAGGCGCACTGTGCGCGTGCGCGCCGATCGCTCATCTACACTCATGGTACATTTTTCAGAGAGTCATGCCCACGTTGCGCCAACGTTGTGCCTTTGGCACAAACTTACTCGCGCGTACGCGCCACTCTAGGAATAATCCATCGATGCGGACGCACTCTGTACATGTACGCGTTGCGTCCATCACACCACCACCCGCACGCGCGCGCCATGCGTTCATACGCGCGGATGTCCTTCCTTCACTATATTTTTTTTCTTCTCCCCTTTCCATTTCTTTCCTCCTACTTTCTTCTTCCCCTCTCCTACCCTTCATTCAACACTCCCAAACACCATTGATAACCATTTATTTTAGTTAACTAATTAGTTAGTTAGTTAGTTGATTAGTTAGTTTTAGTTAGTTTTCATTTAGTTTTCTCTTCTTCATTATATGTGTTGGATTGTTATTCTTGTTTACCATTAATTGCTGCTGAGTATTAAAAAGGGAAGTTTTCTTAACATCACTATGTTTATAATCTTTGTTGGATTCTATTGTTGAGGTTATATTTTGCTACTTGGTTTTGTATTTTTCATGCTCACCTTTTAAGAATGCCAAGTGATGAGAATTGCCTTCGAGCTTGTAACTCTTCTTGAATTACATGATTTGGCCACCATGTGATTTGAGCCTTATTCTGTGATTAGGCAACTCTTGATGGATGATGTTGTGTATTTACCTTAATGCCTTGTGTTATGATCATATGCATCCATATGCTTTAGCTTTCATGCTTTCATGCTTCTTTAATGCTTATTTTACCTTACAAGTTTACTTAAAGCATTTCAAGCACACTAGAATGAGTAAAGAGCTTGCTTCTTTCATGACATAACTTTTATGCTAATATGTGTTCTAAACCGCGTAATTCAGAATTCACATACCTAATATTTCCTAATGTCACACTAATTCACTCACTCAATTCTAGTGATTTACCTCATTCCAACATTGTATGCTTCCTTGTTTTTGTTTTCTCATCTTATGGTGTTGTTTTCTACTTTTTATGATTGATGCACCACAAGCAATAATGGAAGCAAGACAAAGAACACGCAACACCGGTTGACCTACCAGCTGAAGGTAGCAATCCGGAGATTCGCCGTACCCCCTTGCTCATCCTTGAATGCACCGAGGACGGTGTAAACTTTTAAGTGTGGGGAGGTCGTCCGACCAATCGACGATTTTGGGTGACGAATTTCTAATTCCAACACTTTTGCATTTCATCTTAGGTTTTTAGGATTTTTGTTTGCATTTTTTCTATTTTTGCATACATATACAAAATAAGCTTAGTCAAAATAACGAAAATTTTCAAGATTTCTATCTATAGGACACCTCAATTGATTTGAGTGAAACTTTTTCCTAGAACTTGCTTGAATTATATATATTATGGATCATGTTTTGAGCTAAGAACACAAGCAAGTGAGATTTGAGCTTAATGGTGTGGTTACATCTTATAACCACTTATATTTCCTTCTTGTGTGCAATTGTTCTCTTCCTATGATTGCAATCTTTGATTTGTTTGATTTTTTATGTCCATTATTTTGTGTATACATGCATTTATATGATTGAGGCCATCATTTCATTAGCTCACTTACCCAAATAGCCTTACCTTTGATCTTCCATTGTTAGCCAATTTGAACCTATGATTAACCCACTTTGTTCTTTATTTTAGCATATTACAAGCCTTAAAGCGAAAAATAATAAATATCCTATTTGAATCTTTGATTAGCTTAGGCTAGTGAGAGTATTTATTTTCAAGTTTAGTGAGGATTGGGAACATTAGTTGGGATAAAAGGGTGTGTTTGTATTTTTATATTTGGGAATTGGGTACATACTCGTGTATTAATTAAATGTAAAGACCTTATGCATTGATGTTCCTGTATATAGTTTGAAGAAAAAAAGAAAAATGGGAAAAACAAAAGAAAAAAAAAAAGCGAAAAAGAAAAGAAAAGAAAAGAAAGAAAAAAAAGTAGAAAAAGAAAGAAAAAGAAGAAAAACAATAAAAGGGGACAAAAGGCCCCAAACCAAAGTAAAGCTCAATAAAAGTCAATGCATATGAGTTTTAATCAAGAAAAGAATGCATGAGTATGTGAAAAAGTGAAAAATGGGTAGTTAGGTTAGTGCTTAATTGTATAGGATATCCTAGGTTAGGTGGAAAGTTTAGGTTTATCAAAGATTCAAATTCCAAGCTCACTTAACCATATATGCATCCTACCTTGACCCTAACCCCATTACAACCTAAAGAAAAGACCTCATGATAATTGTATGCATGCATGAAATAAATGTTGATTGTTAGAAGAAAAAAACAAATCTTAGAAAGCATGAAATAGAGGAGAATTGAGAGAATCAACCCTAAACACTTGAGCGAATAGAGCGTAAACACATCCGGTGAGGGTTCGATTGCTCAATTACATGTTTTCCCTATGATCATCATTCTTCATGTAAGTTTGTAAAAATATTTAATAGCTCAATTCAATTGTGGTTTGGCATGGTTGCTAACACCCACATCCTTTATGCATATATGTTCTCTTGGGAATTGATTTATTTTGACTAAACAATTGTATTCATTTAGATAGTTACATATAGGTAGATTGCATTTAGTTAGATTTCATCGAATAAATGCTGATCCCTTTGCTTTCTCTTGGTTTAAGCATGAGGACATGCTTGGTTTAAGTATGGGGAGGTTGATAAACCCCATATTTAGGGTTTATCTTGTATTGATTTTAGGGGATTTTACCACCTTTTACCCACATTCATTCAATGAAATAGCATGGTTTCATGATTGTCTCCCAATTTGTGCTTAAGTGTGAAAACATGCTTTTTAGGTCCTTAATTGGCTAAGTTCAATTCACCTTTGATTCCACTAGATGCCTTGATTTATTTGTTAAGTGATTTCAGGTTGAAAAGGCTATGAATGAATCAAAGGAGTGAAGAGGAAAGCATGCAAAGCGGAGAAATCATGAAAAGCCAAAGATGTGGAAAACGCCAAGGACACGCACGCACACTGTACGCCCCCACGCGGATTGTAAACTAACTCATGGACGCGCACGTGCACTGTGCGCGTCCGTGCCGAAGGGCGTGCGTGATTTTCAAATAGAAAATGTGCCCAGCAAATTCTGAGAGCTGTGGGGCCCAATTTACAACCAACTTTGGCACCAAAATGCATTTAAAGGACCAAGGATTGAAGGGAATCAACACTTAGCATCATTCACACTCATTAGGATTAGTTTTAGTTAGTTTTAGAGAGAGAAGCTCTCACTTCTCTCTAGGATTAGGATTAGGATTAGGCTTAGTTCTTAGATCTAGGGTTTAGTTCATATCTTCTTTCACTTCTTCTTCTCAATTCCTTGTTGTTACATTCATCATTCTTCTATTCTTTTGTTGTAATTTCCTTTATGTTGTTCTTATACTTTGTTGTAGATCTACTATTGTTCCTTCCATTTTCTTTCAATTCAATTCAAGGTAATTCATAATAATTGTGTTTCTTTTTTATTGTTGTTGTTAATTTCTTTCAATAGTTGTTGTTAGATTTCATTCTTGTTGTAGATTTCATGTGCTTTCCTTCTATGCCTCTTATGTGTTTGATAAAATGCTTCTTTTGGTTTTAGTATAGATTTTGCTCCTTTTGACTTCGGTAGAGTAATTAGTGACTCTTGAGTTGTCTAATTCCTTTGTTGATTGATAATTAGAAGTTGCTAATTGATTTGGATGCCTCTAAAGTTAGTCTTTCCTTTAGGAGTTGATTAGGACTTGAGGAATCAAATTGATTCATCCACTTGTCTTTCCTCCATGGTTAAAGGTTAACTAAGTGGTAGGAATGAACAATTTGTCATCACAATTGAGGAGGATAACTAGGATAGGATTTCTAGTTCTCATATCTTGCCAAGAGCTCTGTTAGTTGTTAGTTTATTTTCTTTGCCATTTGTATTTCTTGTCTAAAATCTTAAAAACCCCAAATATAACTCACAACTAATAACAAGACACTTCATTACAATTCCTAGGGAGAACGACCCAAGGTTCAATACTTCGGTTTATAAATTTTTGCACTAGTGACAAACAACTTTTTGTATGAAAGGATTATTGATTGGTTTAGAAACTATACTTGCAATGAGAATTCAATTGTGAAATTCTAGACCGTCAAAAATCCAATCATCATTAAGATTTTAAAATAATGTTTTCAACTTAAAACAGTCAAGAAAGTACCTTTGTTGTAACCTTTAGTTGTAATGAACATAAACAAGATCATTAAGTTTTTTATGCTCTAACCGATTCCTCTTCTTTGAGTGAATGTGTTAAAAAATACTCCAGTTACGCTCACAACCTGAAGAGCTACAAGTTTGGCTTAAAACACAAATAGCCAACTTTTGCAAATTTGGTGCTCCACAACCATAAGATTCCCACCATTTATTTTAACATAAAAACAAAAATATAATTTATCACAATCATAAATATCACATAATAAATACATCACAATCGTAAAAGACCAAATTTATGAAGAAATTCACCTGGCATAACAGTGGTTCGTTGACGTATTGCAGATTGTCTTCCGAAATCTTGTTCAGCATTCTTAAAGATTCTCTTCTCACTTGTCAGCTTAGAATTCAATACAAGATCATCATAAGCATATTTCTCAATGACATCCAACAAGCCAGAAGTCGTTTGTTTGTGCTTTTCAAATTCTCTAGCGTTAAATCGAAAAGCTAGATTGAACCAATAACCAGCGGCATGAAGATTTTTCTTAAGTTGTGCATCCCAACGGGTATCTAAAATCTTCTAATAAGGATCAGTAACCTTCTTTATTTTCTAAAACCTCTTCACCATTTCTTCTCTAGCCTTATAAATAGCTTGATAAAGAAAACCCATGGCAACTCTATCTTCACTATCTACAATACGTAAAACACAAATAGGAGGCTCAGTAAGCTTAACAATATTAGTGCATTGACTCCAAAATTTAGAATCCAAGACTTGATCTACAAATTTCTTAGCTTTGGCATCTTTGGGGTAAGCTGAGCTTATCCATTCTTTAGAGGTCACTATAGCTCTCAAAGGATCCTTTTGAGCTAAAATACTTTGCAAAGCAATGAAATTAGTGGCAAACCGAGTTAGAGCTGGACGAAGTATTTCCCGCCCACCTGTAAACTTTCTCATCAAGAACAGTGGATAGCAATGATTATAGATATACTTGGTGATCACTGAAGCTTGTGACAAAGTTTCACTCACTTCTTGTAACTTCCCAATATCTTGAAACATCAGATTAACACAATGAGCTGCACAAGGGGACCAATACAATTTAGAAAACTCAGCCTCCAACAACCTTCTCGTAGCAAAATAGTTTGCAGCATTATTCGTTACAATATGCACAACATTCTCAGGACCAAAAAATAATACAACATCCCTAAACAACTTAAACAAAGCATCAGCAGTTTTTGAGACATTAGAAGCATCAACTGACTTTAGAAAAAGAGTTCCTTTAGGACAATAAACTAAAAAATTAATCAAAGTACACCTACAACGATCAGTCCATCCATCGGCCATAATAGTGCATCGAGTTTGTTTCCAAATCTCATGATAACCATCAATCATTTTCCTCACATCCTCAACTATTTTACTTAACAAATACCCACGGACTCTTGGATAATTTGGCCCTTTATACCCTGCACCCATGCTTGCAATAGCATTAATCATTAGCTGATAATAAGCTAAATTAACCGCAATAAATGGAACAGAGGCATCAATCATCTATTTCGCAATAGCAATATCACACTTCTCCATAATTTCTTTGCTTTGAAGAACGCTTTTGATAGTTGGTTGAGCTCCGGGTGTTGTTGCCAATGGAAAATAGGATTGTAAACCTTTGACTTGTTTTCCTTTTCTAGAGCCAGGTGTTGGAACTCTGGATTTTTGTTGTTGTTGCATCTCATTACGTTCGATCTCATCAAATTCTCTTTCAACTTCATCACAAGCATTATAACTTTTTGCATACTATTCTTGAGTTTTTCTTTTCTCGCTTCGAAGCTCTTCAATGCTTTGTTGGAATGGGTGTCTCACTACAGCTGGCACCTTTCAACATGACTTAATATCTCCTATTTTTCCAGCCAAAAGAAGCTTAAACTGATGAATTCCTCCACCCCTAATAAGCTTCTCACAATATATGCATAGTAGAATGGTTTTTCCATATTCCACAACTTGTTTATAATGACCCCACGCAAGATCAGTTTTTGCTCTATTATTGTATTTTTTGGTTCTGATTGATGCATCAGGAGTTGATCCTTATTCTTGCAAAGATGGTGTTTCTGATGGTGTATTCGCAGAAGCCATTCTAAAAGAATATGGAGTAGCAAAAGTATAAAACAATAGCAATCCTAAATTCCCTAATTCTTATTCCCTATTCAGCAAGACAACAACCTTAAAGGCTTAAATAGTTAAATTCATAGCAACCTTAAATAGTTAAATTCACAACACAAGCATATTCATAACAGAACAGACAACATAAAAACATTGGTCATAACTCATAACAGCTTCATATTCATAATTTCAAGTTTTCAACAAGCGTATTCAACACAGAACAAATCAACATAACAACATTATTCATAGTTTAAAGCTTTCAACAAGCATATTCATCCCAGAAATTTCAAGTTTTCACAACTTCATAATTTCAAATATTCAACAAGCATAGAGCAGAAGTGCAAAACAGAGGAGAACTGGAGAACAACATATTCAACTATTTGTTTGACAGCGCAGAAAAGCGAGGCAATGGCGAGGGCGACAGCGCAGCAATGGCGAGGCAACAGCGAGGGCGACGGCGCAGCAACGGCGAGGCAACGGCGATGGAGATGAGAGACAGGATGAAGCGGAGCCGCGGGTCTATTTTGTTCCTTCAGACTTCAAAATGGGTGTCTGGCGGTGAAACGAAAAAGACGACGGCGGGCGGCTGGCGACGATGGCTGGGTGAGTGACACTGTGACAGAGTGGGTGAGGTGGTGACGGGGAGGGTTAGCCGTTAGGGGATTAGGGTTGGGGAAAAGTGGAAATAGGGATTGGGGGTGGAGGGGGGATAGGATACCGCATACGAGACTTTTCTTTTTTTTAATAAACCAAAACGACGTCGTTTTGAAAAATGAATAAAAAAAAGCTTCCGAACCGATTGGTTGAGCAAAAACCGCCGGTTTTTCGGTTTTCATCAGAATTGGTCGGTTCAACCCGGTTCTCAACGATTCTCTTCCTTGTCCGGTCATATTACTCTACCGGACCGGTTAGGGATCCGATTCACCAGTTTTCTGATCGAACCGGCTAGTCCGGTCCGATTTTTACAACTATGGTTAGTAGGAATGTTTGGTTTGGGGTTATTAGTTTTTTTAAGTCTTTTGGCCACGCTTTTAAAGCGTGCCAAAATAATATCAGGATATGGCCACGCTTAATAAACGTTACTATAATGAAATTCTATTGCCACGCTTTTAAAATATCCCTGTTTCTCTCTATGACCACACTTTTAAAGCGTGGCAGAAAAAAAACGTGGTTGTATCTCTAATCAATTGCCATCCTCACAAAAGCGTGGCCATTGACCCTTTTTGCCACGCTTTTGAAGCGTGGCGAGAAAAAATGTGGCCGAATCTTTATTTAATCGCCACTCTCACAAAAGCGTGGCAAGAAAAAAGCGTGGCCATAGGCCTTTTTTCTTGTAGTGTTTTTAGAAAAAGTTTCTATTAACCTTAAGTCCTTCACATTTGTTAACAAGACTCATTTATAATTCGCAATTAATTATTTTTGCAAATATTATATATCTTTTGAAAAACTTTTTTTTTATCTGTTTTCATCTTTAGATTTTGTTTCTAATAATGAACCCGTTATTATTTATTTGAGCTATTAATTAAATAATTTTAATTCAACCCTTATTTGATAGTAGGGATGGCAACGAGGCGGAAACAGGAAATACCTTTTCGTTTTTCATCCCCACTCCTAGATTTACTTTTTATTTCCACTCTAATTCCTGTTGTGGAGGAATATTGTCTCCCATTTCCATTTTCTGCGAATTTTCATTTTTCGCAAGGCCTCTCATCTTCTTATATTGATTATTTATATGAAAGTTCTAATGAAAAATTAAAGAAAATAAATCAAAAAACATTATTACAAAATATAAGAACATAGTCATGCAGCGGTAAAAAGGGAAAATGACACCAAAATCGGAGACAATGAGGTGGCGAGAATGTGACGACATGAAGAGCACTAAGTAGTAGCGACGAAGAGTATGGTTGTGACACTATAAGAGATTGGAATTTACGAATTTTGACTTTTTCGGATGACTCGGAGAGTGGGACGATAGAGTGTTAATGTTATGGAAAGAAGAGAAGGCACTTTTAAAATTAGGGTTAAGTTTTTTAATATATATATATATATAGTATGTGAAATGGCTAAAAAATTTACATTAAAAATAAATTATTAAAGATATTTAAATAAATTTAATAATTCAAAGATTAATGAGAATAAAGCGGGAATCCTTGCTCGAGTCCCACATCTTCCTCGAAAAAATTTTGCTCCATATTCATTTTCACAGAAAAAATTCATATTCAAATTCTCATTTAGAGCGATTTTTGCACTTCGAAAAGTTTTGTCATCCCTGTTTGTTAGCTCTCTTTTGATGTGAAGTGATGCGCAATCTATTCTAAACATATATATTACTCATCTAAATGCACAAACAAACTAGGAAGTGATGCCAATTACTTAAGACTAGGGTTGAAATTGTGAGCAATAATGGCACATGACCAAAACTTTGAAATGGGTCAAGATCATGCTGTATGGATTACGGAATATGAAGGAAGCGACAGATGAATGAACCCCACACCAAAGGCATCTAAAAGCAAAAATTATAAAAAATAAAATGTTCTTCCTCATCAATGCACATTTATTCAGTGCAAAACAAAAGTACCTAACCCTCTCTCTCTCTCTCTCTTCAGACCCACTAGTCTTTCTCAAAACCAATGTGACATCCAAACACACCAGTATACCACGGTGACTCTGAGCGAGTGAACGGTATGTGTTGTTTGTTACTTGTTACCGTTCCCATTTCCCAAAACCAGTTAATCAAATTATCGAATTAATCATATTTCATACTCACATAAACATAACCCACTCTTTCATTTCACGTTGTGCTCTCTCTTCTTCTTCTTCTCTTTCTTCTCTCTCAGCTGCTCAACCAACATGCTCTGCTGCCTTCCCTTCTTTTTTGGATTTGCGGTTTTTCTTGGAATGCACTTCCCTTCATTAATGGCTGGTTAGTTTTCTATCTTAAAGTTCTTTCCTTTCTTAACTTCCATCCCTCCTTCCATTATTCTCCTACCCTTGTGTGTAGTGTCTGCTACCCATTGTTGAAAAAAATTAAAAAAAATCAAATTTTGTGGCATTTTTCGATGACCCATCTTGGGGAAAGTTGAAGAAATTGTGGAGCTAAGGTCTACATGATGTGTTTGTTAGTTGTTTTTTGTAGCATTAACTAATTCCATATAGTTTGTTATGTTTGTTTGCTATGGCAATTTGTATTTATGACTTGGTCAAAAGTGTATTTATTATGAAAGGATGGAGTAACATTTTCCTTAATAAAGTTGCTAACTTGCAAAACAGCTGGAAGAAGCATGTGATGGATTTCTGGCTATATAGCAAAGTCTTTTTATGACCAGAATGGTAGTTAAATTGGTTGCAGAAACCAGTGTTGAAAAATGAAAGTAACAGCTAAAAAATCTAGGTCTTCTAGTAGTGGTTGACTTTGAGTTACCATCTGAGAAGAAACCAGGACCATTTTATTTACCGCATTTATTATTGACCCTGCATGCCATGCTCTTTTGTACTACTTTTTTAACTGTCATACACGCTACATTAAAATGGAAGTGTTCCAAACTTCTTGTAAAATTTGAGGCATTTGATTAGAGAATGAATTGCAACCATATAAGGGCCTTAACATGATTATTAATTTATAGTTTGTTCCTTGCTTCCCCTCATTATTCTATGTAAATTTTAGTTTTATAATAAGGTCTAAGAGGGATTGTGTTCTGTCCATGATTTAAATTTTGAAGGGGGATGTCAGAAATTTAAACCATTTCTAGTCCTCAGTTTGATTGCTCAAGATTTTCAGAACCTCGTTACTCTCTTGATTTGTTCTTAAGCAAATTCAAAAGCCATCTAGATTTCATGTTTATAAGTTTATTTCAATCTTATGGGCTAACTTCCAATTCATTTAAGTGTTTGTGAGAAATATGTCAATATATATTATTGGCCTAAAAAGATATAAGCCTATGAACATCAGGATTAGAGTTTTGCTTACCTTATTAGTAACCCAGTCATTTAACTTGGTTTCAAGAGATAGATACATTTCTACAATATTTTCTCATATTTTAAGATCAACCAATGGGAATTATGAATAGAGTAGGTTACATAAAATTGTTCAAGTTGCATATATTATTGAATGGAAACAGAAGAGATAATCAAAGAAGCTTGTGCTCAAAACTAAGAACAATGGCAATACTGCATTTGCATATTAATTTAATTTAGCATGATTGTTCTGAAATAAAATAAAATACAAGGATAAAAAAATAAAACAAGTTAACATGCTTGTGTGTCTTTCAAATGTGCTCGCAGTATATGGCTGTCTTTACAGTCGTAGGAATACCAAATGCAGCTTAGTGATCTAATATGCTGATATGCTGCTTCTTTTGCAGATTGCCCTTTGGATTTTTCCGCTTCAAACTTTACACTGGCTTCCTCTCTATGTTCTAACCAAGGTGATAGGGGAAACTGTTGCCGCTACATTAATGCTAATGTTGCAATTTCTGTTGCTCGTTTCGCTAATTCAACGAGCATCCTGGGGGTCCCTCCAAATGACTCTGTTTCCTGTCTCCAAACTATATCTGATAAGTTGCAACTTAATGGAGTTCCACAAAATGCAACAGCTTTCTGTGGTTTTGGGACCAAAATTCCTGTTAATTATGAATGTAAGGGACGGACTAGTGTCATGCAAATGCTGCAATCTCCTAGATTCGCGGAGGTCACAAAAAATTGCAAAGTGTCACTTGGAGAGGAAAGAAAATGTAGGAAGTGCTTAAATGCAGGCTTTGGTTATCTGCATCATTTGGGAATTAATGATAATATAACACTCAGTACTTGTCGTGATGCAACTTTTGCTGCACTTGCAAGCCAACTTGATCACCAATCTACAACTGACATTGCAAGCTGTTTCTTTGGTGTTCAAGGACTTCTTGGGCCTCCTGGTATGAACATTTTTAAATTATAAGTTTTTACAATAGAATAGTTGCGATGCTCTCCCCATTTGGCTCTCTTTGAATACATGAGTTTGTACATGTGCTAATGCTATTACATACACAATTACGTATGAGTCCTGATATATTGTGAAGCAATATTCTAGATTTTCCTCATCTTCCCACTTTAATAAGCAATGATTGCAAAATCCCCTTATGGTTGGCATGTTAAAGGATGAATGGAAAACTGTAGGAATACTTATTCCACAGCTGAATTAGACTCGAAAAATCTCGAGAAGGGCTAGTTTTATATAATGTGCAACAGATGACTGCTTATATTATTCCAATTATATTGCTATTAAATATTTATTTAACATATACAATGAAGTCTGTGTACTGTTGTGACAGAGTAAAACTTACCATATTTTGCAAACACGATGCTAGTTTCAGTGTCATCGTCCCCATCCTTGCCGAGTCCCGAGGCTTCTCCAAGTCCAGTGGTTGCTGATAGTCCAAGCCAACTATTGTTAGGTGCACCTTTTAAGGGAAACCACCATACATATCACTTGACATTAGTTCCAGGTATTGCTATTGCCGTCACCGCTGTTGCTGTTGGGATGCTCATAGTCTTGATAGTTCTAATTCGTAAAAAAAGCAGAGAGCTAGATGATCCTGATGATTTCGGAAAAACTTCTTCAAAAACCATGCCTCCTTTTGCAACATGGAAGTTTCAGGAAGGTAAGTTTATGTTTTGAATCTGCTGCTTCATTTCTGAAACTTTTCTTTATGAAACACATCATAACCAGCTCTACCTTGTTCTCCATTCTTCTACCAGGTTCTTCAACTATGTTCCGAAAATTTAGCTACAAGGAGATAAAGAAGGCAACAGAGGATTTTAGCACCGTCATCGGGCAAGGGGGATTTGGAACAGTGTATAAAGCTCATTTTAGTGATGGCCTGGTGGCAGCAGTGAAGCGCATGAACAGAGTGTCAGAGCAGGGAGAGGATGAGTTCTGCCGAGAAATCGAACTTCTTGCACGGCTGCACCATCGGCATCTTGTTTCTTTAAGAGGCTTCTGCATAAAAAAACACGAGCGGTATCTCTTTATCTGCTTTTTTTTGTGTTTCTTAACACCAGATATCGGTAAATCAAGCTCTTTTGCATCCCTAATGGCAGGTTTCTGATGTATGAGTACATGGGAAATGGAAGCTTGAAAGATCATCTTCATTGTATGCCTCTTAGTCTTAGTATCTATACATTGTTTTCAATGGTACATTTAAGATATTATTTGGTTGGATTTAAAAGGACACCTCTATCTATATATTGTTTTCAATAATAGTACACTTTAAGATATTACTATTATGCTCTTCTGCATCTTTTTCTAGTAACAATTATCTATTCAACAAAATAATAGCCTTAGAGAATTGTGGAATGCAGCTGAATCTATTAGCTTGTTCCCCCTAACGAACCCGATCTCACATTTCATTCTTTTTTTCTTGTGCAGCTCCTGGTAGAACACCGCTAAGTTGGCGAACTAGAATCCAAATTGCGATTGGCGTAGCTAATGCATTGGTACATATGATTGATTAGTTTAATATCAAGCTTTAATATCTTCTTGTTTGGTATTTTTATTGTTGAATCACACTTTGCCTTTGCATCGTCACATGCAGGAGTACCTTCATTTATATTGTGATCCTCCTCTGTGCCATAGAGACATTAAGTCTAGCAACACTTTGCTGGATGAGAATTTTGTTGCTAAGGTGGGATAACTATTCAGCCTCTTTTTTCAGAACTGAATAGTTCAAAAACAGCACAAATTTTATGATGCAGTAATATTTAGATAGTCACAGACACCTTTTAAGCGTTAATTGATTCTTTATTTTTTTTCCTGTGTCACATCGTTTCACAGATAGCCGATTTTGGCCTTGCACAGGCATCAAAAAATGGTTCGATATGCTTTGAACCTCTAAACACTGAAATCCGAGGAACTCCAGGTATAAAATTCTTCTGACCTTTCTTCCTCATCTTTCATTTACATGCTTTAGAAGATGGCTGTATGTCCCTGAAATTCAATATTTTCTCCACTGATGTCATGCATCCCAGGTTATATGGATCCAGAATATGTTGTTACTCAAGAGCTCACCGAGAAAAGCGATATCTACAGTTTTGGGGTGTTACTACTAGAAATCGTGACAGGAAGGCGAGCTATTCAGGATAATAAGAACTTGGTGGAATGGGCGCAACCGTATATGGAATCCGAAACCAGATTATTGGAGCTAGTAGATCCCAACGCGAGGGAGTCTTTTGACTTGGATCAACTCCATACATTAGTGTCTATAGTAGGATGGTGCACCCAGAGAGAAGGAAGGGCAAGGCCTTCAATAAAACAGGTTCTTCGGCTTCTTTATGAGACGTCAGAACCGATGCACAGTGGTTTCCTACAATCCGGCGATGATGAAGACTGTCAGGGAAGTCAGCAGAGAGGCAGAAGAAGCAAGGGGAAAATGCACCGGAATGAAGCTATTTTCAACAGCGGCGATGGAAGATACCTCGCCTCGTCCTCAAGCACGTCTCGATCGTATTGCAGTAGGACCTTTTTACTCGAGAGTGGCTCTCCGCAGTCGCCGCCAAATATTTTCTCAGTTTAAGAAAAAATCATCAGGGCTCTTCATCATGTTGACAGGAATTTCTCATTTTTACTTCACACTAACTTCAAATGTTTGGATTTGTTAGTTCCAAGGGTCCATGTATAAAATCTTTGGAGATGAGGAATATAGTACTTTCAAGGTTACCATAAATATATGATGCTTGTTAATTCTTTCTTTGATGACCTGTTGTGAATCTTATAATTTATGATAGAATTCAATCTACAACTTGAAAAATAAACTACTTGAATCATGCTTCAAATTCTAAGTTAATGAGAATGATAGGAAAAGGGAAGTACAGAAGACACTACTTTACATTTCTTCCAAGTAGCTGGTAGGTTGCAGAGGCAAGAACTAAAGACAAGGAAACTTTAATACAGATTCAAAATACATGCGGGACAGTGACAATAAAAAATACACACATGTTCCCAGCGTATCATCTTTACTATATAGAAGGAAAATAAATAAAACTAGAATAAGGATGGGATTGCTAGAAAGAACAAGTTTTCCTTCTCTTTTAAAAATATTTTAAGTTAAAACCACAAGGCAGCAATTTGCTTTAGCATTCTAACCCCCCACTGGAGCAAGGAACTTCCTCTTGCTTCCTGGTTCCTCAACCAATACTACAATATCATTGACTTTTTCAAACAAATCCTCCAACTTGTTCACTCCAAGTCTCTGATATTCCAATTGTCTCTTGTACCTTTGTTGGTATATATCCTCAAAACAACCTAGGAATATTCGGCATGAGTAGCTGACTAGAATCTCTTGAAGCTCGAACTTGAACTGCTCAAGAGCACGGTCATTGATAGCTGCTCTCCTTTGACTGCCCTTTCCTACACAATTTCTCTCATCAGGTTCTTCCATGACTAGTCTTTCTTCATCTGAGAACTCATCTGAAGAGACACCACCGGTGACAGTATTCATATTCTCTTCTGGAAGCCCCTTTCCTTTCTTGTCTTTCTTTGCTAGAGCCAATGGGGGAGCGCTCGGGCCTACCTTGAAGTTTCTGAGATACACAAATTTACGCTGACCTTTCCCTTCCACTGCCATTGTATCACCCATCTTCTTGAAAAGATTGACTAACTTAATTGCTCCATAATCAGATACATAAAGAGTTCTCCCATAAGCTTTCTGATACTCTGTTGGAACTCGAGCCAGAGGCAGGCACCCTCCAGAAAGTTCAAGCAACTTTACCAACTGGCCTTTGAGAACATTTAAATCGCTAGACATAGGGCCCCAAAGCTGGCCTTCATTATTGTCACTAGAAGGCATAGATATTCCTGAAACATCAATCATCCCAGGTGGAAGGCTGTGTGATCTCATAGTTGTCGGTAAGCCAGCCATGTTCGATGTGGTACAATTGTATTCAGATAGAGATTGTGAAACCATAGAGAAATCCCTTGAGTTATATAATCTCTGTGACATCCCTCTATAAACTATTGCTTCTTCCTCATTTTGTCCCTCGAAGTTGTCATTAATATGGCACCCCATCAAATATCCAGCAACCTCAACTGAACCTCCACGAGGTGGTACTAAAGCCTTTGCCGGGGGAACAAATCCTTCTCCACGAGCAACGCTAGGCCAATCCCAGACAAACTTTCCGGCATTGCATAAAGCAGATGAAACACCCACCCCAGAAGGGATGACAAGAATTATAGTGTATCCCCGTTGTCCAAGAATGTGAAGTGCTCGGGCAAAGTCAACGTCTCCAGATATTAGCATAATAGATGATGGGGGAGGGTTGTCAAGAGCAAATAAAAACATGTCAACCAAGATTGCTTTATCAGCGGCATCTTTTCTCCCATTAGGAACATCAATGAGATTAACACCAGTTCTTAGACATCCCTCTCGAAGTCGCTTAGGGAAAGCGTTGAAGTCACCATAAGCAGAAAATACCATGACAGTTCCTTGAATTACTGGATGCACTTGCAACGCCATCCTTATATTTCCTGCTACGTCTTCAGGGCAGACATCACTCGGAACAGGACAGTTTTCAATGTCCCAAAGAATAGCTACTGAACCATCCGAGGAGCTATTGGGCTGTTGACTTATAGGGGATTGATGTATGTTACCATTTAATTCAGTGATATCCTTTCCCTTGTGTTCCAAAGATTCAGACAACATTACGGCCATTGGTTTAGTTGGAGTAGCCATCATTTTCAAAGAAAAAGCAATCAGAAGTTCCTGCACAAAATGGAGACAGTGAGATATCATTAAACAGAACAAGTCACCACAAACATCTCATAACATAGTGATATAAAAGGCCATTGCATAAGCCCCCAAAACAAACACCCCCATTGCATAAAAGGTTAATAAGGAAACAAAACATGTTTTTTTTTTTCTTTACTTTTCTTTTTCCAAGTCCAGAAACCCGTTAACAATCCGAAAATTGTAGAAACTAGTAAGCACTACTGTATCATCAAAGACTCCCTCCCTTTAACCAAAACCTCTAAAGTGAAAAAGCAGAGCTGCGACAGTGCCAAAGCAAGCTGAGGCTGATTGATACATCAAAAGTAACACAAAACGAATCAATCGCTGTTAAGGAAGTAAAACTAGATCACTATTGTACACGGAATATATATAATCACGGAGTATCAATTAGAACACTGACGAAACCAACTCCACATTGAATATCCCAACCCTCACAATGAACAACATTATACATAAATTGGATAAGACCTGATTAACCGTCTCCATTCCCCACAACAAAAAGACTTTACTTTATGCAACTTCTAAGGTCTAGAACTTAATCTATACAAAAATCTGTGCAGTCAAATTAAGAAGTTCTGCAGATCCAAAACCAGATGAAGAATGAAAAGTAACCGACGTAAAAGAAACATTAATCCTTTTTTTTCTTTTAAATTCTGTTCTTTGAACAGAAATTGTAATAACCAGACGAAAAGAATTAAGCTTTGCTGCGAAAAGAAAATAACTGAACACGCATAAACTATAAGCGAAGAGATGTAGGTAGGTAACTAAATAAAATAAAATAAAAAAATAACAAGAGAGAGTACCAATTAAGTAGGAGAACGATTGAGGTGAGTTGAGTAGGAGAATAATTGAATCAGATATAAAGAGGTGAATCCTTGGAAAAGTTAAGATCTAATTGAAACCCTGAAAGAAATAATTAAGTTGAACGATCAAACAGTGAATCCCAATCAATGGTGATCATTGTTTTGTCCCAATATGAAGACGCAAAAAGAAACGGGAGATGAGAAACCTGGTTTGGAGACAGCGAGAAGAGTTGAAAGAGGAAAGAAATTACGGGTTTGGGTGGGTTTGCTTATATTCTCTTGATATTTTCACTCTCTTTCAGACCCAAAAAAGTGATACTGAAATAAAGAAACAAACAGAGCTCAAGATGTGTAGTGTATGCACTATGCAGCCATTCATTACTCCCCACATTTAAAATGGTATTTTCCATATGTGACGAATTAGCTTTTTATTGCACTTTTAAAAATTTAATTAAATAAAAAGTATAAATAGACAATCATATTATTGAACAATGTGAACAATAGATTAAAAAAATAAATTAATCCTAAATTTAATTAATACTATGATTAATTAATTTCTAATAATAACTATTGTTGGTCAAAATTTATTTTGTGAAAATAGGAAGTTAATCGAGTCAACTAAATCGAGGAGAAGGCCCGAATCGAGAAAAGGTTCGAATTGAGAAATCGAGCAAGGCTTTTGAAAGATTTGGTCGAGTAATCAAAGAGGTGAGAAGGTTAGTGGATAATTAATCACATAGTGAATATCTACAATTGTGAAGTGGGAACAGTTACCAAGGGTAGTTGTATTTTAAATGTTTGTAATTTATTTTAATTGTAATTAATTGTAATTAATGTAATTCAATTAACCGTTATGTAAGATAGCTTATATATATTAGGAAGGATTAGAGAATAGAGGTTGGAATTTTGATTCAGAAAACACACTCCTAAAATTTCACATCTCAAAGATTTCCTAATCTTGCATTCGAGTTAAATTTCCTGTAGGGTTCCTTCCACCTTTCTTTTGTTGTTTCAATTTCAACTTTTTTTGTAAAATTGATGTTTAATTTAATTTCATTTATCAAGCATTTCTTCTCTCTTTCATTTTCGATTTGATTTATCTTTTTACATTTTATTATTCTGTTATTTCCTTTTGATTCTTATGCAAATCCTTTTATTTATCATCTATTCAATTTGTAGAACTTCAATTTCTAAGATTAATTTATCAATTTACAATTTTATCTTGTCTTTATTCAAAATATTTGTCTAATCGAAGACGCTTTGATGCATTTCTAGAAAACTGGTACTCGCACAGAAGAGTAAGTTTCGCTCCCAGATCACTAGATATCGAACCACCATTGATTTGCTAAAAATCGACAAAACAAATTGACACGCCCGGTGGGACAGTTTTAAATCAAAGTGTGTCAAAAAAGTTATTTTTTTCAGTAATTACTTGGTGCATGCAATTACGAGGTGGAAAAATCATTCACATGGCTGATAAAGTGTCAAATGTGAATGGTGTTTCTTCCACCAATAATAGCATATCAGTGTCTATGCAACATGATGATGTGTCTTCACATTCAGAAGGTGAAATTGGTACTGAAAGTATAGCCGTTATGACTATACATACTGAAAATGTTGGACGTAATATTCGTCCGCGTAGTCCCTCAACACCATATCAATTTCCATTAACACTAGTTGGCCTCTTTATGGTCTTCCTCCTGGTTATACTCCACCGGTGGGTGGATTCATGCCGCCTATCCGTTTTGGGAATCTAAATGGAGTGAATAATGTGCAAAACCCACAATAAAACTCCGAATATTCTCGAGAGTATCACGTTGGCTCTACTTCGAATGCCACGAATTCGATGGCAGTGTATCGACAACAAGTGGAGGAAAGTCATCATGACCTAGTCAATTTATTGACTCAACAGATGACTACAATTTTAAATTCCATGATGACTGATCATGATACGAGGTTCGAGCGTCTTACTAGACAAGTCGAAAGGATTGCTTGAATTTGGAGGTGGCTTTGTGGTTCGGCCAAGGGGGAGTTTTGGAGGGAAAGTGGTGTGAATTTGAATGGTGAGGTAGGTGGGGTTTTATGAAGGATAGATGTGAGTGGTGAAGAGAATAGTGGAATTTGATAGGTGAGGGGTTTTTGGGGAAGAGGTGTTGAGGTGATTGGTGAATGGGTGAAGAAGAGAGAGAGAGTGGTGGGGTAGGTGGGGATCCTGTGGGGTCCACAGATCCTGAGGTGTCAAGGAAAATTCATCCCTGCACCAAGTGGCGAGCAAAAATGCTCTTTATGCTCTTCCACCATTATTGTTGTTGAAACCTTGTTGAGGTCTCTGTTGATCCTTCCATGAGAGATTTGGATGATTTCTCCATGAAGGATTATAGGTGTTTCCATAGGGTTCTCCCATGTAGTTCACCTCTTTCATTAAAGGGTTCTCAGGATCATAAGCTTCTTCTTCAGATGAAGCATCCTTAGTACTGTCTGGTGCAACTTGTATTCCAGATAGACTTTGAGAAATCATATTGACTTGCTGAGTCAATATTTTATTCTGAGCCAATATGGCATTCAGAGTATCAATCTCAAGAACTCCTTTCTTCTGATTTGTCCCATTGTTCACAGGATTCCTTTCAGAAGTGTACATGAGTTGGTTATTTGCAACCATTTCAATGAGTTCTTGAGCTTCTGTAGGCGTCTTCTTCAGATGAAGAGATCCTCCAGCAGAGCTGTCCAGTGACATCTTGGACAGTTCAGACAGACCATCATAGAATATACCTATGATGCTCCATTCAGAAAGCATGTCAGAAGGACACTTTCTGATCAATTGTTTGTATCATTCCCAAGCTTCATAGAGGGATTCACCTTCCTTCTGTCTGAAGGTTTGGACTTCCACTCTAAGCTTACTCAATTTTTGAGGTGGAAAGAACTTTGCCAAGAAGGCATTGACTAGCTTTTCCCAAGAGTTCAGGCTTTATTTAGGTTGTGAGTCCAACCATGTCCTAGCTCTGTCTCTTACAGCAAAAGGGAATAACATAAGTCTGTAGACCTCAGGGTTAACCCCATTAGTCTTGACAGTGTCGCAGATTTGCAAGAACTCAGCTAAAAACTGATGAGGATCTTCCAATGGAAGTCCATGGAACTTGCAATTTTGTTGCATTAGAGAAACTAATTAAGGCTTAAGCTCAAAGTTGTTTGCTCCAATGGCAGGGATAGAGATGTTTCTCCCATAGAAGTCGGGAGTAGGTGCAGTAAAGTCACCCAGCACCTTCCTTGCATTGTTGGCATTGTTGTTGTTTTCGGCTGCCATGAGTTCTTCTTCTTTGAAGATTTCTGTTAGGTCCTCTACAGAGAGTTGTGCCTTAGCTTCTCTTAGCTTTCGCTTCAAGGTCCTTTCAGGTTCAGGATCAGCCTCAACAAGAATGCTTTTGTCTTTGCTCCTGCTCATATGAAAGAGAAGAGAACAAGAAAATATGGAATCCTCTATGTCACAGTATAGAGATTCCTTGAGGTGTCAGAGGAAAAGAAAAATAGAAGGAAGAGGTAGAAAATTCGAACTTATCAAGGAAAGATGGAGTTCGAATTGTGCATTGAGGAGTAGCGTTAGTCCATAAATAGAAGGATGTGAGAAGAGGGGAAGAAATTTTTGAAAATAAATTAAAAAGATTTTAAAAACATTTTGAAAAAATACTAATTGATTTTCGAAAACTTAAGAGTGGAAAAAGAAATCAAGTGATTTTTGAAAAAGATTTTGAAATTAGAAATCAAAAAGATATGATGAAAACTATTTTAAAAAAGATGTGATTAAGAAGATATGATTGAAAGTTATGGTTTTAAAAAGATGTGATTGAGAATATATGATTTGAAAAACAATTTAAAAAGATTTAATTTTGAAAATTAATGACCTGCCTAACAAGAAAGATATGATTCAGACATTAAACCTTTCTCAACAGAAAAGGCAACATACTTGAAATGTTGAATCAAATCATTAATTGATAGCAAGTATTTTTGAAAATGGAAAGAAATTGATTTTGAAAATATATGATTGAAAAGATATGATTTGAAAAAGATTTGATTTTGAAAAATTTTGAAAACTTGAAAAAAATTTGAGTTAAAAACAAAATCTTCCCTCTTGTGCCATCCTGGCGTTAAACGCCCAGAATGGTATCCATTCTGGCGTTTAACGCCCAAAACACTACCCTTTTGGGCGTTAAATGCCCAGCCAGGTGCCCTGGTTGGCGTTTAAATGCCAGTTTTCCTTCCTCACTGGGCGTTTTGAACGCCCAGCTTTTTCTGTGTAATTCCTCTGCTGTATGTTCTGAATCTTTAATTCTCTGTATTATTGACTTGAAAAGACACAAATTAAAACTTTTTGGATTTTTAATAATGAGGAATAATCAGAATGCAACTAAAATCAAATAAACAATACATGCAAGACACCAAACTTAGAAGTTTGTATACTACTGACACTAACAAAATGAGAATGCATATGAGACACAACAAAACACTAAAGACAAGAGAAATTAAAGATCAGAATAAGAAAATCATCAAGAACAACTTGAAGATTAATGAAGACACATGTTTGAATTCGAAAAATGCATGCAATTGACACCAAACTTAAAATGAGATACTAGACTCAACAAGAAACATAAAATATTTTTGGTTTTTATGATTTTGTAAATTTTTTTTGGATTTTTTTCAAAAATTAAGTGGAAAAGAAAATAAAGATATTAAAATTCTTAATGAGAATTCCAAGAATCATGCAATGTTAGTCTAAAGCTTTAGTCTAAAGAAATTAGACATGGCTAGCCAAGCTTCAGCAGGACATTACATTCAAGAGCTAAATTGATGAGAATCAATCAGCTTTGATGATGATAAGAACATCACCTTGAAACACTAGAATTCATTCTTAAGAACTCTGAAAAATACCTAATCTAAGCAACAAGATGAACCGTCAGTTGTCCAAACTCAAACAATCCCTGGCAACGGCGCCAAAAACTTGGTGCACGAAATTGTGATCATCAATGGCGCCATCAACATGGTACGCTCAATTGCAATCTCAACTCTTTATCACAACTTCGCACAACTAACCAGCAAGTGCACTGGGTCGTCCAAGTAATAAACCTTACGCGAGTAAGGGTCGATTCCACGGAGATTGTTGGTATGAAGCAAGCTATGGTCATCTTGTAAATCTCAGTCAGGCAGATTCAAATGGTTATGGATGATTTATGAATAAAGCATAAAATAAAGATAGAGATACTTATGTAATTCATTGGTGAGAATTTCAGATAAGCGTATGGAGATGCTTTGTCCCTTCCGTCTCTCTGCTTTCCTACTGTCTTCATCTAATCCTTCTTACTCCTTTCCATGGCAAGCTGTATGTTGGGCATCACCGTTGTCAATGGCTACAGTCCCGTCCTCTCAGTGAAAATGTTCAACGTGCTCTGTCACAGCACGTCTAATCATCTATCGGTTCTCAATCAGGTTGGAATAGAATCCAGTGATTCTTTTGCGTCTGTCACTAACGCCCAGCCTTCAAGAGTTTGAAGCTTATCACAGTCATTCAATCGTTGAATCCTACTCAGAATACCATAGACAAGGTTTAGACCTTCCGGATTCTCTTGAATGCCGCCATCAATTCTAGCTTATACCACGAAGATTCTGATTAAGGAATCCAAGAGATAAACATTCAAGCCTTGTTTGCTTGTAGAACGGGAGTGGCTGTCAGGCACGCGTTCATAAGTGAGAATGATGATGAGCGTCACATAATCATCACATTGATCATGTTCTTGGGTGCGAATGAGTATCTTTGAACAAGAATAAGCTAAATTGAATAGAAGAACAATAGTAATTGCATTAATACTCGAGGTACAACAGAGGTCCACACCTCAATCTATGGTGTGTAGAAACTCCACCGTTGAAAATACATAAGAACAAGGTCTAGGCATGGCCGTGAGGCCAGCCCCATGATCTAAGATAGCATAAGACTGATCAAAGATAGCTACCAAGATAAGAATACAATAGTAAAAGGTCCTATTTGTAGAGAACTAGTAGCTTAGGATTTACAAAGATGAGTAAATGACATAAAAATCCACTTCCGGGCCCACTTGGTGTGTGCTTGGGCTGAGCATTGAAGTATTTTTGTGTAGAGACTTTTCTTGGAGTTAAACGCCAGCTTTTGTGCTAGTTTGGGTGTTTAACTCCCATTCTTGTGCCAGTTCCGGCGTTTAACGCCGGGCAGTTTTGAGCTGATTTGGAACGCCAGTTTGGGCTATCAAATCTCGGGCAAAGTATGAACCATTATACATTGCTGGAAAGCCCAGGATGTCCACTTTCCAACGCAATTGAGAGTGCGCCAATTGGGTTTCTGTAGCTCCAGAAAATCCACTTCGAGTGCAGGGAGGTCAGAATCCAACAGCATCTGCAGTCCTTTTCAACCTCTGAATCAGATTTTTGCTCAGGTCCCTCAATTTCAGCCAGAAAATACCTGAAATCACAGAAAAACACACAAACTCATAGTAAAGTCCAGAAAAGTGAATTTTAATTAAAAACTAATAAAAATACAATGAAAACTAACTAAAACATACTAAAAACATACTAAAAACAATGCCAAAAAGTGTATAAATTATCCGCTCATCATAGATGTTATGTGATATTACCTGAAAGTGAGATAGTGAAAATAGCAATCATGGGGTTGGGATTCTATATGCGCAGGAAACTGCTTAATGTACATATTCCTGACTTGGGGCATTTGGTTGAAAAAGTTTGACAGACTGAACTTATGAAAAAGGAGAAAGAAAAACATAGAAGTGAGCAGAGGTTAAAAAAATTAGCCTTTTGTTCGAAAGGAAATGGTTTCCTATGTGACCATGGAATCGTCAGATGAGGAATTCGAGTTCGAAACGGAAGTTGATTTGGCTGAACTTAAAAAGGATCCTCCATATGTTTGTTCTTTGTTGAAAAAGCTTCCCAATAACGAAAAGTCGAATGATGCAAAACTTAAAAGTGGAAAAAAGTATAGTTTTTATATCTCAAAATCTGATCAGATTTTTGATGTGTTGCTTAAAGATAAACAACTGGTTTTGCCTGAGGGTAGATCTTTGTTTTCTGTAAAAGATTTAAAAGGAAAGCCTTATTGTAAATTTCATCAAGCAACAAGTCATTCGACTAACAGTTGTGTCCATTTCAGGGATTTAATTCAAGAAGCAATAATGGAACGACGTTTGAAATTCGACGATGGTAAGAAAGAGATGAAGGTGGATGTAGATCCCTTCGAGGTTGATGCTAGCTGTGTTGATCCTTACTTCGGAGTGAACATGGTTGGTATGGCTTATGATTTTGATGTGGCTCTCGATGATTTCGAGTCACAAGTGAGGCCTGTTCATCCCAGAACAGGAGATGGTTTACTGGATTTTTTTGTTCAACAAAAGATCAAGGACCGAGACGTATCTCTATGTCCACGGTGCAATGCTGTTTTCGATGTCGAAGCCTCTACCATCTTTGAAAAAGAAAGAATGAAAAAAGAATTGGCTCACAAGGAGGAACAAGCGCGCCAGAGACAGCCAATTCGGCGTGTTGAGGGTTCTGATTCGAGGATCCCTCAACATGATGTGTGTACACCATTGAGCCGATCTCAGGCTATAGGTGTTCAATGGATCAGGAACTGTCACGAGTTCCAAAAGCGCGATCATTTATATCGACGCAACCCTCAGTGGGGGCATCGGGCTCCTTCCCGAAATCAATATGCTGCTTTTAATCAGGGGAAGAAGCTTCAAATCGAGGCAAGTAAGGAAGTAAGCAAGGGGGCAAATCTTTCTGTGCACTCCCGAATTGTCTTTCCTTCTGATGAAGAGACTTATCCTAAAGAAGTTCCATCGCTAGCTAAGATGGAAAAGGGTAAGGCAATTGCTCAATCTTCTAGTATCAATAAACAGAGGATGTTGATGTTGATGAGGAATATTTTGATGAGGGAGATGATGACATGATCGGGACAATTTCGATCATTCCGTCTGAATACTTGGGTGAGTGTGAAAGTAACCCAGATGAAGATTATGATCAGGAGGAGGAAGGAACTTTCTCCTTTATTCGAATCGAGGATGAACCAGGGTACTTCTCTCGGCCAATGGAGAGGCAGATGTCTCATCTGCATCCTCTTTATGTTATTGCTGTTTTGAATGGATTCAAAATAAACAAGGTGTTAATCGATGGAGGTGCAGCAATCAGTTTGCTTCCTAAGTGAATGTTGGGAAAAGTAGGCAAACATCTTGATGATTTGGTTCCTACTAACATCGCTGTGACTGATTTTAGTGGAGCCTTGACACCAGCAAAAGGGCTGGTCACATTAACTGTGAAGGTGGGATCGTCGGAAAGGCATTTTGTTTTTGTGGTAGTGCCATCAAAGGCTAGTTACAACTCCTTACTTGGGAGAGATTGGATTCATGGTGTAGGTGTTGTGCCATCTACTGTGCATCAAAGTGTGCTTTTGTGGACTAAAGAAGGCAAGCCTGAAATTGTCAAAGCAGACTCGAGTTTATACGTCGAACAAATGCATGTCGATTTTAGGATCTATAATTGAAATTTGAAGCCTTTGAATGTTGATCGATCTCTGAATCCTTATAATTGTGATGGTTGTTATTTGACTTCTGAAGGCCTTTCGGTGAAGCTACGCTATCCGGATGTGGGTTTTGAACCAACAGGTTGGGATTGTTTGTCTTGAAGATTTCGATGTTCGAACAATGGGCCGGGTTGAAGAAGTGTCCGAATACCTGGTAAAATTGCATAAATATTTAAGTAATTTTCAAGTCGTTGAAAATAAAGATGATTCTTATGATAAAGTTGAGTCTGATAGGATTAGTATAGTTACTAATTGTAGTAAGCATGATTCGACTGTTTCAGTCGAAATTAGTAGTGATGTCTTTAGTGCTTGTAATGAAACTAGTAATGTGAGTCGGACTGCCGATTTAATAGCAGAAGCTCATTGTGTTGAAAATAAAAATAATAGTGATATTATCAAAGATCAAGTTTCTTCTACTTTCGATAATTCTATTTATTTTACTTTTGACTGCATTTATGATTTAGAGCCTTTGGGATTTGAAATATATTCAATTATCGAAGATGAACATTATAAAGGGTTTGAATCTCAAGACCCTTTAGAAGAAGTTAATTTAGGGACTTCTGATGATGTTCAAATTACATATATCTGTAAAGGTCTTCGTGATCCTTTTCGAACTGAACTCTTCGATTTGTTGCATGAGTTTAAAGATTTTTTGCCTGGGATTATCATGAAATGCCTGGTCATGATCGATCGTTGATAGAACATCGATTAGCATTAAAACCTAATGTTCGGCCTGTGAAACAAACTCCAAGGCGTTTTGCTCCTGAAATAAATGTAAAAATCAAAGAAGAAATAGAACGCTTGATCAAAGCAAAGTTTATTCGAACTGCACGATATGCGAACTGGGTTTCGAATATTGTCCCAATAATGAAGAAAAATGGGAAATTGAGAGTATGTATTGACTTTCGTGATTTAAATAATGCTACTCTAAAAGATGAATTTTATGTCCATCGCAAATATGTTGATCGATTCTGCAGCAAGGAATGAAATTCTTAGTTTCATGAATGGTTATTCTGGATATAACCAGATTTTCATTGCTGAGGATGATGTGGCTAAAACTGCCTTCCGTTGTCCTGGTGCTTTAGGCACATATGAGTGGGTAGCTATGCCTTTTTGCTTAAAGAATGCTGGAGCTACATACCAGCGAGCGATAAATGCCATTTTTCATGAATTTATTGGAAAGTTCATGGAAGTATATATCAATGATGTTGTGGTCAAATCAGTTTCGGTGAATCAACATATCGAACATTTGAGAAAAGTATTTCTTACTAAGAGGAAAAAAGGGTTAAAAATGAATCCTTTAAAATGTGCTTTTTGGGTATCTGTGGGGAATTTCCTATATTTTGTTGTGCACAAAAAAGGAATAGCGATCGTTAAGAACAAAGCAGATGCAATTCTAGCATTGGCTGCGCCTAAGTCGAAAAAGGAGGTGCAATCTTTCTTAGGTAAAGTAAACTACCTTCGACGATTTATTTTGAATCTATCAAATCGAACTAGGGTATTTGCACCTTTAGTCAAGTTAAAAAATGGTTCAAGATTTGAATGGACTACAGAACATCAATTGGCGTTTGATTCGATTAAAACTTATTTATCGAAAACTTCGATTACGGTAAACATTTGTTCGTCTAAGCCCTTAAAGTTATATATTACTGCATCTGAAAGTACTATTGGATGTATGTTGGCCCAGGATGATGAGAATGGGCACGAGCGGGAAGTATATTACCTTAGTCGAGTTTTAACAGATATTAAAACAAGGTATTCTTCGATTGAAAAATTATGTTTGTCTTTCTACCATTCTTGTATGAAGTTAAAATGCTACATGGTGGCAAAGACGATAAAAGTTATAGCACAAACTGATCTTGTTTGATATATGCTAAGTTTTCCTATGTTAAGAGGACGTTTGGGGAAATGGATGTTGGCATTGACAGAATTTGATTTACAATATGTTCCAGCGAAGGCTGTTAAAGGACAGGTCATTGCAGACTTTCTGGTCAATAATTTGAAAGATCTTCATGACCAGGGGGCAAATATAGTTGAAATCAAAGTTAACTATTGGAAATTGTATTTTGATGGTTCAAAACATAAAGATGGTGCAGGGGTTGGAATCCTCATTATTTCACCAGAGGGTATCCCATTAGAATTTTTGTTTGAATTAAAATATCCTTGTTCGAATAATGTTGCGGAGTATGAGGCTTTGATATTGGGTCTCAAAATTTTAATCGACAAAGGAGCTTTAGAAGTTCAAATTTTAGGGGATTCATAGTTGGTTTTGAAGCAGTTATCAAAGGAGTTTAAGTGTAATAATGAGACGTTACAAAAATATTTAGTAACTACCTGGGAGTTGTTAACGTCTTTTCATAAAGTTTCTTTGGTACATATTCCTAGAATTCATAATGAAATTGCTAATGAGTTAGCCCAAATCACTTCAAAATATCGAATTAGTCTGGAAGCTATCAAGAAATTATCTAGTATCCATCAAATTTTGGTGCCAGCAAATGAAAGGGAAGTGCTATATATAGATGAATGGGAGGATTCTGATTGGAGAAAGCCTATTGCTCAATATTTAAAAGATCCCAGTATTATGGTTGATAGGAAAATAAAATTACGAGCAATGAACTTTGTTTTATTGGCTGATGAGTTATATTGGAAGGGGGTTGATGGAAGTTTGTCGAGATGTTTAAGTCGAGAAGACCAGAATATTGCTTTGGGTGAAGTTCATAATGGAATATGTGGGGCCCATCAAGCAGGGAAGAAAATAAGATGGGTGCTATATCGTAATTATGTTTATTGGCCATCAATGATAAAGGATTGTATCAATTATGCCAAAGCATGTCAAGAATGTCAAAAACATGGTTCTGAACCACAAGTTCCAGCAACTGAGTTACATTCTATAATCAAGCCGTGTCCGTTTAGAGGATGGGCTTTAGATTTAATTGGATTAATTCATCCTCCTTCATCAAAACACCACAAATTTATTTTAGTGGCTATTGATTATTTTACGAAATGGGTTGAAGCAGTTCCACTGGTGGAAGTTGGTCAAAATGAAATAATTGATTTTATCGAAGAACATATTATTCATCGATTTGGGATTCCTTAGACATTGAGTACTGACCATGGAACTATGTTACTGGCCAGCAAATTAAGAATTTTGCAGCTTCGAGAAATATTAATATGATTACTTCGACTCCATGTTATGCACAAGCTAACGGGCAAGTAGAAGCGGCGAATAAGATATTAATAGGCCTGATTAAAAAGCATATCGGAAATAAGCCTCGAACATGGCACGAAACTTTAAGTCAAATATTATGGGCTTATCGAAATTCACCAAGAGGTTCGACAGGGACTTCGCCTTATAAGTTGGTGTTTGGCCATGATGCAGTATTGCCATTGGAAATTAATTTGAATACTTTAAGAGTATTAAGACAAAATGAATTTCCGGTCGATGATTATTGGAATGAAATGTTTGATGAGTTGAATGAGTTAGATTCAGAACGAATCTTGGCGCTCGAAAATGTTATTCGACAGAAGGAGAGTATTGCTCGGAGTTATAATCGTCGAATTAAAGAAAAGTATTTTAAGATAGGCGAGTTAGTTTTGAAAGTTATTTTACCTATGGAAAAGAAATCGAAATTTTTGGGTAAGTGGTCCCATAATTGGGAAGGTCCCTTCTAGGTGATAGGGACATACTCTGGAAATGCTTATCAAATTCAAGATATCGAATCAGGAAAAGTGATTAATTCGATTAATGGAAAAAATTTAAAACCTTTCTATTGCTGGCAAACATAGAAATTTCAGCATGCATAAAGTTTAGAAGAGACAAAAGTGATTGCAAAATAAAAGGAAAAAGTTCAAGGCGCCAATAATTTTTCCAGAACAGAGCGCAGTTTTGTCCTTTTGTCTTCCAGAGTTGTGAGCATCCCAGTTTGCTTGGATTTTTCAATTTGGATCTCTTCAAGTTTTTTTTTTACTTTCTCTCGCTTAATTTCAATCGAGACGAGTTTTTGAATAAGGAGATGTTGCTCTTGTTGTGCTGTAGCCAAAGGCTTGGCCAAGGTGATCCGATCTTCGCTTATAGTAGTGAGTTGTTCTTGAATTCGAGCAAATTCCATTTTGAGCCTTGCTTCTTCTTGGTCATGAAAGGCTTGAACAGAAATAACATAGGCAATCTTCAAATCAAACTTGTCATGAGCAACTTTGATTGGTTGAGCAGTTGCTAGGTAATTTTCAATTTTGGATATGGCTGTGGTTTCTCGATTCTCAATTTCTTGGAATTGAAAATGGAACGCGACACTTTCTTCGAGGAGTTGTTTAAATCCTCGAATTAAATCAAAATTGGAAATTTTGGTTGGGAGTTCAAAATAGGAGTTCAAAAGAGAGGTTAGGAATTGATTAAGAATCGAGTCATTAACCAAAGTGGCAGGAGGGGGAGGATGATCCAAAAGCTTGATGAGTGATCGAAGTTGTTCCTGAGTGTCAGGATCCAATTTGATTGGAGGTCTTGTCAAAACTGGTCTCGAGATGGCTGGAACAGGTACTGGCACTTTGGTTTTCTGGATAATTTTATTCAAAATAGAAGTCAAGTCATCCAAAGTAGCGCTAGATGGAGTTGTTGGGACAATCGACGTGTTTGGTCTTGATCCTGGAGGAGTCTAAAGTTGTACTAAATCTGAAGGTGGTGGTTGCAATTCTGGTGGAGTTTCTGAAACCTTGGATTTAGAAGAGTCTGAATTGGTGGTGTCAGCAGCCTTGGAAGCAGAATCAGAGTCAGGAACTATTAGATTCTTTTCGGAAAGAATAACTTGATTGTTTGGTGAAGTCGATTCAATTCTTTGAGTCTCTTCTAGAGAATGTTGTAAAGGATTGCCTGTTGAATCAACTATTTGTGTTGTGTGAGAATAAGGTGGAAAAACGGCTAGAATCACTCTGGATCCTGAGAATTGAATCGAGTCATATGACGTTGATTGTTCTTGACCATGTTGCTGTGACAAAATTAATGGGTTAAATTCTTCAGCAGAGGTAGTTGAGTGGATGACGTGGGCAAGCTAGTACAAAAGGTACACATTTGTGAGTTTAATTTTTGTGTTAAAGTAAGTGAAGTTTGTAGTGATGAATGTGTTACCTGAGAAGTTCTGGTCTTGCGGATCAATTGGGGGTCAGAATCAGAATCGGCTGCATCTTCTGATTGGGAAGAAACAGCAGGAGTATCTCTGTTGGCTAGCTCGATTTCCTCAGAACTCTCGGTTGATGAAAGCAGTATCAACTGACAAGAAATCCAAAATTAAGTGTGATTAAAAAAAAGACAAAAGTTGAAATATGTTTCGAATAGAGAAAAGAATTATAAAATTACCTTTCGAGAAGTTTTAGTAGGAGTTTTCCTGCTTTTTGCTGGTGGTGGTCGAGCAGTCTCAGCTTTTCTTTTCTGAGTTCTTTTCGGAGAACTCTCAGGAACAGGGATGGTTCGGATTGCAGTTTGTTGAATGGTGATTAACGGATAATTTATACACTTTTTGGCATTGTTTTTAGGTAGATTTTAGTAGGATCTAGCTACTTTTTAGTATATTTTTATTAGTTTTTAAGAAAAAATCACATTTTTGGACTTTACTATGAGTTTGTGTATTTTTCTATGATTTCAAGTATTTTCTGGTTGAAATTGAGGGACTTGAGCAAAAATCTAATTCAGAGGCTGAAGAAGGACTGCTGATGCTGTTGGATTCTGACCTCCCTGCACTCGAAATGGATATTTTGGAGCTACAGAAACCCACATGGTGCACTCTCAATTGCGTGGAAAGTAGACATCCAGGGCTTTCCACTAATATATAATAGTTCATACTTTGATCGAGTTTTGACGATGCAAACTGGCGTTCAAACGCCAACTTCCTGCCCTATTCTTGCGTTAAACACAAGAAACAGGATAGAAGCTGTAGTTAAACGCCCAAACTGGCATAAAAGCTGGAGTTTAACTCTAAGAAAAGTCTCTACACACGAAAGCATCAATGCTCAGCCCAAGCACACACCAAGTGGGCCCGGAAGTTGATTTCTGCATCATTTACTTATTTCTGTAACCCTAGTAACTAGTTTAGTATAAATAGAACTTTTTACTATTGTACTCACATCTTTGGATTATTGTTAGATCATCTTTGGACGTTCTGTCCTTAGATCTAGGTCTTGGTTATTCTGGTTACCTCTCTGGGACCGAATCCAATGAACACTATTATCACTTATGTATTTTCAACGGTGGAGTTTCTACACACCATAGATTAAGGTGTGGAGCTTTGCTATTCTTCGAGTATTAATGCAATTACTACTATTTCCTATTCAATTCATGCTTATTCTTGTTCTAAGATATCTATTCACACACAAGAACATGATGAATGTGATGATTATGTGACACTCATCACCATTCTCAAGTTATGAACGCGTGCCTGACAAACACTTCCGTTCTACATGAAAACAAGCTTGAACACATATCTCTTAGATTCCTGGTCCATGCGTTTGATTGCCTATCCTGACAACAGAGCCTTCAATTCCTTGAGATCAGAGTCTTCGTGGTATAAGCTAGAACCAATTGGCAGCATTCTTGAGATTCGGAAAGTCTAAACATTGTCTGTGGTATTCCGAGTAGGATCCGGGATAGGATGGCTGTGACGAGCTTCAAACTCATGACTGTTGGGCATAGCGACAGATGCAAAAGGATCACTGGATCCTATTCCAACACAAGTGAGAATCGACAGATGATTAGCCCTACGTAACCCGTAGCTAGACCATTTTCACTGAGAAGACGGGAGGTAGCCATTGACAACGGTGATACCTGAACATACAACTTGCCATAGAAAGGAGTATGAATGATTGAATGAAGACAGTAGGAAAGCAGAGATTCAGAAGGAATAACGCATCTCCATACGCTTATCTGAAATTCTCACCAATGAATTACATAAGTATCACTATCATTATTTTATGTTTATTTATCTATTAATTATCAAAACTCTATAACCATTTGAATCCGCCTAACTGATATTTACAAGATGACCATAGCTTGCTTCAAGCCGACAATCTCCGTGGGATCGACCCTTACTCACGTAAGGTTTATTACTTGGACGACCCAGTGCACTTGCTGCTTAGTTGTGCGAAGTTATGAAAAAGAGTTGAGATTACAATTGTGCGTACCAAGTTGTTGGCGCCATTGAGATCACAATTTCGTGCACCAAGTTTTTGGCACAGTTGCCGGGAATTGTTCGAGTTTGGACAACTGACGGTTCATCTTGTTGCTTAGATTAAGTAATTTTCTTCTTTTTTTTTTCAATCTTTATTTTATTTTCAAAAAGTTTTCAAAAATCTTTCAAAATTTTTTTCTTCTTTTTCGTTTTTCCAAAATAATTTTCGAAAAATTCAAATTTTTCTTAAAATCATAAAAACCAAAAGTTTTGTGTTTCTTGTTTGAGTCTAGTGTCAATTTTTTAAGTTTGGTGTCAATTGCATGTTTTAATTTTTCTAAAAAAATTTATTTTCAAAAATTCATGCATTGCATTCTTCATGATCTTCAAGTTATTCTTGATAAGTTTCCTTGTTTGATCTTCATATTTTCTTGTTTTGTGTCTTTTGTTGTTTTTCATATGCATTTTTGAATTCATAGTGTCTAAACATGAAAAATCTCTAAGTTTGGTGTCTTGCATGTCTTTCTTTTCTTGAAAATTTTTCAAAAAAAAGTTCTTGATGTTCATCATGATCTTCAAAGTGTTCTTGGTGTTCATCTTGACATTCATAGTGTTCTTTCATGCATCATTTGTTTTAATCCAAAACTTTTATGTGTTGAGTCATTTTGTGGTTTTTCTCTTTCCTCATTAAATTAAAAAAAATAAAAAAATATATTTTCCTTATTTCACTCATAAATTTCGAAATCTTTGGGTTGACTGATAAACCACTATTTTATGGTTTATATTGTGTTTGATTGAGTGGTTTTATCAAGCTTTTCACCCACTTATTCATATGATTAGCATGTATTTACAATTCCTTCCCAAATTGTTCTATGATTGAAAACTTGCTTCCTAAAGATCTTATAATTGTATATTTTTATTCTCCTTTATACCATTCGATGCCGTGATACGTATGTTAAGTGTTTCAGGCTTCATAGGGCAGAAATGGCTGAGATAATAGAGAGGAAGTATGCAAAAATGGAAGGAACACAAGGAATTGAGAAGATGACCAGCGAGAAGTCACGCGGTCGCACGGCTCACGCGACCGCGCGAATTGGAAGAAATCGAAGTGACGCGCCCGCGTGCCTGACGCGACCGCACGGACTGGAAGCTGCACGAACGACGCAAATGCGTGGACGATGCGCACGTGTGGTACGAAAAATGCTGAGTGACGCGATCGCGTGGACGACACGGCCGCGTGACGTGCACGATTTGCAGAATTACAGAAGTCGCTGGCAGAGATTATGGGCTGCATTTCAACCCAGTTTTTGGCCCAGAAACACAGATTAAAGTCAGGGAACATGCAGAGACTCAGGACATCACTTGAGATTCAATCATTACTCAAAACTTTTTCAAAAATCAAATCTTTTTCATTTTTCTTTTGTATTTTCGAAAATATTTTAAAAATTGATTTTCAAAATCTTTTTCTTAATTTTATTTCATAATTTTCGAAAACTTAACTAACAATTAATGTGATTGATTCAAAAATTTGAAATTTATTACTTGTTAAGAAATATTCAATCTTTAAATTCTAGAATCATATCTTTTAGTTTCTTGTTAGTCAAGTAATCAATTTTAATTTTAAAAACCAAATCTTTTTCAAAATAAATTTCAATAATATCTTTTCAATCATATCTTTTTTCAAAATCAATTTCAAAAATCTTTTCTAACTCCTTATCTTTTCAAAATTGATTTTCAAATCTTTTTCAACTAACTAATTGACTTTTTGTTTGTTTTACTATTTCTTATCTTTTTCAAAACCACCTAACTACTTTCCTCTCTCTAATTTTTGAAAATCACCTCCCTATTTTCCAAAAATCTTTTTATTTAACTAATTGTTTTAAATTTTAATTTTATTCCTTTTTATAAATTCGAATTTTAACTTTAATTTAAAATAAAAACAAAAATATTTTTCTTTTATTTTAGTTAATTTTCGAAAACTCCTCTCTCTCATCTTCTTCTATTTATTTATTTATCTACTAACACTTCTTTTCTACTTAAAATTCGAACCCTCTTCTCCCCTCTACCTGTGTTTGGATTTTCTTCTTATTTTCTTCTACTCACATAAAGGAATTTCTCTACTGTTGTAAAGAGGATCCCTATTATTATTTTCTGTTCCCTTCTTTTTCATATGAGTAGGAGCAAGGACAAGAACATTCTTGTTGAAGCAGATCCTGAACCTGAAAGGACTCTGAAGAAAAAACTAAAAGAAGCTAAAATACAACAATCCATAGAAAACCTTACAGAAATTTTCGAAAAAGAATAGAAGATTGCAGCCAAAAATAATGACAACAACAATAATACAAGGAGGATGCTTGGTGATTATACTACACCTACTTCCAATTTTTATGGAAGAAGCATCTCAATCACTGCCATTGGAGTAAACAATTTTGAGCTAAAGCCTCAACTAGTTGCTCTAATGCAACAGAAGATCCCTATCAGTTTTTAACTGAGTTCTTACAGATCTGTGATACTGTTAAGACTAATGGAGTAGATCCTGAAGTCTACAAGCTCATGCTTTTCCCTTTTGCTATAAGAGACAGAGCTAGAATATGGTTGGACTCACAACCTAAAGATAGCATGGACTCTTGGGATAAGCTGGTCACGGCCTTCTTGGCCAAGTTCTTTCCTCCTCAAAAGCTGAGCAAGCTTAGAGTGGATGTTCAGACCTTCAGGCAAAAAGATGGTGAATCCCTCTATGAAGCTTGGGAAAGATACAAGCAGTTGACCAAAAAGTGTCCTTCTGACATGCTTTCAGATTGGACCATTTTGGATATATTTTATGATGGTCTATCTGAGTTCTCTAAGATGTCACTGGACCATTCTGTAGGTGGATCCATTCACCTAAAGAAAACGCCTGCAGAAGCTCAAGAACTCATTGGCATGGTTGCAAATATCCAATTCATGTACACCTTTGAGAGGAATCCTGTGAGTAATGGGACGCCTCAGAAGAAGGGAGTTCTTGAAATTGATGCTCTGAATGCCATACTGGCGCAGAACAAAATATTAACCCAACAAGTCAATATGATATCTAAGAGTCTGAATGGATTCAAAATGCATCCAACAGTACTAAAGAAGCATCTTCTAAAGAAGAAGCTTATGATCTTGAGAACCCTGCAATGGCAGAGGTGAATTACATGGGTGAACCCTATGGAAACACCTATAATCCCTCATGGAGAAATCATCCAAATTTCTCATGAAAGGATCAACAAAAGCCTCAACAAGGCTTTAATAATGGTGGAAGAAACAGGTTTAGCAATAGCAAGCCTTTTCCATAATCTTCTCAGCAACAGACAGAGAATTCTGAGCAGAGCCCCTCTAGCTTAGCAAACATAGTCTCTGATCTATCTAAGGCCACTTTAAGTTTCATGAATGAAACAAGGTCCTCCATTAGAAACTTGGAGGTACAAGTGGGTCAGCTGAGTAAGAAAATCACTAAAACTCCTCCTAGTACTCTCCCAAGCAATACAGAAGAGAATCTAAAAAGAGAGTGCAAGGCCATTAATATAATCAAACTGGCCGAATCCAAAAAGAAAGGGGAAGACGTGAGTCCCAATGAGGAAGACCTCATGGGACGTCCTCCAGACAGAAAGGAGTTCCCTATTGAGGACCTAAAGGAATCTGAGGCTCATATAGAGACCATAGAGATTCCATTAAACTACCTTCTGCCATTCATGAGCTCCGAGAACTATTCTTCCTCTAAAGAGGATGAAGATGTAACTGAAGAACAAGTTGCTCAATATCTAGGAGCCATCATAAAGCTGAATGCCAAGTTGTTTGGTAATGAGACTTGGAAATATGAACCTCCCTTGCCCATTAGTGAACTAAATACATGGGTTCAGCAAACTCTACATCAAAAGAAACAAGATCCTGGTAAATTCTTAATATCCTGTACCATAGGCACCATGACCTTTGAGAAGGCTCTGTGTGACCTGGGGTCAGGTATAAATCTTATGCCACTCTCTGTAATGGAGAAACCGGGGATCTTTGAGGTACAAGCTACAAGAATCTCATTAGAGATGGCAGACAAGTCAATAAAACAAGCATATGGATTGGTAGAGGACGTGTTAGTGAAGGTTAAAGGCCTTTACATCCCTGCTAATTTCATAATCCTAGACACTGGAAAGGATGAGGATGAATGCATCATCCTTGGAAGACCTTTCCTAGCCACAGCAGGAGCTGTGATTGATGTTGCCAGAGGAGAGCTAGTCATTCAATTGAATGGGGACTACCTTGTGTTTAAAGCTCAAGGATCTTCCTCTGCAACCATGGAGAGGAAGCATGAAAAGCTTATCTCAATACAGAGTCAAACAAAGCTCCCACAATCAAACTCTAAGTTTGGTGTTGGGAGGCCACAACTAAACTCTAAATTTGGTATTGAACCCCCACATTCAAACTCTAAGTTTGGTGTTGGGAGGTCCCAACAATGCTCTGAACATCTGTGAAGCTCCATGAGAGCTCACTGTCAAGCTATTGACATTAAAGAAGCGCTTAATGGGAGGCAACCCAATTTTTATTTATCTATATTTCTATTTTTATTTTATGTTTTATTAGGTTTATGATCATGTGGAGTCACAAAACAATTGCAAAAATTAAAAACATAATAAAAAACAGCAGAAGAAAAAGCACACCATGGAGGAAGAGCTGTCTGGCGTTTAAATGCCAGAAACAAGCATCTGTCTGGCGTTTAACGCCAGAAACAAGCACCAAGCTGGCGTTTAACGCCAGAAACAAGCATCAGGCTGGCGTTAAATGCCAGAAGTAGGCATATTTGGGCATTTAACGCCAGAAACAAGCTGTAGTCTGGCGTTAAACGCCAATATTGCATACAGAGAGCGTTTTAAATGCCTAAAAGGTGCAGGGATGAGAAATCCTTGACACCTCAAGATCTGTGGACCCCATAGGATCACCTCAGGATCTGTGGATCCCACAAGATCCCCACCTACCCCACTTCTCTCTTCTTTACACAATCTAAAAACATTATACCCTTCACCAATCACCTCAATCTCTCTTTTCCATTACCCCTTCACCAATCACATCCATACACTCTTCCCCATAAACCCCAACTACCTTCAAATTCAAAATCTCTTTCCCACCCAAACCCACCCTAAATGACCGAACCCAAACCCCTCTCCCTCCACTATATAAACCCCTTCATCCTTCTTTATTTTCACACAACACTACCATCTCTTCTCCCCCTTGGCCGAAACCCACACCTCTCTCCCTCTCCTCCATATCTTCTTCTTCTTCTTCTATTCTTTCTTCTTTTGCTCGAGGGTGAGCAACATTCTAAGTTTGGTGTGGTAAAAGCATAGCTTTTTTTGTTTTTCCATATTCATTAATGGCACCTAAGGCTAGAGAAACCTCAAGAAAAAGGAAAGGGAAGGCAATTGCTTCCAACTCTGAGTCATGGGAGATGGAGAGATTCATCTCAAAAGCCCATCAAGACCACTTCTATGAAGTTGTGGCCAAGAAAAAGGTGATCTCTGAGGTTCCTTTTAAGCTTAAAAAGGGCGAATATCCGGAGACCCGATAAGAGATTAGAAGAAGAGGATGGGAAGTTCTCTCCAATCCCATTCAACAAGTCAGAATCTTAACAGTTCAAGAGTTCTATGCAAATGCATGGATCAGTAGGAACCATGATCAAAGCATGAACCTAAACCCAAAGATTTGGCTTACAATGGTTCAGGGAAAATGCTTAGATTTCAGTCCGGAGAATGTAAAGTTTGCGTTCAACTTGCCTATGATGCAAGAAGACGCACGCCCCTACACTAGAAGGGTCAACTTTGATCAAAGGTTGGACCAAGTCCTCATGAACATATGTGTGAAAGGAGCTCAAAGGAAAAAGAGACTCAAAAGGCAAGCCGGTTCAATTGAGAAGACTAGACCTTAAGCCTGTGGCTAGAGGATGGTTGGAGTTCATCCAAAGCTCCATCATCCCTACTAGCAACCGGTCCGAAGTAACTGTGGATCGGGCCATCATGATCCATAGCATCATGATTGGAGAGGAAGTAGAAGTTCATGAAGTCATCTCTCTAGAACTCTACAAGATAGCCGAAAAGCCCTCCACCTTGGCAAGGCTAGCTTTTCCTCATCTCATTTGCCATCTATGCAACTTAGCTAGAGTTGTCATAGAAGGAGACATCCTCATTGAAGAGAACAAGCCCATCACTAAGAAGAGGATGGAGCAAACAAGAGAGCCCATTCATGGATCTCAAGAGACGCATGAGGAAGCTCATCATCAAGAAATCCCTGAAATGCCACAAGGGATGCATTTTCCTCCAAATAACTATTGGGAACAACTCAACACTTCTCTAGAAGGATTGAGTCATAATATGAACCAATTAAGGGTGGAACACCAAGAGCACACCATCATTCTCAATGAGATTAGAGAAGATCAAAGAGCTCTGAGGGAGGAGCAACAAAGGCAAAGAAGAGACATAGAGGAGCTCAAGAACACCATTGGTCCTTCAAGAAGAAGGCGCCACCTTCACTAAGGTGGACTCATTCCTTAACTTCCTTGTTCTTATCTCTCTGTTTTTTAGTTTTATTCTATATGTTTGTCTATTTTTGAGTCTTTACTACATGATCATTAGTATTTAGTAACTATGTCTTAAGGCTATGAATAATTCCATGAATCATTCACCTTTCTTAAATGAAAAATGTTTTTAATGCAAAAGAACAAGAAGTACATGAGTTTTGAATTTATCCTTGAAATTAGTTTAATTATATTGATGTGGTGACAATACTTTTTGTTTTCTGAATGAATGCTTGAACAGTGCATATTTTTTATCTTGTTGTTTATGAATGTTAAAATTGTTGGCTCTTAAAAGAATGATGAAAAAGAGAAATGTTATTGATGATCTGAAAAATCATAAAATTGATTCCTGAAGCAAGAAAAAGCAGTGAATAGCAAAGCTTGCGAAAAAAAAGAGAGAAAGAAAAAGAAAAAACAAGTAGAAAAAGCCAATAGCCCTTAAAACCAAAAGGCAAGGGTAAAAAGGATCCAAGGCTTTGAGCATCAATGCATAGGAGGGCCCAAGGAAATAAAATCCAGGCCTAAGTGGCTAAATCAAGCTGTCCCTAACCATGTGCTTGTGTCATGAAGGTCCAAGTGAAAAGCTTGAGACTGAGTAGTTAAAGTCTTGATCCAAAGCAAAATGAGTGTGCTTAAGAGCTCTGGACACCTCTAACTGGGGACTTTAGCAAAGCTGAGTCACAATCTGAAAAGGTTCACCCAGTCATGTGTCTATGGCATTTATGTATCCGGTGGTAATACTGGAAAACAAAGTGCTTAGGGCCACGCCCAAGACTCATAAAAGTAGCTTATGAGCGGATAATTTATACGCTTTTTGGCATTGTTTTTAGGTAGTTTTTAGTAAATTCAAGCTACTTTTAGGGATGTTTTCATTAGTTTTTATGCTAAATTTACATTTCTGGACTTTACTATGAGTTTGTGTGTTTTTCTGTGATTTCAGGTAATTTCTGGCTGAAATTGAGGGACTTGAGCAAAACTCTGATAGGAGGCTGACAAAGGACTGCTGATGCTGTTGGAATCTGACCTCCCTGCACTCGAAATGAATTTTCTGGAGCTACAGAACTCCAAATGGCGTGCTCTCAACGGCCTTGGAAAGTAGACATCCAGAGATTTCCAGCAATATATAATAGTTCATACTTTATTCGGGAATTGACGATGTAAACTGGCGCTCAACGCCAGCTCCATGCTGCTGTCTGGAGTAAAACGCCAGAAACACGTCACGACCCGGAGTTGAACGCCCAAAACACGTTACAACTTGGTGTTCAACTCCAAAAGAAGCCTCAGCTCGTGGATAGATCAAGCTTAGCCCAAACACACACCAAGTGGGCCCCGGAAGTAGATTTATGCATCAATTACTTACTCATGTAAACCCTAGTAGCTAGTCTAGTATAAATAGGATAATTTACTATTGTATTAGACATCTTTGGTCTCATTTTTGTTTTATTCTTCATCTTAAGAGACTATTGATCACGTTTGGGGGGGCTGGCCATTCGGCCATGCCTGAACCTTTCACTTATGTATTTTCAACGGTGGAGTTTCTACACACCATAGATTAAGGGTGTGGAGCTCTGCTATACCTCGAGTTTCAATACAATTACTACTATTTTCTATTTAATTCTCTTTATTCCTATTCTAAGATATTCGTTACACTTCAACTTGATGAATGTGATGATCCGTGACACTCATCATCATTCTCACCTATGAACGCGCGTGACTGATAACCACTTCCGTTCTACCTTAGACCGGGCGCATATCTCTTGGATTCCTTAATCAGAATCTTCGTGGTATAAGCTAGAATTGATGGCGGCATTCATGGGGATCCGGAAAGTCTAACCTTGTCTGTGGTATTCCGAGTAGGATTCCGAGATTGAATGACTGTGATGAGCTTTAAACTCCTGAAGGCTGGGCGTTAGTGACAGACGCAAAAGAATCAAGGGATTCTATTCCAACCTGATTGAGAACCGACAGATGATTAGCCGTGCTGTGACAGAGCATTTGGACCTTTTTCACTGAGAGGATGGGATGTAGCCATTGACAACGGTGATGCCCTACATACAGCTTGCCATGGAAAGGAGTGAGAAGGATTGGATGAAGCAGTAGGAAAGCAGAGATTCAGGAGGAGCACAGCATCTCCATACACCTATCTGAAATTCCCACCATGAAAATACATGAGTAACTTTATCTTTATGTTATGTTTATTTACTATTATTTGATTTTCCAAATTCCATAATTTATTTAAATCTGCTTGACTGAGATTTACAAGATGACCATAGCTTGCTTCATACCAACAATCTCTGTGGGATCGACCCTTACTCACGTAAGGTTTATTACTTGGATGACCCAGTACACTTGCTGGTTAAGTTGAACGGAGTTGTGTCCGCACATAGCAAAGAGCCATTATAATTATTCCATACAACAACAAAGAATACAACATTGATGAATCACAATTTCGTCCACCAGTAGCTGTGTTCAAGAATCAACATACTTAACTAGGAGAATCAATAACAATGTCTGAACTCTGAGTTCCTATGGATGCCAATCATTCTAAACTTCTAAGGATAAAGTGAGATGCCAAAACTGTTCTGAAGCAAAAAGCTACAAAGTCCCGCTCATCTAATTAGAACTAATATTCATTGATATTTTGAGATTTATAGTATATTCTCTTTTTTTTTATCCTATTTGATTTTCAGTTGCTTGGGGACAAGCAACAATTTAAATTTGGTGTTGTGATGAGCAGATAATTTATACGCTTTTTGGCATTGTTTTTAGGTAGTTTTTAGTAGGATCTAGCTACTTTTAGGGTTGTTTTTATTAGTTTTTATGCAAAATTCACATTTCTAGACTTCACTATGAGCTTGTGGGTTTTTTTGTGATTTCAGGTATTTTTTGGTTGAAATTGAGGGACCTGAGCAAAAATCTAATAGGAGGATGAAAAAGGACTACAGATGCTGTTAGATTCTGACCTCCCTGCACTCGAAATGGATTTTCTGGAGCTACAAAACTCCAAATGGCGCTCTTTTAATTGCGTTAGAAATTAGACATCCAGGGCTTTTCAGCAATATATAATAGTCCATACTTTATTCGAGTTTTGATGACGCAAACTGGCATTCAACGCCAGTTCCATGCAGCATTCTGGAGTAAAACGCCAGAAACACGTCACAAACCAGAGTTAAACGCCAAAAACACGTTACAACTTGGCGTTTAACCCAAAGAGAAGTCTTTGCACGTGTAAAGCTCAAGCTCAGCTCAAGCACACACCAATGTGGGCCCCGGAAGTGGATTTCTGTACTTAGACTTATTTCTGTAAACCCTAGTAACTAGTTTAGTATAAGTAGAACTTTTTACTATTGTATTAGGAGTCTTAGTCATCCTGGTTCCCTCTCTGGGGCCGGAACCAATGAACACCTTTATCGCTTATGTATTTTCAATGGTGGAGTTTCTACACACCATAGATTAAGGTGTGGAGCTCTGCTGTACCTCGAGTATTAATGCAAAGTACTATTGTTCTTCTATTCAATTCACGCTTATTCTTATTCTAAGATTTCCATTCAGAATCTTCATGGTATAAGCTAGAATCCATTGGCAGCATTCTTGAGAATCCGGAAAGTCTAAACCTTGTCTGTGGTATTCCGAGTAGGATTCAGGGATTGAATGACTGTGACGAGCTTCAAACTCGCGACTGTAGGGCGTGGTGACAACGCAAAAGGATAGTAAATCCTATTCTTACATGATCGAGAACCGACAGATGATTAGCCGTGCGGTGACAGCACACCTGGACCATTTTCACTTAGAGGATGAACGGTAGCCATTGACAACGGTGATCCCCCAACATACAGCTTGCCATGGAAAGGAGTAAGAATGATTGGATGAAAGCAGTTGGAAAGCAGAGATTCAGAAGGAACACAGTATCTTCATGCGCTTATTTGAAATTCCCACCAATGAATTACATAAGTATCTCTATCTTTATTTTATGCTTTATTTATCTTTATATTTGAAAACCATTATAACCATTAGAATCCGCCTGACTAAGATTTACAAGATGACCATAGCTTGCTTCATACCAACAATCTCCGTGGGATCGACCCTTACTCACTAAGGTTTATTAGTTGGACGACCCAGTGCACTTGCTGGTTAATTTTGTGAAGTTGTGAAGAATGTGTGTGAACCATAGTATTGTGCACCAAGTTTTTGGAGCCATCGCTAGGAATTATTCGAGTTGTGAAAAGTATGAGTCACAATTTTGCCTATCACTCATCATGCACCCTTAGCAACAATTCTCCTTTTTCAACATCTATCAGTGCTCTGCCCGTAGCTAGGAAAGGCCTCCTCAGAATGATGGGAGTGTTAGGGTCCTCCTCTATATCCAAGATGACAAAATCAACTGGGAGAAGGAATTTTCCCACTTTTACCAGTACATTCTCTACAACTTCAAGTGCTTGCTGAATGGATTTGTCAGCCATTTAAAGAAGTATTCGTGTGGATTTCAGCTCAAAAATTTGGAGTTTCCTCATTAGAGACAAAGGCATCAAGTTTATGCTTGCACCAAGGTCATAGAATGACTTCTCAATTGTTATGTTTTCTATAGTGCAAGGTATATAAAAACTCCCAGGATCATCTTTCTTCTCTAGCAACACTCTTTGGAGAATAGCACTATATTCCATTGTCATCTCAACAATTTGTCCCTCATCATAGGATACTCACCATCTTTCATTCTAAATCTGACCTCTGGGATCATTTTCTTTTCCTCTATCCAACCATGATATTGGCGCTCATGAAATTGAGATTTGAATCTCTTTTCATCATAGGTGGGTAGTTCAGCTAATTGCTTCCCTTTTCTTCTTCTGGAGCTTGGTGAGGCCATTAAATTTGGAAAAAATGAAGTATGAAAGGAAGATTTTGGTTAGAACAAGGCTTAGAATGAAAATAGAAGAGAATAGGCGCAGCGTGATGTTCTTGACTAAAAGAAGAATGGTGTAGATTGCATGGGAGGATTATATGAATAAAGTAAAAGTATGTGATCACAAAGAGTGTTACTTGACAATTTATAGTAAGAAAATGAGTTATTGAAGCAAGACAACAAGGTTGGTGGTTCGATCATATTAAAATGAAGGGTGAAGATATTGTTGAGACCATGGGAATGAATGGTGTGCATGTGTAGTTTAGTAAGGACAAGGATCACCTCTTTATTGGGCACATGGATTCGGTTTTCTAGGTGATGAGCCTTTCCTACTATTGTGCAGATTCGTATTTCCCAATAATCCATTTCTAAGCACATGTGACATGCCATTCACCCTTGTAATAACCGTATAGCATGGTTTTGTCATTTCTCTCAATCTTTTCCTCTTCATACTTATCCATCCTGACAAAATAACAAAAATTGAATTCAAGCAGTGAGCCATTGAAAATTAATAACTAGATAAAGGAAACTAAAATTTTAAGCCACTTGTTCCTTATATATGAACAACTAACTATGCCGCATGTAAGTAAACATAGTTTTGGTGGACACTAAACTTGTTTTATATTAAATAGTTCATGTGAGACCCAAACAAATTTCTATCACCGTTAGTTTATTCAGCATAAGGAACATTTTATTTTCTATTTTAATAACATGAATTCAAAAAAAAATGACGCAAGACATGGTTTATCTTTTCATGAATTTTAGCCTTAGAGCAAATTTGACTTTCTTTAAACTCATAGCATATGTAGAACACCCAACTTAATGTTTGGCTATATACTTCAAGAAAATGAATGAGTATATATCCTAAGATGGTTATATGATCATCATGCTTGGAAAACCATTTTAGGGTGCCCTCAGGCACACCAAACTTAGAAATCAGGCATATGCTTTCAAATGTTGTATGTAACCATCAAATTCATCTTTGAAGGCCCAAATTCATGCTATGAAAACCATTAATTATTGGCATTAAAGTAATAAAAGCAAGAATACTAAATCATGGGCTGCCTCCCATGGAGCGCTCTTTTATTGTCATTAGCTTGACATTGGTTCTCTGTTAGGGTGGTTGATGATCATAGTGCCTCAGCTTGTCTCCTCTCACTGTGAGCCTTTTTTGTGGATTTTGATGAACAATTTCTGCATACTCCAATGAGAGTATTTTGCTCACAATGTAATAATCATCAAAATGTGGAGATATGTCCCATTGTTGGTAAATTAGCTTCACTTTGTTTTCCTCTGAGAACCCTTCAGTTGGGATTTTTTGTTTCTTCACCCTTTTTGAATCTGTTTCTTGTTCTTTTCCCCCTCTTTTGATGATTTTCCTTTCTTGGCAACAGTCTTTATGTTAGGATCCTTCTTCTTAGTGATCAAATTTGTAGCCTCCCCTTGCAATTCTTCCTCAGCTTTCTTATCCCCATGGCCCTTTTGTTTTTCTTCAATGTCTTCCTTCTGTACTAAGGGTAAGCTGATTGATGAACTATATCTTGTCGGTATAGAATTTTCCAATAGAATTGTGTTGTGAGTATAGTCTAAACCAACAAGCTATAACGCATCAAACAAAGAAGGTGTGTGTGCATAATTTAAATCAATAACCGAGAGTATTAGTCTCGAGTCGTTCTCCCTAGGAGTTGTCCTAAGGTGCACATCATTGGCTAGGAGTCTCTTGGTGTTTGAGATTGAGTATGAAGAATGTAAACAAGCTTGCATAGAAGTAATCAACAAATAACAATGAAACTAGAGGACACAAGAATTTGGAATCAAGCAAGAGTAAATGACAATCAATCAATATAAAAGCCTTGGCTAGGGTTGGAAATTGGAATTTCTATCATCATTATCTCTATCAATTGTGATATCAATTGGTTATTGCTCCACTTAGTTAACCTCTAACAATGAAGGAAAGTTAAGTGGAAATAATCATTTTGAGTCCACAAGTTCTAGTCAAATCCTAGTGAGAAACTAGAGTTAGTGTCATTCAAGTCAATTAGTAATTTCCAATTATCAATCAACAAAAGCTTTGTCAATTCAAGTGTCTCCAATTATCCAACCCCTAAACCAAGAGTGAAATTCTACTCCATAGCTAAAGTTGACATTTCTCAAACAATTGGTGAGCAACAATGGGAGATATCATGAAATTGAGAAAGGAAATTGAATTAAAGCTATCTATTGCAAACAATTAACAACAATCAACAATTAATAACAATTAACATGAAATTCCTCAATTCATTGATGGAAATCAAAGTAACAAAGTCTAGATCCAAGATCTACAATAGTAGAGTAACAAAAACACTAAACTGAGAGTAGAAGAAGAAGATCTACAACTAGAACAATGTAGAATTGAATCAAATTCAGATCTCATCAAAGAATCCAAGTATAATTGAGCTTGAGAAAGCCAAAAACCTAGAGAGAAGTTGGAGTTTCTCTCTCTACAAAAATGTAACTTCCAAAAACTTCCTAAAAATATCTAAATGTGTGAATCCATGAGAATCCCTTCATCCCTTGGTCCTTTTAAGTGTTTTGGCGCTAAAGTTGGTTCAGATTAGGCCCCAGAGCCTCTGTGAAATCGCCAAGCACGTTTTCAGTTAAAACTAACGTGCGAGCATCGATGCGTATGCATACATCACGTGTGTACGTCCCTGGAGTTTTACGATCCACGCGCATGCGTAAAGCACACGTGCGCATCCATGAGGTTCTGGCTCAGCCATGCGAATGTGCCGGCTTCTAGCTTTGGCTTCTTCGCGCCGATTCTAGTAGCGCACATCCACGCGTACGCGTAAGGTACGCATGCGCGTCGCTGCCTAAGCTCCAAAGCTCTAATTTCCATGCTCCTTCCATTTATGCATGCTTTCCTCCTCTCTTCTAGGCCATTCTCACCCCTATAAGCTTTGAAATCACTTAACAAATAGATCATGGCATCAAATGGAAATAAAAGGAGATTAAAATATAGCTTATTTAGAGCTTAAAAAGCATGTTTTCAATTATTAAGTAAAACTAGGAAGGAAACACAAAACCATGCATTTTATGTAGATAAGTGTGAAGGAAGTTGATTAAATCCTCTAGATTACGCACAAAATATACCATCAAATAGTGGCGCATCAAATCTCCCCACACTTAAACCAAGCATGTCCTCATGCTAAAGATTAAAGACCAAAGGACATAGGAGAATGAGTTTATTGGTATGCAATCTACCTATATGCATGCAACTAATGAAAATGTATCCACCTACTTGGTCAAAGGTGAATCAATTCCCGAGAATATGCAAATGAGCACATAGGGCTAAAGTGACAACAATTCATGAGCCTACCAATCTGATAATCAAAGTGAAGTGTGCATGACTTGCATGAAGAAAGCCTGTGAAAGCCGGGAATAAGGAGTTGAGCATCAAACCCTCACCGGAAGTGTTTGCACTCTAGTCGCTCAAGTGTTTAGGGTTGATTCACTCAATCCTCCTCTAATCATGCTTTCTAAGATTTGTTCCTCATCTAACAATCAACACTTATTCAATGCATGCGTACACATATCATGAGGTCTTTTCTTAGGTTGTAATGGGGTTAGGGTCAAGGTAGGGTTATATATATGGATAAGTGAGCTCAAAATTTGAATCTTTGATCAACATAAGCTTCCCACCTAACCTATACAACAACCTATAACAATCTAAGACAAGCCTAACTATCGATTCTTCACCCTTTCACATACTCATGCATTCTTTCTTTTTATCACAACACATATGCATTGATCATTATTGAGCTTCACCTTGGACCATTTTGTCCCTTTTTTTATTTCTTCTTTCTATATTTAATTTTTTTCTTTTTTGTATATATTTTTTCTTCTTTTCTTCTCTTTCTTATCTTTTTTTTTCTTTTTGATGTCATTATATACAAAGGTATCAATGCATATGGTTCAAACATTTAATTGACACATGAGTATGTATCCAATTTCCCAATATTTTCAACAAAATACAAAAACATACATCCTTTCCCAACCAATGTCCCAAGTTTTCCCACACTTGAATGATACACACTCTCACTAGCCTAAGCTAATCAAAGATCCAAATAAAGAACATTTATTATTTTTCGCTTAAAGGCTTGTAATGTGCTAAATTAAGAACAAAGGGGATTTAAAATAAGCTCAAAATTGGCTAACAAGGGTTGACGAAAGGTAGGCTACTTGGTTGAGTGAGCTAAATGGAATGATGGCCTCAATCATATATATGTATTCATACAAGGAAGAGTGGACATAAAGAATCAAACAAATCAAATATCACACTCATAGAAAGAGAACAATGCACACAAGAAGGAGGATAAAGTGGTTATAAGATGTAACCAGATAATTAGGCTCAAATCTCACTAGCTTGTGTTCTTAGCTCAAAACCTTGTTCCAAAATACATTCTTCAAGCAAGATTAAAACAAAAAAATTTTAAATTGGTAGGGTGCCCTATAGTTGATTTCTTGGAAAAGAGAATTTATCACCCTAACTTACCAAGTAGTCCTAACATGCAAAAAGTGTTCAAATACAAAAACTAAACATGCAATCTATTCTAACTAATGAAAGAAAAATCAAAATCATGGGAGTTGAAAGGAGAAGAGATGTTACCTACAGAAGTCGGTAACTGACCTATCCACACTTAAAAGTTCGCACAGTCCTCCGTGCCTTGGGTGATACGCAAAGTGGAATTGAGGCACCTCCATCATCCGTGTCCTGAGTACTCGCTTCACTGTGGTCCAAAGCAGATATGGAGATGTCCGGAGCATCCATAGTTGGGTTGACAAAATCCAAGAGCTTCTTGTAGTAAGCAAATCGGCGCTTGTTGCGCCTCTCATACCGATCTACCTTCTCATGGAGCTCTACAAGCAATTTATGGGTCGACTTAGGCGGTGCGGATGAAGTGGTAGGAATGGTGGAAGAAGGGGCTACGTCAAGGCATGGGGTGTCCACGGGAGGTAGAAGATATTTCTCGCTTGGGACGAAAGCGCCCTCCACTGGGATTGCAGCTCTCATGTCCATAGCCTCGCAAGGAACACCAGCAGCGGCAACCAAGTTGGATACCAACGCAGGAAATGGTAGATTACCCTTGGCATGGACTCGACCCATCGCTTGTCAGATGAGGAGAGGGATGTTGACCGGCCTCTCCGTGAGTACGCACCAAACGAAGAGGGCGAGTGATGTACCACTATTTCGTGGTACATTTTGTGCTTAATTTAGGTGGATTTTATCCACTTTTCCCACATTTATTCAAGAAAATAGTATAATTTCATGATTGTCTCCTAATTTGTGCTTAAGTGAGAAAATATATTTTTAGGTCTTTAATTGATCAATTTTAATTCACCTTTGATTCCACTAGATACCTTGATGTGTTTGTTAGTGAATTCAGGTTGAAAGGGCTAGAGATGGATCAAAAAGGGATTAAGAGAAAAGCATGCAAGTGGAGAAATTATGGAAAACCAAGGATTTGGGATGCTGAGATCGACGCGCAAGCGCAATAGACACGCACGTGTGGAATTGAGGTTGCAAGGCGACGCGTACACACACATGACGCGTACGGGTGGATAGCAAATCGTCAAGCAATGCGTACGCGTGAGCCACGCGTACGCGTCGATGTTCACACGTAACTTCATTAAAGTGAAAATACTGAGGGTGAATTCTGGGCCTCCCAGGCCCAAATCCAACTCACTTCTGATGCTATTTGATGACTTACATCATTTACCTCTTTCTCTTATTTAAAAGGACCATAGAATGGGTGAAATCTCATTCAAAGATGCAATTATATGAGCTATATGATTAATTTATGAACATTGCTTTGAAATGAGTTTTGGCTGAAATTTCAAGTGAAAAAGAACAAAAAAGGGATGAAATAGGGAACACAAGTGGCGCTATGTTCTTGCAAGGTGAAAAGATGAAGAAAGAAATACAAGGATTAGATGAACGCTGCGTTCAATTGGTGAACGCCACGTTCACAAGTGAAGCGTACGCATACAAGTTGCCTACGCGTGGGGAAGCAATTTTGGATATTCACGCGTACGCACGCAAGGCGCGCACGTGTGGATGGAGGATCAGCGTTCTCAAGCCAAGAACGCAACGTTCACTCTGAATGAATGCCTACGATACTTTCAGAGTTGGGATTTGAATTTGGTCATCGACGCGCACGCATCAATGTGATACTATTGGTGATTGGCGCAGACGCGTACATGATGCTGGAATACAAAAGCAGCATTTTTCCATCCACGTGCACGTGCACAGGACGCACGCGTGAGGAGCGTTAATGGCGTGAACGTAGCGTTCATTCAATGAACACTACCAAGGGCGCGCACGCACGCATGGTACGCGCAAGCATGGTTGAAGCTGAAGATCATATCGACGCGCACGCATGCAGTACGCGCACGCATCGATGGTATAAAATGCAAGGGACGCACAAGTGTATAGCACGCGTACGCGTGGGTGCCCGAACGCTCCGTTCTCAAAACGAATGCTACGTTCTCCTGGAAGCACTCTTTTCAGCCAAAATGGGTCGTACTGATTGCAAATGAGAAAGGCCCACTTTTAGATCATGCAAGTACACCTGAAGACTCACAGAACACTTGTATAAATAGGTGGTGACTTGAATTGAGAAGGGACTTTTTGGGACTTCAGAACTTTTACACACTTTTAGCTTTTGGAGACTTTGGAGTTTCTATTTTTTTTAATTTTTTAATTTTTTACTTCCAGTTTTGAACTTCCATTCTGTACTGAGCTATGAGTAGCTAACTTCACTCTCATTGGGGGAGGGAGCTCTATTGTACTTGATGGATTAATTGATAGTGAATTTCTTCTTCTCTTCATCTTCTCTTTAATTTGCTAGAAGGAATTTCGTTTTCATTCTTAGTGTTTAGTCATCTTGGAAAAGAGGCTGAATACAAATTGGGTTTTATGTGAACCTTGAAAGAGGGATCAAAAAACCATGCTTGAAATTCCCTCTCACATTGAGTAGATCTGGGTTTTTGGGATTAGGTACAGTGACATAAAATCTACCCAATTAAATGGATCTACGATGATGTGTGGTAAAATCAGGGACCAAGCATATCTCTCTTCATAAGCAATTAGACCAAGAAATTGGCTTATTATCAAGATTTGAGAGATTGAATCACCAAGAAATTGGGGTTCAATCAATCATGATTGCCAAGAGGTCAATGAGTTGCATGATTGAAGATGAGATGATCTGATTTTAATCCAAAGAGAACAATATCTCCCAACTCCAATGAATTTTCCCTATTCTTATTTTACCCATTCTTTACTGCTTACTTTAATTTTTGTTATCATCCCACTTCCCATTTACATTCACTCATTTATGTTTATCCCATTTATTTTCTTGCTCTTTACGTTACTGCACTTTACAACTTTCTTTTATTTTTAAATCATTTATCATTCTGCCGTTTAGAATTCTGCACTCACAATCACACTTGATTAGCTTGACTAATTGATCCATTAATTAAAGTTGCTCAAATCTACCAATCTCTGTGGATTCGACCCCACTCCTGGTGGGTTATTACTTGACGAAAGTTTGGTGCACTTGCCAATGAACGAATTCATTTATTAGTGAGTGAATTTCGGTCATCAAGTTTTATGGCGCCGTTGCCGGGGATTGGTTTGAATTTGACAATGACTAAATTGATGGACAGTTATATTAAGAAATTTTAATTTCCTTACTAATTCTGTTAACTTCAGTTTATCATTTTCTTCTTTTCATTTGGAATTTTAATTTTCGTTATTCACTGTCTATATTTCCATACTAATCCAATAACCATTTGATAAATTGCTATAACCAAGTTGACTATAATCTGTTCTAGTGAATTCTGCACTTGCTGTTGCTTGTATTTGTTCATTGTATGACAAGTAGAAGAGGAGAAACCTCATCCTCTTTTGATAGTGAATCTGAGAGGACCTTCCTTAGGCTAAGGAGGGAAGCAAGAGGCAAGGGAATAGTTGGAGAGAAAGTAGTGGAGGAAGATTTGGGAGTCACTATGGAGGAAGAGGGACACAAGAGAGCGGGGAGAGATCGGTCCGAATACTGTGAATACCACAAGCTCTACGGTCATTCTACTAATGACTGCCACGACCTGAAGAATGTTATAGAAAAGCTAGCCAGAGAAGGAAAACTCGACAGATACATAGCGGAAAAAGGAGAAGAGACCAAAAAGAGAAGGAGGGGAGATAACGAGGATCGGGCCGAACAGACCCTGCGAACCCCTGAAAGGCACATACACATGATAAACGGAGGTTTTGCAGGCGGAGGAACATCCAGATCCTCGCGAAAAAGACACCTCAAAGAGATCTATCATGTCCGAGAAGACAATCCCCTGCCCGAGCTGCCAACCATCTCATTTACCCAAGAAGATGCTCAGGGGATAATACCCGGCCACGATGATCCTATGGTGATCACCATTATCCTAGCAAACGCCAACTTACATCGAACCCTGATTGACCAAGGAAGCTCAGCAGATATCCTGTTCAAAGCGGCCTTCGACAAGCTCGGACTTGAAGAAAAAGAGCTAAAGGCCTATCCCTCCGACCTATTTGGGCTAGGGGACACCCCGATCCACCCCTTAGGATACATCTCGCTACACACTACCTTCGGAAGAGGCGAGCAATCTAAAACGTTAAGCATCGACTACATTATAGTCGACGTTACCTCAGCATACAATGCCCTCATTGGGCGACCAACCCTAAACAGACTGGCAGCTGTGGTCTCAACCCCACACCTCTGTATGAAGTTCCCTACCGCAAAGGGAATCGCCACCCTAAAAGGCGACCAAAAATTAGCACGGCGATGCTACAACGAAAGTCTAAGCCTAAAAGGGAAAGAAGTCAACACAATAGAACTCGGGCGAGTTCAAACCCGAGAAGACCTTCGGCCACAACCAGAGGGAGAAACCGAAAGGATCCAAATCGGGAACACACCTGAAAAAGTAACAAACATTGGAGCAAACCTCGAAGCAGGCCTAAAGGAGGAACTCATAACCCTCTTAAGGGAGAATTCCGACCTCTTCGCCTGGAAGGCCTCCGACATGCCAGGCATAAGTCCCGACCTGATGTGCCATAAGCTATCAGTATACCCGGGATCCAGACCCGTCCAACAGAGACGCCGGAAGCTCGGACCCGAGCGCATGCAGGCAATAGAAGAACAGGTACAAGCACTGCTAGATGCAGGATTCATTAGGGAAGTAAAATATCCCCTATGGCTCGCAAACGTGGTCCTGGTAAAAAAGCCCAACGGAAAATGGAGGATGTGCATCGATTACACGGATCTCAACAAAGCCTGCCCCAAAGACCCATATCCACTACCAAACATCGACGCCTTAGTCGACGCAGCCTCAGGCTACAGATATCTCTCCTTCATGGATGCATACTCGGGATACAATCAAATCCCGATGTACGGACCCGACCAAGAAAAGACCTCGTTCATAACCCCAAGGGCAAACTACTGCTACGTAGTAATGCCCTTCGGGCTGAAGAACGCCGGGGCAACCTACCAGAGGCTAATGAACAAAGTATTCTCAGAGCACATCGGGCTACAGCTAGAAGTGTACGTCGACGATATGCTGGTAAAGACACAAGAAGACAGAAACTTGGTTCCCGACCTCACAAGTGTCTTCGGCACCCTCAGGAAACACAACATGAGACTTAACCCGACCAAGTGCACCTTCGCCGCAGAAGCCGGAAAGTTCTTAGGCTTCATGCTGACTCAAAGAGGCATCGAAGCAAACCCGGACAAATGCCAAGCGATACTCAAAATGAAGAGCCCGACGTGTGTCAAAGAAGTACAACAACTAAATGGAAGGCTAGCCGCCCTATCAAGATTCTTGGCAGGATCAGCGATAAAATCACTACCTCTCTACTCACTCCTAAAGAAAGGGAAACCCTTCTCATGGACCCCGGAGTGCGAAAAAGCCTTCCAAGAATTCAAGGAATTCCTCGGGCAGCCACCAATCCTAACCCGACCTTTAAAAGGGGAAGAGCTCGTATTATACCTCTCGGTCGGACATCGGGTAGTTGCTTCAGCATTAATACGAGAAAATGACCAAGGACAACACCCCATATACTTCGTAAGCAAGGCACTACAAGGGGCCGAATTAAACTATCAGAAAATAGAGAAATTCGCCTACGCCCTAGTATTCACGGCTCGGAGGCTCCGTCCCTACTTTCAAGCCCACACCATCAAAGTCCGGACGAACCAACCCATGAGACACATCCTACAAAAAACAGACATGGCAGGACGAATCCTACAATGGGCGGTGTAACTGTCCGAGTTCGACCTCCACTATGAAGCCCGGACTGCCATAAAATCTCAATATCTAGCCGACTTCATCGCGGAATATACTGAGACCCCGGGAACCCCACTCTCGTGGAATCTGTATGTCGACGGGTCCTCAAACAAAACAGGAAGCGGAGCCGGTGTTATACTCGAAAACGACCAAGGAACACGGATAGAGCTATCCTTAAAATTCGAGTTCCAGGCTTCAAACAACCAAGCCGAATACGAGGCCCTACTAGCAGGACTAAAGCTAGCCGAAGAGGTCGGAGCCCAGAGAATCACGATCTTCAGCGACTCCCAGGTCGTCACATCACAAGTAAATGGAAGTTACCAGGCCAAAGACCCTACTATGAAAAAATACCTGGACCAAACACAGGCACAATTACGACACTTCCCGGAAATACAAATCCAGCACATACCTCGGGAACAAAATGCCCGGGCAGACGCCCTCTCGAAGCTCGCTAGCACCAAGCCCGGAGGCAACAACAGAAGTCTTCTCCAAGAAACCCTACAATCTCCCTCCGTGCTAAGAGAGGAAGAAACGTTAAATATATCCAACCAACAGCAAGGATGGATGACCCCCATACTCAACTACCTGAAGTCAGGAACTCTCCCCATAGAAAGAAAAGAAGCTAAAAGGCTTACAAAGGACGCCCAGAATTATACGCTAATTCACGACGTATTATACAGAAGAGGATTCTCAAACCCCCTCCTTAGGTGCGTTCCGACCTCAGAAACAAAGGGCGTCCTCGAAGAAGTCCACGAAGGCATGTGTGGGAACCATCTCGGAGCTCGGGCACTATCCAAGAAAGTAGTCAGGGCCGGGTTCTACTGGCCGACCTTACAAAGAGACGCGACAGAGTTTGTGAAAATATGCCCCCCCTGCCAAAAACACGCCAATTTTCACAAGGCACCGCCCGAAGACCTTATTAGCATCACTGCGCCATGGCCCTTCGCAAAATGGGGACTCGACCTACTCGGCCCGTTTCCACAAGGACCGGGGCAAGTCAAATACCTCATAGTAGGGGTCGACTACTTCACAAAGTGGATCGAAGCCGAACCCTTAGCCACTATTACGGCTCAGAAAAGCCGTAAATTCCTATACAAAAACATCGTCACGAGGTTCGGAGTCCCCTACTCCATCACAACAGACAATGGAACACAGTTCACGGACACAAGTTTTCAGAACTTGGTGGCCGAACTAAAAATCAAACAGCAATTCACATCGGTCGAGCACCCACAAGCCAATGGACAAGCAGAGGCTGCAAATAAAGTCATCTTGGCCGGGTTAAAGCGAAGACTCCAAGAGGCCAAAGGGGCGTGGGCCGACGAACTCCCCCAGGTACTATGGGCATATCGGACAACCCCGCACTCTACAACGGGAGAATCCCCATTCCGGCTAGCTTACGGGATGGAGGCAATGATTCCTATCGAAATAGATGAAGGGTCGCCCAGAGTCATCTTCTACAACGAAAGAGGCAACCCACAGGCACAAAGGGAAGAACTCGACCTCCTCCCCGAGGTCCGAGAAAGAGCCCGAATCCGAGAAGAAGCCTTAAAACGGCGAACGGCCCTCAGATACAATCAAAAGGTAATAAAGCGAAGCTTCTCCAGTCACGACCTGATTCTAATCCGAAATGACATCGGAACACAAAAGTCGGGAGAAGGAAAGCTAGCCGCAAATTGGAAAGGGCCCTACAAGGTAACAGAAGTCTTAGGGACAGGCTACTACAAAATATCCGACCTAGAAGGCAATGAGCTGCCCAGGACTTGGCACGCCTGTAATCTAAGACGGTACTACAGCTAGAAAAACTTAACCCGAGGTGTACTCTTTTTCCCTACAAGGGTTTTTTAATGAGACACCCGGTTAAGTAGGATACCCGACCTAAAGGGTAAACACTTTGTAAATATTCTTTCTTTTTAATACTAATCAAATTTCTCTATTTTCTCTTCCTCATGATGAAGCAAATCCTAGAAAGTACCCCACCAAGGCGCATTAATTTATGCTCGGCAAAACGCAAAAAATCATTTGCCAAGAGACCATACAAGGTCGGCAAAGATAAAGCGACGAGGTTCAAATTAATGTGAGAAGTTATAAAGTAACTCTGAAATGGCTCGAAAAGCCAAATAAAAAAGAGGTTACAAAAATAACTTAAAAAGGCCGACCAAACGACGAAGTCGGACCCAACAAAGGGAAAAGTTATAAAGTAACTCTAAAATGGCTCAAAAAGCCAAATAAAAAGAGATTACAGAAATAACTCAAAAGAACCGACCAACGACAAAGTCGGACCTAACAAAAAGGAGGTACTCGAGCACCCGATGTCCGAGAAAAAGCTCGGCCCGAGAAAGAAGCCTTAAAACGGCAAGAACCAGGATTTCGAAAAACGCTTACTAAAAAGTTGCTTTACAAAAAGCAACTAAAAAGTACAAAGCGAAAAGAACGAAATCGAAAGAAGTTTCAAAACGCTAGCTAAAAAGTTGTTATCCGAAAAACAACTAAAAAGCACGAAAGCGGAGACATAAAGTCAAAACGCTAGCTAAAAAGTTGTTATCCGAAAAACAACTAAAAAGCACGAAAGCGGAGACATAAAGTCAAAACGCTAGCTAAAAAGTTGTTATCCGAAAAACAACTAAAAAGCACGGAAGCGGAGACATAAAGTCAAAACGCTAGCTAAAAAGTTGTTATCCGAAAAACAACTAAAAAGCACGAAAGCGGAAACATAAAGTCAAAACACTAGCTAAAAAGTTGTTATCCGAAAAACAACTAAAAAGCACGAAGGCAGAAACCAAAGGTCAAAACACAAACACCGCATAATAAAGTCACCACAAGTGGCTAAATAAAAGCAAAAGGTGTCCAAAAGTGTTCACAAAAGCCATCCAACAAAAAGCCCACAGGCCGGGCAAACCACTAAAAAGATCACAGAGGATCAAGGTCCTTTCCGGTCTCCGCATCAACAGAAGGCTGCGGAGGGAACATCGAAATCGGGACTGCATCGACAGCACCATCATCCCGGCTTGAAACCTCCACACCAGATCTATCCTCAGCCAAAGGTGAAGTCGGGTTCACAACCGGAACCTCGGGGTCGGACACCGGAGCCTTGTGGTCGGACACCGGAACCTCATCCTCGGCAGGAGCAGGAACAATCTTTCCCTCCACAACAATGTTTTCCGTACTGAATAAGCTCAGATCCAGGTCGGGAGCAAGAACCCGGACCTGATCCCTCAAATTCACAAACATAGCATCCATACCCTTGGCCACATTATCTTCCAGCTCGTAAAAATCATCCCGAGCGGACTGCAACTTCTCCTTCGTCTCCACAAGCTCGGCATACAGCTTAGTATAGTTCTCCGTCGCCACCCTCGCCATCTCCTCAGATGTCTTCGCCGCCGCCACAGCCGCGGTGGCCCTAGTTTTCTCTTCCTCCAAAGAGGCCTCCAGCTCAGTAATCCTGGCAGCCTTCAGTTGACTAATCTTATCAAGCTCGGACCGTGCCTTCTCAAGTCGGGAGCTGGTCGCCCCAAGGGGAGCTTTCTTGAACTCCCGAGCAATAGCGGCATGAAGACTAGCCATCCGAACACAGCTCCGCGCCATATACTGAAAGTGATGCTCCATAGACGCATCATCAGTAGAAATAAAGGTCTGGGGGAGAATGTGCTGCTCAATCCAACCAAGAGCGTCAAAATCCTTATCATTGAAACCGGCAAGCTCTTGAGAGGTCTTCTGTTTCTTGGGGGGAGGACCCGAGGTCGAAGACGGGGAAAGGTGACCGGGTCCGGAGGTCGGAGGATCTTGAGTTATAGCTCGGAACTGAGGAGTCGGAATGGTCTTCGACCGAGTCTGAACACCCACGGTAGTCTTCTGCGGAGAAGATCGGGCAGAAGCCTCAGCCTCGATATTCCGAGCAGCCGCAGACTTCTTCGACCGACGAAGGAACTTCATGGAATCAGCCTGAGAAGACATCTCTGCAGAAACAAAAGAAAGGGATTATCACAACAGAAAAACCTCCAAAACGAAGCCAAAATACTAAGATGAAATCTCAAAGAGGTCGGGAACTACCTAACTCGGAACGGAGAAGGCTTGGATCTCCCAACATTTTCTTCGTATCCAAGTGAGGTGCCCGACCCCATAAACTGCTCAACACACCCACAAAAGCCTGCTCCACCTCATCTAGACTCTCAAAAGTATACTTAACCGACACTACATTCTCCTGCCAACAAAGAGGAAAAGAAGGCTCCCCACTCTCATCTAGAAAGAAAGGTCGGACATCTCCAGCAGCCCGGACCTTGAAATAGTAGTTCTTGAAATCATGAAACGACTCATCATACAAGGTACAAAACTTCTTTCCCTGGTTAGCCCTAAAAGAGACCCAGGACACCTTCCCAGCACCCGACCCCGGCTTCGTCAACACGAACAGATAGGAAAAAAGAGAAACAGAAGGGGAGACGCCCAAAAACTGACACAAAAGTTGAAACAGCTTTAAAAACGCCCAAGAATTTGGATGGAGTTGCGTAGGGGCAAGGTTACAAGACCAAAGGACCTCGGACTCCAAGTCAGTAAAAGGAAGTCGTACACCCAGCTTAGAGAAAAAACAATCGTAAGCATAAAAGAATAGCTTCTCGGAACTTTCTAAAGGCGGGAAGCACACTCTCTCCTCGGACTCCGGGGCTACTAGCTCATAATCCCGCTCAGACTCCCTGTTCTCACAAATACTACACTCCCTACGGAACCTAACTAGATACTCAGAATCTACAACAGAAGGGACCCTTAGAGGAACAGGATCTACCCAACCAAGACCACTCAGAATCTTGGTCGACATTGCTTGAAACACCTTTCGAGACATAAAAAATCTTGCCTACAAAGAAGAATACAACAGCAAGCCAAAAATCACATAATAGGCAGACAGCAAAAAACCCATTCAGCAGAAGCAAGAAAACAAAAGTTCTTTTAGAAGAAAAAATGCAGTAACCCGAAAACAAAGTACCAAGAGAAAAGAGCCCCCCCCACATACAAATAACCAAAACAATGGCGGCGCCTCTTTTCGGGGCAACCCCAGCATAGAAGAAAAAGAAACAAAAGCATATGTGCACAGCGAAAGTAAAGACGAGAAACAAACCTGGAAGAAAGGAAGAAGACGACGAGCTCCGATGCAAGAAGAACGAAAACAGCGGCGCAGAGGAAACCCCGAAAAACAACGCACAGAAAGAATCGGAGAAGAAGAACAGAGAGAAAGAAGGAAGATGCTCGAAAGAGAGGTGGCGAAAAACCCAGAAAAAGGGAAAGGGAACAGAATAAACAAAGAAAATGAGGAAAGGGGCAAATAAATAATGCCTTCACAGAGCCCGAACGGAAATCGAGGAGAAACGGTAAAAAGCAATAAATGCTGAAACGGCCATTTTCAAATTTTGAAAAGACGACTATGCCCGAGCTCGACCTCTCAAAAGGACGAACTCGGACAGGGGCACTGTTCATACCCTGACCGAGCTCTCCAAACTCGGGAAGTTCGCAGAAGGTCCGACCTCGTCCCAAAGGCCCACGCCTAAGGTCGGACCTCGGACAAATAAAGAAGAAGGCCCATCAAAAGGAACGAAGCCCAAAACCTAAAGGCCGAAAAAGGCCTAGGAAAGGCGGTTCCACAAAAGATAGAGATAAGACTCCCAAAGATAAGATAAGATAAGAATATCTTATCCAGGGAAGATCACGACCAACCACTATAAATACACTGGAGCACCCAGGTATAACTCATACTCTAATTCTACTCAATATCTGCTTGGACCCATGCTAACTTAAGCATCGGAGTGTCATTGCAGGTACAACCCCCAGCCGCTCAGCACACCAAGCTCGGGTCACGGAACCCCTACCTCGGGTCTTGCCAAACGACCGAGCTACACGTTTCAGGTAACCCTCGGAACAAATATTATATTAATATAATTTTTCTCTTGAAATTTGAGACCGGCTCGTCACATAGAGACTAACCACAGGAATCAGAATTTTGAAATTCGGACTCAAAGTGGCTCAAAAGCGCAACTTTTCACGACATGCTTACTTAGATTAGGAGAGGTGTCTGGTGTAGTCAAGCTGCTGACTCAGCAGCTTGATGACACATCACCTGTGCAGCAGAGGTGCTTATATGCACTAAAATTCCTTAAAATTCCATAAAAATTCCGTTTGATCCCGAAAAACTGCTGTTTCTTCGAGGCTAAAAGCTAGGCCGTTACATTCTATCCTCCTAAAAGAAAATTTTGCCCTCAAAATTTCAGCCATGTGTAAGAATCCATCTTCATGCGATCAATTTCCTTCAAGACATCCTGACGAAGAGATCGGTCCGTTCCTTACAGCATCCAAATCTCACTTAGCCATAAGCCATGGAGATCCTAACAACTATGAGAATAACTGTTCCTCGAGAGAATTCGTCATTCGGAACTCGATTAAACAATGCCTATACAAAGTCATTAAGGTCTTATCCGCACTAAACAATCAACATTAAGGTGATCAATCTTAATATCTCAAGTTAAGCACGAATATTTCCAAAATGAGCACTCATAAATATTCATGCTAAATGTATCTTTAAGATACCCTAATGGCATGAGACACACAAGCAGAGTATGCAGTAAAGCATAGTCAGTCCACTCCCCAGACTCTACTGGGAACGAACTGTTCTGATACCAAATTGTGATGACATGTCATCATATACCTATTTTTCTATGTTTTTTCATACAAGAAATTGATGATTTGTGCTTAAATATTGAATGCGTTTGTACTTAAATGATATATTTTCTTGATATTTTAATTTTATAAATCTTGTAGGAAATAAGAAGAAAAAGAAGCAAAGAAGCACAAAAAAAGGAGAAAAAAAGAGCTTCGGGACACACTTTGAAGTTGGAGCACACTTTGGAGCCTTAGGCCACGCTTTTAAAAGCGTGGCCCATGACCAAATTAAAGGAGAATAGGCAATCAGCACACACTGCCCTGCTCTTGCCAAGGAAAGAGCAATATTGTGATGCAAAGTGAGGTTGGAAGCAAGAATTTTCGCTAAGGTAAAATCTGGGCACTCACAGCATGACCATGCCTCCTTCAAAGGGCTATAACTTGAGCTACAAATGTCCGATTGATGTGCTTCCAGTTGCGTCGGAAAGCTGACATTCAGAGCTTTCCAACGTTATATAGCAATCCATATTTGGCGTAAAATTGAGACATGAGTGAAAGGCATCTTTAAGAGCCAAAAATAAGCGAAAATAAACCAAAGTGCTTCCACCAAGGTTCGAAGCTGGAGCCTCACTCCAAAGCAAAGTAGCGCTCATTATTCTGCTCTGCCCTCTTGGAGAGCAGGGCAATGTCGTGCTCCCTTCATGAAAAATCAAGAAAAATTGCTCCCCCAAATGTTTTCACAAGGGTTTGAACTTGGGAACTCTCCTTGGCGCACACAAGCATGAGTGCATGACACGGCCAGCGCACACATTGGCACGCAGCTTGGACGCACGGGCAGGGAGGCAAGGCGCACCAAAGCAACATTGCCCTGCCCTCCACAAGGGCAGGGCAGCATCCTGAAGGTCTCTCCCACACTTGGCACGCGACATGCTTCCTCACACAACTTTCCTGCTCTGCCCTCCACAAGAGCAAGGCAGCCTCCTGGGAACACCCATGGGCCAAAATTCAATTCAAATTACCTTTGAACTCAAATCTTCACCAATTGAACCAAGGCCATCCAAGACCCATCTCTCCTCAAATCCAAAGCAAGCAAAGCCCACATCATCACTCAAAGGCACAAGAACAAGCTAGAATTAGGATTTTCATTTAATTTGTTTTTCATTTCAATTTTATTTTATTTTGTAAAAAGCCTATATAAAGGCATCATTCTCATTTTAAAAAAAAGGCTTGCTCCATTAGGGAGGAGTAGTAGTAGAGAGCTCTCTCTTTAGTCTTTCTCTTGTTTTGAAATTTTGGATTGAGGTTGGAGGAATTCTGTTCCAATCTTTGATCTGAAATCCATGCTTTGTTCTTCTGCATAATTCAAGGAATTTTGATTTAAATCAAGGCTCTCTTTACTGCTTCCATCTCTATTTCTTCTTCAATCTGTTTGCTGTTGAATCAAGGAAGGAATTGAGATCTAGACTTATTTTCTAGTCTCTTTGATTCCCTGAGATCTTCATTTGTCTCTTTAAATTTCACAATTGAGCTTAATTACATTCTGTGTTGCTTCTTCAAGCAATTTTCCATTTCTGTTTAAATCTGCTGCACTTATTTCATCTTTTACTCCTCTGCTTGATTGCTCTTTGCATTTTCTTGTTGAATTTTAAATTCCCTGCACCCAATCCCCTTTACATTTAATGCAATTTACATTTCGTGCAATTTAAGTTTCAGCTATTTTACTTTCTTGCACTTTAAGTTTTATGCAATTTTACTTTCTGCAACTTTAAATTTCCTGCCATTTATAATTCTGTTGGCTACACTTCACACAATTCACTCAATGTTAGCTTGACTAAACTAATCACCCACTAAAGTTGCTTGATCCATCAATCCCTGTGGGATCGACCTCACTCTAAGTGAGTTATTACTACTTGATGCGACCCGGTATACTTGCCGGTTGGATATGTGTGCTGGAAATTCGTTTTTCCACAAAAACACCATCAAATTGTAATGACCCAATTTTCAGTATGTCTAGATCATACCAGAAACTGAGCGTTACCAACTTGTCTTCCTAATTATTATCTATTACTTATTATATGAGCCTGATTCGTTGTTAAGGCATAGTTATCTAGCGAGGTATTTTTTTCGAAAACATTTGGACTAATAAACGGAATCATTCACAATCAATTTTCAAATAATAACTGAAACAACAGTTATAAACAACCACACTTATACACATTTCAAACAGTTAATAGCATTCAGTTATCCAGCCTTTATTAGAGTAAAGATCTTTAGTTAGAACACTCCTAGATAAATAGCTAGATAATAACCTTATAAATTTATATACATATAACATCCCAGGCCCTGACCTGTTCAAGAAGTCTATAAGCTGGCGCCCAGACTAGCCTAGACTCTATACCCACCTAGTCCCTCTAAACTACTAAAGCGAGGGAAAGTACATTTAAAGTATTTAAAACTCAAGTCAGGTAGAACATCATCAAAAGGTGTATCATCATCTACTACTCCTTTGCACGATCAGACATTGCCATATGACGTCTCTCTGGTACCTCATCAAGTAGCCACATAACAGGAGTCTCGTATATAGGATTTAGGTTAAAGTTCGCATATAAACGGGGTGAAGATGTTGGCTGGTCTCACAGTATATACATATAAACAGATAACGGTATTCAATCTAGACTCAAAAGACTATCTAGAGCAGATTCCTCTTTGCAGAACGATCATCAATGAACTACGGAAAGGTACTCTTGCTTCCATCTGAAGGGAGAAGGAAAAGAGAAGGGGTAAGAACTAGGGAGTTCTTAGTAAGGTCGGGGTTATTAGTTAACTTATTTTTAATGGCCGTTTGCAAGTTTCTAAATCTTTTGCAAATAGATGGTTTTACAAAAAAGAAAATTTAAAACCTTTTTAAAAGAAATCAGTTAATTAACTGAAAATCTAAACTCCCTTTCTAGATAAAAGAATCTTAAGAGTTTCCTAATGGTATGAATGACCAACCTGTTCCAAACATAGGTTCATTAAGTCTATGCTGAACTAGCTTGATATTTCATACTTTACTAAACCACACTCAAACCAATCAAGGCCTTCGGCCCATCACATAATCAATCATGGCTTCAAGCCGAAACAGCTCAACCATATCTAATTCACCACAACTCAACCAATTTCAGTCACAAACCCAAGCAATAAGGTTCACGCACAATCAAGAAGAGCTACGTCAAGTATAGCATTAGCAATTAAATAGAATTATTCACATAGGAAATCCAATTACAATATGCACAAACAAGTATGATGCATGTCTGGTCCTACTGTAGATAATGAGCTCATTTGTCGGTTACATACCCGCTCCCGACGTTACCCGGAGTCCTTTGACTAGGTAAGGCTTTCCTGTTAGCAATACCCATCGCAAGAGTCCTTTGACTTGTGAGGCAAACCACTGCAAGAGTCCTTTGACTTGTAGAGTGGCACTAGCTACCCACTACAAGAGTCCTTTGACTTGTAGGACAGAGCTAGTCTGCCCAACACACTCACTGTAAGAGTCCTTTGACTTACAGGAGCACACACACACACTCACTGTAAGAGTCCTTTGACTTACAGGAGCATATGCTAGTTATGTTTTCTCGATACCTCTGTAAGAGTCCTCTGACTTACAGAATAGCATTATAGCTAAGTATCCCAGAAAAGCACTCTCAGTGGTCGTACCACCATCTATCTGACTGCCTCTCTGCAGTAGATTCTTACATAACCGTTCTCAAGCATCACCGAAGGCTCATAAGTCACATATAACCATACTTTCCATCACGTAGAAATCATCGTTTTCATCTTTCCACAACCATAAGTCAAGCGTCACAGTGATCTCATTTCACAATTCTCTGTATACATCACAACATCACAATATCACAACAGCACACTGCTATATAATTTTTAACTCCCTTTCTTTCTAACATGTTTGCAAGTTTTTAGAACTTGTTTCATTACCTTACATTCCTCGATATCTTATCTTATACCTTCACTTAGGTATTTAATAAAGAGAATTAGGGAGTTCTAGACTCAAAACTGCCATCCTGAGACTTTTAGGAAAAACTATCTTTTTATCAATATTTTATTATTATTATTAAAATAATATTATTAATAAAATAATATTTACAATAAAATAATATTTTATTCAACTTTCAAAAATTGTATTTTGATTCCTGAACTTTTTGAAAATTGCATCCTAACCCCCTTAACTTTTACTATTTGCACTTTAGCCCCTTAACTTCTTATTAATTAATTTCAACCCCAAACTTTTTAATAATTAAATTTTGACCCCAAAACCATCAAAACCAATATTTTTCTTGTCCTTCAAAGACCAAAAACATTTTTTCCAAAAGTTCATTCGATTTCCACTTGATTTTCAGCTAGTTTTTCAATCTTTTCGGTAACCAATTTGTACCTGATTTTTACCAAACCAAATAGAAACGTTTCAGCTATCAAATACACATCAAATATCATAAATTTCATGGCTGGAAAGTCACGTTTTCCAGCAGCAACAATAGCAACTTCAAAACCAACATAAACTTAATTTTCAAGCATTGAACAACTAGATTTCATGATCAAACCATCACACAAACACTCAAAATCAAGTCTCAAGCAATAACATCTGATTTAGTACTTCAAGAACACAACCAATCATTGATTAATTTACTAAACCTTACCTCCTTTGCTGCTGCCCAAAAGTTGAACCAAAAACAAGCTTCCAAAAGCACTTTTACGCCTATTTTAACATTAAAAACAACTTTAGAACCGTATAAACCATGAAGGCTGAAGCTTCATGATAATGAAAAGAAGGTTTTCCTCACCTCAAGGCAGCTAGAAATCACATTTTCTTAGAGCTTATGGTGAGTGAACAAGAGATCCTAAAAGAAAACATGAAGAAAACATCATTAGCTTGCTTTCTCCACCATGGCTGAAACTTCAAGGAGGAAGAGCAGCCATCATACCTTGATTTACTCCTTGAAAGTTGTCATAGAAATGAAGAGGAGGAAGAGATGAACACTTTGGTCGGACTAGATTTTTGATAGGGATTTTAGTTTGAGAAGGAACGGAGAAAGAAGCTTGAAGCTTTCATGGAAGTTTTCATGGAAGTTCTTCCATTTCTCTCTCAAGAATTTCAAAAATTCTAGCTTGTTTGGAAGAAAAGTTGATGGCAATGATGAGCCTAGGGATTTGTGGGGTTAGGATAAGCATTATCCTAAAGTTTGGTGTAAAAATATCTCAAGAAAGGATAATTACTAAAGCTAGATGTATTAGAATACAAGTGTTTCTTACTTTTTCTTTGAGAAAGCTTTTCTTGGAGAGAAAGAAAGAAAACATGTGGTGGCTAACTCTGGGAGAGCCACGTGTCACTGGGTGCTGACTCATCAGAGTTTAATAATAAAATATCATTCTGAAGATAATTACTAAAACTAGATACATCAGATTACACTACTAAAGGATAAGCATGAGCTTTACTAGTATAAATGATACGAGTAACATGATAATCATGAGAATAAAAGATATATAATGAAGCATTAGCATCGCTAAGTTCATCTAAGAATGCCAGTATTATCCATTACCGGCAGATTTTTAGCTCAGTTATTATATTACTAAACATAGATCAACATTAACCACAGTAGAAGAAATAATAATATAATATTCCAAATAAAATAATATTATATGAATATTATGTTAATATAATTGATGAGCGGATAATTTATATGCTTTTTGGCATTGTTTTTAGGTAGTTTTTAGTATAATCTAGCCACTTTTAGGGATGTCTTCTTTAGTTTTTATGCTAAATTCACATTTTTAGACTTTACTATGAGTTTGTGTATTTTTCTATGGATTCAGGTAATTTCTGGCTGAAATTGAGGGACCTGAGCAAAACTCTGATAAAAGGCTGACAAAGAACTGCTGATGCTGTTGGATTCTGACCTTCCTGCACTCAAAATGGATTTTCTGGAGCTACAGAACTCCAAATGGCGCGCTCTCAATGGCGTTGGAAAGTAGACATCTAGAGCTTTCCAGCAATATATAATAGTCTATACTTTATTCAGAAACACATCACGAACCAGAGTTGAACGCCAGTTCTACTATGCATTCTGGAGTCAAACGCCAGAAACACGTCACGAACCGGAGTTGAACGCCAAAAACACGTTACAACTTGGCGTTCAACTCCAATAGAAGCCTTAGCTCGTGTAAAGTTCAAGCTCAGCCCAAGCACACACCAAGTGGCCCTGGAAGTGGATTTCTGCATCAATTACTTACTTCTGTAAACCCTAGTAGCTAGTCTAGTATAAATAGGATTTTTTACTATTATATTTTCATCCTGGATCCGGGGATTGTATTTTTGATCCTGTGATCACGTTTTGGGGGGCTAGCTTCTCTGCCATGCCTGGACCTTCATCACTTATGTATTTTCAACGGTGGAGTTTCTACACACCATAGATTAAGGGTGTGGAGCTCTGCTGTACCTCGAGTTTTAATGCAGGTACTTCTATTTTTTTATTAAATTCGACTTATTCTTGTTCTAAGATATTCGTTGCGCTTCAACTTGATAAATGTGATGATCTGTGACACTCATCATCATTCTCACCTATGAACGCGCGTGACTGACAATCACTTCCGTTTTACCTTAGACCGGGCGCATATCTCTTGGATTCCTTAATCAGAATCTTCGTGGTATAAGCTAGAATTGATGGCGGCATTCATAGGAATCCGGAAAGTCTAACCTTGTCTGTGGTATTTCGAGTAGGATTTCGGGATTGAATGACTGTGACGAGCTTCAAACTCACGATTGTTGGGTGTGATGACAAACGCAAAAGAATCAAGGGATTCTATTCCAACATGATCGAGAACCGACAGATGATTAGCCGTGTTGTGACAGAGCATTTGGACCATTTTCACTGAGAGGATGGGATGTAGCCATTGACAATGGTGATGCCCTACATACAGCTTGCCATGGAAAGGAGTAAGAAGGATTGGATAAAAGCAATAGGAAAGCAAAGATTCAGAAGGAACACAGCACCTCCATACACTTGTCTGAAATTCCCACAATTGAATTACATGAGTAACTCTATCTTTATTTTCTGTTTATTATTTATTATTATTTGAAAACCCAATGATCAATTAGTATCCGCCTGACTGAGATTTACAAGGTGACCATAGCTTGCTTCATGCCAACAATCTCTGTGGGATCGACCCTTACTCACGTAAGGTATTACTTGGACGACCCAGTGCACTTGGTGGTTAGTTGTGCAAAGTTGTGACTAAGTGTGATTCACGTTTGAGAGCGCTACCAAGTTTTTGGTGCCATTGTTGATGATCACAATTTCGTGCACCAAGTTTTTGGCGCTGTTGCCGGGGATTGTTCGAGTATGGACAACTGACGGCTCATCTTGTTGCTTAGATTGGGTAATTTTATTTTATTTTATTTTGTTTGATTGTTCTTAATTTTTGAAAAAAAAAATATATTACTTATCCTGTTCTTCAGAATTTTTAAGAATGAATTCTAGAGTTTCATGAAGCATGTTGAAGCCTGGCTGGCTGTAAAGCCATGTCTAAATTCTTTTGGACTGAGGCTTCAAAACCATCTTCATAGAGGCAAGTTAATTGGAATATTAGCTGTATGCTAAAGCTTGACTGGCTATTGGCCATGTCTAGTGTTTTGGACCGGAGCTTTCACATAAAGCTTGGCTGGCTATTAAGCCATGTCTAATTCCTGGACCGGAGCTTTAGACAAACATTGCATGATTCCTGTAATTCATATTAAAAATTTAGAATTTCTTATTTTATTTTTCCTATATGTTTTCGAAAAAATATAAAAATAAAATACAAAAAAATTAGAAAATCATAAAAATAAAAAATATTTTGTGTTTCTTGTTAGAGTCTTGTGTCAAGTTTTAAGTTTGGTGTCAATTGCATATTCATCATGCATTTTTCGAAAATTGCATTCATGCATTGCATTCATCATGATCTTCAAGTTGTTCTTGATGAACTTTCTTGTTTGATCTTCATATTTTCTTGTTTTGTGTTGTATGGTATTTTTCATGTGCATTTTTGCATTCATAGTGTCTAAACATGAAAGATTTCTAAGTTTGGTGTCTTACATGTTTTCTTTACATTGAAAATTTTTCAAAAATATGTTCTTGATGTTCATCATGATCTTCAAAGTGTTCTTGGTGTTCATCTTGACATTCATAGTGTTCTTGCATGCATCATGTGTTTTGATCCAAAATTTTCATGCATTGAGTATCTTATCTTTTTAAATCTTATCTTTTTAAAATCTTTTTCAAAAATCATATCTTTTCCATTTTTTATCATATTCGAAAATTTCAAAAATCTTTTTCTTATCGTTACATCATATTTTCGAAAATATCATCAATAATTAATGTTTTGATTCAAAAATTTCAAGTTTGTTACTTTCTTGTTAAGAAAGATTCAAACTTTAAGTTCTAAAATCATATCTTGTGATTTCTTGTGAGTCAAGTCATTAATTGTGATTTTAAAATTCAAATCTTTTTCAAAACTAATTTCAATCATATCTTTTTAAAACCATATCTTTTAAAATCATATCTTTTCAAAAATATCTTTTCAATCTTATCTTTTCAAAATCATATCTTTTTAAAATCATATCTTTTTAATCATATCTTTTCATATCATATCTTTTTCAAACTTTAATTTCAAAAATCTTTTCTAACTTCTTAGCTTTTCAAAATTAATTTTCAAATCTTTTTCAACTAACTAATTGATTTATTTATTTGTTTTATCCTTTATCTTTTTCAAAACCACCTAACTAATTTTCTCTCTCTAATTTTCGAAAATTACCTTCCTCTTTTTCAAAATTCTTTTGATTAACTAATTATTTCAAATTTTAATTTTAATTTTATTTCATTTTAATTTTCAAAAATTACTATCCCTTTTTCAAAATTTATTTTTCAAATTTCTATCCCTCTCACCTCTTTCTATTTATTTTATTTATTTACTAACACTTCTCTTCATCCTAAAATTTGAACCCCCTCTCTCTCTGAGTTCGAATTTTCCTCTTCTCCTTCTTATTCTTCTTCTTTTCTACTCACATAAAGTAACATCTATATCTGGACAAAGAGGATCCTTCTGTTCCCTTCTTTTTCATATGAGTAGGAGCAAGGACAAAAACATTCTTATTGAAGCAGATCCTGAACCTGAAAGGACTCTGAAGAGGAAGTCAAGAGAAACTAAAATTCAACAATTCAGAGAAAACTTTACAGAAATTTTTGAAAAAGAAGAGGAGATGGCAACCGAAAATAATAACAATGCAAGGAGGATGCTTGGTAATTATACTACACCTAAGGCCAGAGAAACCTCAAAAGAAAAAAAAAATAAAAGGGAAGACAAAAAGCTTCCACCTCCAAGTCATGGGAGATGGAGAGATTCATCTCAAGGGTCCATAGCTCAGTAGAAGAGCATTTGACTGCACATCAAGAAAACATGAGGAATTCCCTCATCAAGAAATCCCTGAGATACCTCAGGGGATACATTTTCCTCCACATAATTATTAGGAGCACCAAAATCACTAGGGAGGAGCAACAAAGACAAGGAAGAGACATAGAAGAGCTCAAGGACATCAATGGTCCTTCAAGAAGGTGCCACCCTCACTAAGGTGGACTCATTCCTTGTTCTTAAATTTTTTTCTACTTTTCTTTTTTTTTCATGTTATATGTTTATCTATGTTTGTGTCTTTATTACATGATCATTAGTATTTAGTAACTATGTCTTAAGGCTATGAATAACTCCATGAATCCTTCACCCCTCTTAAATGAAAAATGTTTCTAATTCAAAAGAACAAGAAGTACATGAGTTTCAAAATTATCCTTGAATTTAGTTTAATTATATTGATGTGGTGACAATACTTTTTGTTTTCTGAATGAATGCTTGAACAGTGCATATTTTTGATCTTGTTGTGTATGAATGTTAAAATTGTTGGCTCTTGAAAGAATGATGAACAAAGAGAAATGTTATTGACAATCTGAAAAATCATGAGATTGATTCTTGAAGCAAGAAAAAACAGTGAAAAAAGCAAAAGCTTGAAAAAAAAAGAAGAGTGGCGAAAAAAAATAGAAAGGAAAAGAAAAGCAAGCAGAAAAAGCCAATAGCCCTTAAAACCAAAAGTCAAGGGTAAAAAAGATCCAAGACTTTGAGCATCAATGGATAGGAGGGCCCAAGGAAATAAAATCCAGGCCTAAGCGGCTAATTCAAGCTGTCCGTAACCATGTGCTTGTGGCATGCAGGTCCAAGTGAAAAGCTTGAGACTGAGTGGTTAAAGTCGTGATCCAAAGCAAAAAGAGTGTGCTTAAGAACTCTGGACACCTCTAACTGGGGACTTTAGCAAAGCTGAGTCACAATCTGAAAAGGTTCACCCAATCATATGTCTGTGGCATTTATGTATCTGGTGGTAATACTAGAAAACAAAGTGCTTAGGGCCACGGCCAAGACTCATAAAAGTAGTTGTGTTCAAGAATCAACAAAATTAACTAGGAGAATCAATAACACTATCTGAAATTCTAAGTTCCTATAGATGCCAATCATTCTAAACTTCAAAGGATAAAGTGAGATGCCAAAACTATTCTGAAGCAAAAAGCTACAAGTCCCGCTCATCTAATTAAAACTAATATTCATTGATATTTTGGGATTTATAGTATATTCTCTTCTTTTTATCCTATTTGATTTTCAGTTGCTTGGGGACAAGCAACAATTTAAGTTTGGTGTTGTGATGAGCGGATAATTTATATGCTTTTTGGCATTGTTTTTAGGTAGTTTTTAGTATAATCTAGCTACTTTTAGGGATGTCTTCTTTAGTTTTTATGCTAAATTCACATTTCTGGATTTTACTATGAGTTTGTGTGTTTTTCTGTGGTTTCAGGTAATTTCTGCCTGAAATTGAGGGACCTGAGCAAAACTCTGATAAAAGGTTGACAAAGGACTGCTGATGCAGTTGGATTCTGACCTTCCTGCACTCGAAATGGATTTTCTGGAGCTACAAAGCTCCAAATGGCGCGCTATTAACGGCGTTGGAAAGTAGACATCCAGGGCTTTCCAGCAATATATAATAGTCTATACTTTATTCGAGATCAGACGACGCAAACGGGCGCTCAACGCAAGTTCTACGCTGCATTCTGGAGTCAAACGCCAGAAACACATCACGAACCAGAGTTGAACGCCAAAAACACGTTACAACTTGGCGTTCAACTCCAATAGAAGCCTTAGCTCGTGTAAAGTTCAAGCTCAGCCCAAGCACACACCAAGTGGGCCCTGAAAGTGGATTTCTGCATCAATTACTTACTTCTGTAAACCCTAGTAGCGAGTATAGTATAAATAGGACTTTTTACTATTATATTTTCATCCTGGATCCGGGGATTGTATTTTTGATCCTGTGATCACGTTTTGGGGGGCTGGCCTCTCGGCCATGCTTGGACCTTCATCACTTATGTATTTTCAACGGTGGAGTTTCTACACACCATAGATTAAGGGTGTGGAGCTCTGCTATACCTCAAGTTTTAATACAAGTACTTCTATTTTTTTTATTCAATTCGACTTATTCACTTTCTAAGGTATTTGTTGCACTTCAACTTGATGAATATGATGATCCGTGACACTCATCATCATTCTCACCTATGAACGCGCGTGACTGACAACCACTTCTGTTCTACCTTAGATCGGGCGCATACCAACAATCTCCGTGGGATCGACCCTTACTCACGTAAGGTATTACTTGGACGACCCAGTGTACTTCCTGGTTAGTTGTGCAGAGTTGTGACTAAGTGTGATTCACGTTTGAGAGCGCTACCAAGTTTTTGGCGCCATTGTTGATGATCACAATTTCGTGCACCAATAATTTTTCTCTCGAAATTCGAGACCGGCTTGTCACATAGAGACTAACCACGGGAATCAGAATTTTGAAATTCGGACTCAAAGTGGCTCAAAAGCGCAACTTTTTACGACGTGCTTACTTAGATTAGGAGAGGTGTCTGGTGCAGTCAAGCTGTTGACTTAGCAGCTTGATGACACAGCACCTGTGCAGCAGAGGTGCTTATATGCACTAAAATTCCTAAAAATTCCATAAAAATTCCGTTTGATCCCGAAAAATCGTTGTTTCTTCGAGGCTAAAAGCTTGGCCGTTACATACACCTTGATACCTACAAACTACTTTTATTCTCCTTCTCTCTTAGAGACAAAGCAGCAAAGTGGTTGGAAGCATTTTTCAAGGAGAGCTTGACCTCTTGGGATGATGATGTGGACAAGTTTTTAGCAAGATTCTACCCCCCACAGAGAGTCAATAGATTGAGAGCTGAGGTGTAAATCTTCAGACAGAAAGATGGTGAAACCCTTTATGAGGCCTAGGAAAGGTTTAAGGACTTGAGAAGGAAATACCCCCCGGATATGTTCAACGAGTGGGTGCAATTGCACATCTTTTATGAGGGGTTAACATATGAGTCAAAGCAAGCTGTGGATCATTCTTCAGAAGGATCGCTCAACGAGAAGAAGACCATTGAAAAAGCCATTGAAGTAATAGAAACTGTAGCTGAGAATGAGTACTTCTATGCCTCAGAAAGAACTCCAGGGAGAGGTGTGATGGAACTCAATTCTATAGATGCTTTGTCAGCTCAAAATAAAGTGATTACGACACAATTGGAATCTCTCACCAAAAAGATGGAAAAGAACAAAGTCTCAGCTATCCAAGCCCAAGCCCATCCACAAGAAGGAGATACACCAGAAGTTGAATGTGAATGGGAGCAAACTAACTATGTGAACAATTCTTCCAGACAACCATATGATCCCAATGCCAAAACATACAACTAAGGTTGGAAGAACCACCTAAATTTTGGGTGGAGTAACCAACAGAACCACAACCAAGATCACAAATCTTACCACTCCAACCAATACAACAACCATAACCCAAACCATCAATCAAGCAACAACAGTACATACCACAACTCACAAAATGCACCCTACCATTCCACACAACAGCCATACAACAATCACCCTCAAGATACACCACCCTCAACCATGCAATCATGTGACATCAGTAGCAATTTCGGAAGAATTAAGGCAGTTATAGCCCAACTTACAAGGACTGTTGCCACTATTTCAGAGAGGCAGGTGCAAGCTGAGAAGAAGCGGCATCATTTTCATAAATAGTTTTTCTTCACATAACCACCATTGGTAAAGAAATTTTTCAAAAATAAACTTATTAATAGTTTGTGGAGGTTTAAAACCTCCACAAAATACAAATAAAACCCCATAAAACTAATTTTTATTATTATTTAATAAATTTTTTAATAGAGGGATCGTATTGTCCCAAAATAAAAAGGTTGAGGGTCGAAGTGTCCCTTTTTTTTACAGGGATCGTTTTGTCTTTCGTGAAAATGGGCAAGGACCGGATTGGGTGTTTATTCTATAAATAATGACTTTCATAATACAATAACCTCTTAGATTTAATTGTTATTATTATAGTTTCTACATCACATCTATGTTAGTATCATAGGTTAATTATTAAATAATATTATTTTGTTATTTTTTTATATTTTTTATTTATTATATATTTTTAATAATATTTTAGTATTCTTATTAGTAAAAATATTATAAGACGTTGACTTTTGAAAAAGATAAAAAAAACATTCAAAGAGACTATTTTAAAATTTTTAAAATTTTTCAAGGGTTGTTTTGATATTTTTAAATTTTTCGAAAATTATTTTATACTTTATTTTAGGAATTGATTTGTTAAGTTCACACACGTAGACACTTAACAGTTACATGTACAAGATAACGTTCCACTCAGCAGCTACCATTAGTAATTAATAAAAAAAGGATTATATTGTCTAACAGAAATAAATATAGAAGACTATTTAATGTATTTTAAAACTTGAAAGTCTAAAATGTTTAATTTTAAAATTTTAAGAACTAATTTAATTAGCTACTCTAAAATAATTTATATTATTAACATATCAAAATTGAGTTTATCATTTATTTATGTAAATTATTTTATATTTTTAACGTATTAAATACATCATAACCTAAATATAATATAATATAATATAATAACATATAATATAATATAATATAATATACAGCTAAAAAGATTATAATAATATTAAACTTTAAAATGATTACTTTTTATTCCATTTAGTGGATGATCGGTTACATTCTATTTAAAAAAAATGTACTATATTAAATAACCATAAAATAACATTTGTTTTTGACGGGTCATGTACAAACATTTGTTTCTGTTAGACTTAGATAAGAAGCCCATCTTAGTCTGGGTCTTAAATGTGCTTGCAGCCCAAAAGAAAAAGTGCTTGGTGATAAAAAAAATCGATATAAAATAAATAGTGGTGGCAAATGGACTTAAACCTATCGAGTTGGCCCACGTAATTCGCTAAAAAAGATGAATTGCACTGAAAATTTGAGACCGTCATACATAAAAGTCTGCTTAATCTGGTAGGTTCGAATTACCCTTATAAGCCGAAATTTGTACGTAATTTGAATCTACCTAATTCGAATCTAGCGTGAACTTTAGTGGAATGAGGTAAGTTTTCCCAGTAAGGCTAGTACTTTTTTTGATTAAGTGCGTTTGTACAAAAAACTTAGTTTATGATTATATTTATTACATATTTATAATTATAAAGATTTTACTGTTTGTGAATTTAGATCTTATAATTTTTTTATATCTTTAGAAATTATAAATTTATCAAAATAATTGTGAAATTATATACATTATTTAACACTTAATGATAAAAAAAGCGAAATTTGGCGGGTCAAACCCGCTAGCCCACAAGCCCATCGTTAGACGGGGATGGAAGAAGATTTTAAGGCTGCCTCCTTAGGTGGAGTAGGGCGAAACGGGCCAATCGATCAGAGGACGGATTTTTGGCGGGCGGAACGGGATGGAGTGGACTTCCCATTTGCCATTCTTAAAAACAAAAAAACACACCACAAGACTTGTATTAATGACATACATGTATGTCTTGTTAGAAGGTGTAATCTAGGTTCAAATAATCAAAATTAAATGCGCTTTTACATTTAACAAACATGTTAGGTATACACACAAATATCATTTTTATGCATCTAATTATTTTAAGGAAGATTTACCAAATTTTTTGGTTTAGAAAATTTAAATTCTATATATAAATATAGGTAGATAAAAATCAACAATAAAGACAGCAATTCTAACAAGATAAAAATACTATAATCAGGTCGGACAATGGACATAATGAACAAGGAATCAAACACCCCCCCCCCCCCCTTCTTTCCTTCTTTCTGTCTGGTACATGGAGGAAATATATATGTTCAAGAATTCAATAAGGAGTTGAACACTATACACTATTCTTTTTTTCTTTTTCTTTTTTAATCTATATGCAAAGATAACTTTGTAAATTACAAACCATAAGTTGTATGCATATTTTCAATTTTTCATTACCATTGATCAAACATGGATCAACTTCTGCATAACTTAGCCTCAAAGCACCCTTTTCACATATTTAGCAATTTAGCATAACGAAATTTACACATTTCATCTATCTAGAAAACCATGATGTCAAGCCACAAGCACCAAAAGCAACATGAACAAAGGTACAATTATGTCTGCCAATTGTCAGAACTCGTATATTGGCAGCATGCTATATCAGAGTATCAGACAACTAGGGTCACCCTGGTTCCTATTTTTTAACACAAATTCCCACGTAAGCCAGACAAACTAATAAGAACAGCAACTACTATTCATAACCAAAAAGCCAACACAAACATTACATCATCAAAATATTTCAATGGTCATATAGTTCAGTTATCAAGATTGTAACAATGAACTAACATCTAAGACATTATAGAAGCATAGCAAAACAATTGAACTGTTTCTTGAATACAATTTAAAAAATATATATCCACCTAATGCTCTCAAGAGGCAGTGTTATATACATTAAGCTGAAAATTTGCATACCATCTTAGAGCACAAATCAGTATACCCCTCCCCATTTTTATGTTTTGTTAACAAAAAAGTAAGAAATTAAAGGGAAAAAAAAAAACACTAAGAATTTGAGCAAGTTAAGAATTTTTCTTCACCATTGTAGCCAATGTGCTACGTATAACCAAAGCCTTCTCTGTAATTGAATCATCATTCTCTAAATCCAACCTACAAAACTCTCTATACCTCTGTTGCTGAAGCTGGTAACCTTCGATTTCGCCTGCCAAAGCAGAGAAATCCTCTCTCATCAACAAACCATTATGAAGAATGGAACACGCGCCGATGTAAGCCACAGCAACCTTAACCTCCTCGAGAACTGGTCCATCAAGAACACCCCAATTCCTCAAACTCGCAGCAGTTCTAATCGCCGGAATCTTCGTAACATCGATCGCCACATTGAAACTCTCCTCATTGGAACTAGTCGCAGCCTCCTCGGCCGCGAAAGGGACCATGAGCCAAGGAAGCAGAGGGTACCCTTCACCACCTCCAACTAAATACTGTTTCACATCAACCTCAACGCCATTGTTCATAGCCTTAACCGGAGGAGAATTCAATAATGTCCCTTCTTCTATGTCTTGGAACAAAGAAGAAGACTTTACGATTCTTGAATTGCTCTTGCGGCCGAAAAAACCAGCGGCAACGCTCAGAATCCGGCAGGATGAATCAACAACCAATTGTGCAGCCACCGGAGAAGGCGGCGAAGGAGGGTCTCGGGGGGGGCTTACAACCTCGAACCTAGTGCAGTGCAGCACCCCGCAGCAATGAGGGAGACCGGTGAGGCCTTCGAATTCTTGCGAAACCGAACCGAGCTCGTTCGGATTCGGGAACGAGATCCAGAACCGGAAATCGGTGCAGAGAACCCTGCAGAGCTGCTTCACGCAGAACTTTGCCACGGAAACCGGAACCCCGAACCGGGTAGATATTTCCGGGTAATCCAATCCTTTGGCGAGGCGGAAGAGGCCGATGCCGAGGCGGGAGCCGGCGGTGAGGTTGAGCGGCAGAGGGTCCCTGCAGTCGAGGAGTGGCTCGAGGAGGCCGGCGAGCCACTCGAACGTGGAGGATTTCATTTTGAAGCATAGGACAAATGTGTCGGGGCTCCGAATAAATAAACCGGTCCGGACCGGGTCTGGATCGGTGCGGGGGCGTTTTTTGTTGCGTCTCGTGGAAGAGGAGAGAGAGGCAGCGATCTGGTGGGAGAGGAGGACGTGGTGAACAATAAGGGTTGAATTGGAATTAAAAAAAGAATTATTGGAATTGGAAGGGAGAATAAGAAGGAGGAGGAGAATGAGTTGGGAAATCAGGGAAGAGAGTATGGCAGCGAATTTTCGAGGTTCCATAGGAACGGAAATCGAGAGTGAGTGGGGTAAGTTAGTAGACAGAGAAAGAGAAAGAGAAAGAGAAAGAGGGCAGTACTAACTATTGACCGAGCGTCAGTGTGTGTCTGACAATAGTGGGTTGTGATTGGCTGAGATTGTATGTATATTCGTTTTGACGAACCTTCCAATTTCGGCGCCGCGCTCCTCTTTCTCTATGTCGAAACTTCTACTATTACTACTCACTACCACTGCCATCTTTCTTCTGCTTCCACGTGTGCTCTTATCATTGTCTTGCCTCTCGATCTTCCCTCCGTTCTCTTCCCAAACCAACTCTTATAATCTCTAAAATATTTAAATAGATTTTTATATTTTTAATTAATTTTTTATATTATATTAAATTTTATAATTAAATTTTTATCATAATAAAAACGTTGTATTTAAACTTTTATATATAATTAAATTTAAAAAAATTTCAGATTATCAGAATTTTCTAAAACAAAGTTAATTTCACAAATTTTAATATTATATAAATCGTTTTATTATTTAAATTTTAACATACATAATCTTAAAATAAGACGATTTATTTGTTAAAATTTTAACATGTTTAATACATAAATCATTTTAAGACATAGTTATTTAAATTTATACATAAATAGTTCTAGAGTATCATAATCTATTTTACTCATAAATCATTCTAGGATGTAACTATTCATATGTATACATAAATAATTCTAAAATGTCATGATTTATGTGGTAAATTTTCAAATTCATTAATTTTGATATATAATAAATAGATAAAAAAAAGGATTAGGTTTATACCCTGACCCAAAAAGAAAGCTAAGCCTAAAATGAATAAAAGTCCACTCAAGATGTAACACTGTAATTATCTAAAACCTTACCTCATGATCATGCCGTAAAACAAAGGTTAATTAAAGGTCACGACAATTCTAAGACTTATACAATAATATATATATATATAGAGAGAGAGAGAGAGAAATATATATATAGAAAGAAATAGTAATTCTAAAAGCCCGATGAAGAAATAAGTTCAAAAATAGAGTTATAAAAGCACAAACGTTCACAAGAAGCTACAAATTTAAGACACAAAATATAGATACAAGATAAGAAAGCATAAATAGATATATGAGTATAATAGTCATAAGGAAACTAGCCGCAGCCTGTGGAGTTTAAGCCGACTAGTTATATATAGACATACATAGTTTTGAAAGTAAAACCAACATATACAATATATCTTTCTCAAAGTAAGCTTCTAAGGCAAATATAAATACAAAAGTAAGAGTACAAAACAAAATATCCAAAAGATAATCAAAATCCTCCGTTCTGTCACCATCTCGCAACTCACCGAGGTGCGTTACGACCTGCATCTGAAAAACAACAACAGAATATGGTATGAGAGCCAGAGGTTCTCAATATGGTAATAGTGCGCAGTAATGTAAGATGTAAGACCCCGGGATGCCAGAGGCAATCCTAGAGCTTCATATCAACCATGAAATTCAACTTAAAGCATAACTAAATTTGAATCCATTACGTTAAAACCATAATGAAATAAGGGAATCTAACTTAGGAATTTTCTACTCTAACATTTACACTACTGTCCTACAGCCTTCGCCAGCCTAACCTCCATGCGATCCCATTGCCACTGCCTACCAAGCCTCGTCAATCCCGGTAGAAAATACAAGTAATAGCAATACAAGTAAAACACAAGTATAATCATGTATATCGAGTAATTCAAGAAACAATTAAGCATGTTATATAATTAGGAAAACAATGCAAGTTGGCAAAGCAAGCAAACATATAGAATATGAACATGATGAATGCCTGTCCTATTTGGCTGTGATATCACATCGTCGGTTCAACTGCCAACCCGACACATTTGGGAATGTTTTCTTTCGATCACGAATATAGTTACACGAACCCCCCACAGATATAGTGCTGTGTACACTCCTGTGATTCGAAAGGATGCAAGCGGGATACTCTACCACAGCCCTCACGTCTCAACGTAAGTGGGATAAATCAACTGTCCTTACATCGCCGCCACGACCTCGACAACCGGGATTAACCAACTGTCCTTGCCAGGCGCATAGCGTCTCAACAATTTCAGTATAAAATAGTATATCAATAGTTTTTAGAAATCATTTTCAGTATTCAGTAAGGCCCTCATTCCACTCCGAGTCCTAGACTCGTCTCAAGCATTATCAAATCCACAACTCCATAATTTTATCATACCAATCGTCTTTACAGTACTCTACCACTTCACTTAACAAATCCATCCTCAGTACTCCAGAATCCTAAGGCTCCGTCTTCTAAAAGTTTTACTTGAAATTATCTAGTTAACTTACTTATGGTATTCCCTATGTTTCAAAGCCTAAAATTGAGTTATGACACCTTAGATAAGCTTTACGGAAGTTCACAAGCTTCCCGGGAAGGTAAAACTGTTAAAAATAAAGTTTTCATTGAAAAACAGGGTAGTGTGCGTATGCATAGAGTTGTGCGTACGCACTCCCAGAAGAGTTTTCTCAAAGTGTGTGTACGGATAGAGGTATGCGTACGCACAGAAGGTAAAATTTTCCATTTTGTGTGCACGCATATATACGTGTGAACTCCCTTGACAGAAGGTACTTCCAAGCATGTGCGTACGCATGATGTTGTGCGTACGCACAACTTGCAAATTTCACAGGGTGTGTGTGCGCACGAGAGTGTGCGAACGCTTTCAACAGTAGGCATATCTCTGTGTGTGCATGCGCACCAAAGTGTACAAGGGTGTGCGTATGCAAAAATGAAAGTATGGCCCCTATTCAGAGCACACGCACAGCAGTGTGTGTGGGCACACATACCCAAAATCACAAATTCTGCAACATCACAGAATTTCAGATTTTTGACACCAACTTCCAACGATTATATCTTTTTCTACAAAATTTTGATTTGCCACGAAATCTAGACCGTTTTAAAGCTCTTTGAATTATCTTTAATTTGTTACAAAATTCAATCAATTTAAAAAATTGTAGCCCAAGATATAATCTGCCAAAGTTGGCCGCAGAATCCGTTTTTACCAAAAAACCTTAAAACTCAATTTTTACCAAAAACTATCAATTCAAAACTATTTGCTCTACCTCCAAACCAGCCCTAATGTATCTAAATCATATTCATATACTCTCCGATCATTCCACAACCTATCAACATACAATTTCATCCAAAATTCTCACTTACATACCTCTAATTCCCCATTATCACAATTCAAAGCATCATTTCACTATCCTCAAGATTTATCAACATCAACAAGCCTCATAATTCATTATCAACACTCAAAATCATCATTTTCAATCCCACATCATAAATCAACATCAACATTCCTCAAAATCATTCATTCATCAAAATCATCATATGTCAACACTGATTACCAACCAATTCAATCCTATCCTAAGGTCTACTAGCCTAAGTGTCTAGAAATATTACATATTACATAGAGAAAACTGAAACCATACCTTGGCTGATTTCTAATATGCATAAAATACCAAATCTTCAACCAAGATCAACAAGTCCAGCCACCAAGTCCACTTTCAAGCAATTCAAGTCACCAATATACTCCACACAACACTAATTCAAGCTAGAAATTACACAAATTTCATAAATCAAACCTAGGGTTTCATATATACACAAAACCACAAGAGAGTCAAGTATGCTAACCTTATCCAACGTTGATTGGGTCAAAACTCAATAGGAATCAAGTGTTAGAGTGTACCTAAACACCGAAAATCACAAAAATCACTCAACAACTAGAGCCAAATTTTTGAAATTCTTAAGGGCTGAAAACTAGGTAGATATTTTCGAAAAGCTTACCACAATCCTAGCTAGAACTTATGAGCTTGGCAAGAGCTTCGCGTGGCCATAAATCGTTTGCGAATCGGAGCACTGTAGCTCAAGTTATGATCAAAAGAGTGAGAGTGTGAATAGTATTCTCCTCCCTCTTCTCTAACCCTAACAGCTGCTGTGTTTGTGTTATTATGAAGTGTGGTGAGGCTAAAATGGCCTCACTTAAGGTTATATATGTTAGGCTTGGGCCTAACTTGGACCCGGTCCAATTCGTTAGCATTTTTGGCCGTTTTGCCCCAACTTTGGGCCAAACCTTTAAAACTAGTGCCCAATTTTTAATTTTAATTATTTTCCTAAGTTTTTTCTACGGTTTTTACTACTTTCACACAGTACCAAACATATTTAAGCTGGCACTGCCGACTAATTTATCGGTATGCATTTTTACGCAATTTTCTGCAGAAAATTATATTTTCCAACTCAAAAAAATCTACTGAGTCTAGAAATCATATTTAAATTTTCTAATTAACATTATAATTTTTTGGGTCCTATTTTGGGCAATTAATTTAATTTAATTAAGCGATTAATTAATTGCGGTTCTTACATTCTCCCCACCAAATTAGTTTGGTTTACCTATTATCATCGTTAAAAGTTCTCTCAACTTAAACCTACCTCTCACTATTCACCTTTTTATTCTCCCATGTCAAATCAATTTACTATTTACACCCTTTATTCTTATTCATAATGCCATTTCTTAACCAAATTTAAGCCTATCTATATTTGAATTTAATGTTCTCCAAAACTATCTTGCAAAACCAACAATTTATCCATTACCATCTATACACAAATCCAGTCACACTTGTACTCATCTTCAAAACCTACCCCAAATCAATTTAATCTTATAACCATAACTAAACTTAGTTTCCTAGAAATCTTTACTTCCATTAACCCATTAAACTCTTCAAGTTTTCAAGTCTAAGATATGTCTAGTCACCATTCTACTACCTCTATTCACAAATATCATGTGCCATTGCATTCCACAAACTTCTGCTGCGCCACTCTAATTTTTAGCCACTAATTAATTAACTAATCCAATTGTTCAATCAAGTCATACATCATTATCGGATTACAAAATCTAGGCTTACTTCTGAACTCCCTCAACTTGACCCAAATAGGATTTATGCTCATCTTAAGAGATAACTTAGGACCTTATAGCATCTCTATGCCTAATTCAAGATCTTATTAAATCCTCAATCTCAATAATTGTATTACCTAAGACCTCAACAACAACAAGGGTACCTAATCAGGTTATTTATCTTTAAGTGCAACACTACAACTTAGCATACTAAACAACTAATGAATTTTCACTTATCATAACCGAACTCAAATGCCACTCTATGTCAAACCCAATTAAAATTTAAGCCTAAATTCATGCCTACTCATTTTTCTCCTTTTCTACTTGCTTCTTCACTTAAATAATTCACCCAGTAGCAAAAATGATATCAATCACCCTAGAATCTATACGTAAAAATCAAAATCAAATGTGGATATTCTTGTGTGGTATCTTAACCCAAAATCATAGTCTTTCAGTAGTTTCATCCATCTCCATGGAGGTAGTTCTCTCCTTGTTCCACATCTTCAACAGAGCACAAATGCAGCAGGCTCCAGATTGTTTATCAGAGAATCCACTTTGTACGGCCTCAACCATCATGACGCATAAACTACTACATCCTAATGTTACATCGAAATGCACTCCAAGATTTCCAACAAAGCATCACTGTAGATTCCAGTTGGTTCATGGGGTTCTAGCAACTCCATCATTAGTTCCGTAGTCAATCTTTCTTTCAAGTTTTTGAGGAATTTTTTCCATAATTTGACATCCATACCAACGGGGCATCCTTATACATCAATTTAGTCATAGGTAACACCAATTACAAAAGTAGGGCTTCACAACTCCTCTTGATGTCGCACACTCACAAGTTTTGACCTTCGTGTTCATAATCCATGTCCTAAGAAACTAATATATCGATGGTTGCATCTAAAGATTGCATGCGACGTCGAAATGAGCTCAAGTTATCTAAAGGAATACTGATGAGCAGATAATTTATACACTTTTTGGCATTGTTTTTAAGTAGTTTTTAGTATGTTTTAGTTACTTTTTATTATATTTTTATTAGTTTTTATGCAAAAATCACATTTCTGGACTTTACTATGAGTTTCTATGTTCTATAATTTCAGGTATTTTCTGACTGAAGTTGAGGGACCTGAGCAAAAATCTGATTCAGAGGCTAAGAAAGGACGGCAAATGCTGTTGGATTCTGACCTCCCTGCACTCAAATGCGTTTTTCTGGAGCTACAGAAGTCCAAGTGGTGCGTTCTCAATTGGGCTGGAAATTTAACATCTTGGGCTTTCCAGCAATATATAATAGTCCATACTTTGTCCAAGATTTGATGGCCCAAACTGGCATTAAAACGCCCACCAGAGACCCTTTTCTGGCGTAAAACGCCGGAACTGGCACTAGAACGGGAGTTAAACGCCCAAACTGGCATCCAAGCTCGCGTTTAACTCCAAAAAAAGCCTATGCACGTGTAAAGCTCAATGCTCAGCCCAAGTACACACCAAATGGGCCGCGGAAGTGGATTTCTGCACTATATGAACTTAGTTAGTTATTTTCTGTAATTCTTAGTAACTAGTTTAGTATAAATAGCACTTTTTACTATTGTATTTCATCTTTTTTAGACTTTTATGCGATTTTTCATAATTGGGGAGGCTGGCCACTCGGCCATGCCTAGACCTTTTTCTCTTATGTATTTTCCAACAGTGGAGTTTCTACACCTCATAGATTAAGGTGCGGAGCTTTGCTGTTCTTCATGAATTAATGCAAGTACTATTGTTTCTCCTTCAATTCATGCTTACTTCTTCTCCAAGATATACTCTCGTACTTAATTCATTTAAGTCAGAATGAAGGGGTGACCCGTGACAATCACCCACTATCTTCGTTACTCGCTTAGCCAAGATCCGCGTACCTGACAACCACAAACGGTTTACATGATGTTCAACGTAGTCATTGAATGACAGTCGGAGTATAGTCTCTTGGGTCTCTGATCCACGGATTTAACTTGCCTTTCCTGACAATAGAGCATTCGAATCCGTGAGATTAGAACCTTCATGGTATAGGCTAGAACCAATTGGCAGCATTCCTAAAATCCGGAAAGTCTAAACCTTGTCTGTGGTATTGCGAGTAGGATCTGAGACAGGATGACTGTGATGAGCTTCAAACTCACGAATGTTGGGCGCAGTGACAGTGTGCAAAAGGATAGAGAGATCCTATTCCGACACAAGTGAGAATGGATAGATGATTAGCCATGCGGTAGCTGTGCTTGGTATTTTTCATCCGAGACGAGAAATCCGATAGTTGATTAACCATACAAAAACCGTAGCTGGACCATTTTCACTGAGAGGACGGATGTTAGCCATTGACAACGGTGATCCATCAACATATACCTTGCCATGGAAGGGAGCATGCATGATTGAATGAAGACAATAGGAAAGCAGAGGTTCAGAAGCAACAAAGCATCTCCAAACGCTTATCTGAAATTCCCACCAATGAATTACATAAGTATCTTTATTTTAATTTGAGTTTTATTTATCTTTCAGTTATCAAAATTCATAACTAATTGAATCTGCCAGACTAAGATTTACAGGATGACCATAGCTTGCTTTAAGCCGGCAATCTTCGTGGGATCGACCCTTACTCGCGTAAGGTTTTATTACTTGGACGACCCAGTGCACTTGCTGGTTAGTTGTACCGGAGTTGTGAGTAGTGTGATGACAATCTTGTGTACCAAGTTTTTGGCGCCGTTACCGGGGATTGTTCGAGTTTGGATAACTGACGGTTCATCTTGTAGCTTAGATTAGGTAACCTTCTTTCTTGTTTCAACCTTTATTTTCTTTTCAAAAAGTTTTCGAAGAAAAAAAATATATAATACAAAAAATTTCTAATACAATCATGAAAGCCAAAAAAATTTTGTGTTTCTTGTTTGAGTCTAGTGTCAAATTTTAAGTTTGGTGTCAATTGCATGTTTTAATTTTTCTTAAATTTTCGAAAATATATGCATTGTGTTCTTCTTGATCTTCAAGTTGTTCTTGATGATTTTCCTTGTTTGATCTTTAATTTTTCTTGTTTTGTGTCTTTTCTTATTTTCTTGTGCATTTTCGAATTGTTAGTGTCCCTAGTACAAAAGTTCTTAAGTTTGGTGTCTTGCATGTCTTTCTTTTCTTAAAAATTTTCAAAAATATGTTCTTGATATTCATCATGATATTCAAAGTATTCTTGGTGTTCATCTTGACATTCAAAGTGTTCTTGCATGCATTACTTGTTTTGATCTTAAAATTTTATGTTTTGTTTCATTTTGTTGTTTTCATCTTTTTCATATCATCTTTTATCAATCATATCTTTCTATCTTATCTTTTTCATTTTTCTTTTAATGTTTTTGAAAATTTTAAAACTAATTTTTCAAAAATCTTTTTAATTAATTTCATTTCACATTTTTGAAAATCCCTGCTAACAATTAATGTCTGATTCAAAAAAAAATTTCAAGTTTGTTACTTTCTTGTTAAGAAATGTTCAATCTTTAAATTCTAGAATAATATCTTTTAGTTTCTTGTTAGTCAAGTCATCAATTTTAATTTTAAAAATCAAATCTTTTTAATTTCTTTTTCAATTCTTTTTCAAAATAAATTTCAATCATATCTTTTTAAAATTTTAATTTTAAAATCTTTTTCTAACTTCTTATCTTCTCAAAATTATTTTCAAATCTTTTTCAACTAACTACTTGACTTGTTTGTTTTAATTTTAAAGGAGCTTACTATTTCTTATCTTTTTCAAAACCACCTAACTATTTCTTTCACTTCTAATTTTCGAAAATCACCCACCACTTTTTCAAAATTCTTTTTAATTAACTAATTGTTTTAACTTCTAATTTTATTTTATTTCTTTTAATATTTCGAAACCAACTTAATTAATTAAATAAAAATAAAAATATTTTTCTTTTCCCTCTTCTTAAAATTCGAATACTCTCTCTCTCTCATCTCTTTCTATTTATTTTATTTAATCACTAACACTTCTCTTCTACTCATAATTCGAACCCCTCTCTCTTCTCTTTGTTCGAATTATCCATCATCTCTCTTCTCATTCTTCTATTCTTATTCTCACATAAAGGAATCTCTATACTGTGACATAGAGGATTTCACTACTCCCTTTGTTCTCTTTTTTTTCATATGAGTTGGAACAAGGATAAGGACATTCTTGTTAAAGCTGATCCTGAACCTGAAAGGACTCTGAAGAGGAAGCTAAGAGAAGCTAAAGCACAACACTTCGAAGATGACCTTACAGAAAATCTCGAAAAAGAAGCAGACGTGGTAGCCAAACCCAACAACAATGCTAGAGATGCGAGGAAGATGCTTGGTGACTATACTGCACTAACTTCCAACTTCTATGGAAGAAGCATCTCAATTCCTGCCATTGGAGCAAACAACTTTGAGCTTAAGCCACAATTAGTTTTTCTAATGCGGCAGAATTGCAAGTTTCATGGACTTGCATCAGAAGATCCTCATCAGTTCTTAGCTGAATTCTTGCAGATCTGTGATACTATTAAGACCAATGGAGTTGATCTTGAAGTTTACAGACTTATGATTTTCCCCTTTACTGTAAGAGACAGAGCTAGGATATGGTTGGACTCACAAGATAGAGAAAGCCTGAACTCTTGGGACAAGTTGGTCACTACTTTTTTGGCCAAATTCTTTCCACCTCAAAAGCTGAGCAAGCTTAGAGTGGACGTCCAAACCTTCAGACAGAAAGAAGGTGAATCCCTCTATGAAGCTTGGGAAAGATACAAGCAATTGATCAGAAGGTGTCCTTCTGACATGCTTTCAGAATGGAGCATCTTAGATATATTCTATGATGGTCTGTCTGAATTGTCTAAGATGTCATTGGACCACTCTTCTGGTGGATCTCTTCATCTGAAGGAAACCCCTACAGAAGCTCAGGAACTCATTGAGGTGGTTGCAAATAACCAGTTCATGTACACTTCTGAAAGAAATCCTGTGAATAATGGGATGACTCAGAAGAAAGGAGTTCTTGAGATTAATACTCTGAATGCCATATTGGCTCAGAACAAAATATTGACTTGCACAGCAAGTCAATATGATTTCTTAGAATCTGACTGGATTGCAAGCTGCATCCGACAATACTAAAGATGCTTCCTTTGAAGGAGAAGCTTATGACCCTGAGAATCTTGCAATGGAAGAGATGAATTACATGGGAGAATCCTATGGAAAAACCTATAATCCTTCATGGAGAAATCATCCAAATTTCTCATGGAAGGATCAACAGAAGCCTCAACAAGGCTTCAATAATAATAATGGTAGGAGAAATAGGTTTGGCAAAAGCAAGCCTTTTCCATCATCTTCTCAGCAACAGACAGAGAATTCTAAGCATCGCATCTTTGGCTTAGCAACCATAGTCTCTGATCTATCTCAGACCACTCTCAGTTTCATGACTGAAACAAGGTCCTCCATCAGAAATTTGGAGGTACAAGTGGGTCAGCTGAGTAAAAGAGTTACTGAAACTCCTCTTAGTATTCTCCCAAGCAATACAGAAGAGAATCCAAAGAGAGAGTACAAGGCCATCAATACATCCAAAATGGCCGAACCGAAAGAAGAGGAAGAGACAGTGATTTCTAGTGAGGAAGACATTGTTGGACATCCACTGACCACTAAGGGGTTCCCTAATGAGGACCCAAAGGAATCTGAGGCTCAAATAGAGACCATAGAGATTCCACTGAACTTTCTATTACCATTCATGAGCTCTGATGATTATTCTTCCTCTGAAGAAGATGAAGATATTGTTGAAGAGCAAGTTGCTCGATACCTAGGAGCAATCATGAAGCTGAATGCCAAGTTATTTGGTAACGAGACTTGGGAGGATGAATCTCCATTGCTCATCAGTGAACTGAATGCCTTGGTTCAGCAGAAATTACCTCAGAAGAAACTGCATCCCGGAAGATTCTTAATACCTTGTACCATAGGCACTATGACCTTTGAGAAGGTTCTGTGTGACCTGGGGTCAGGTATAAACCTCATGACACTCTCTGTAATGGAGAAACTAGGGATTTTTGAGGTACAAGCTATAAGAATCTCACTAGAGATGGCAGACAAATCAATGAAACAGGCTTATGAACTTGTAGAGGACGTCTTAGTGAAGGTTGAAGGCCTTTACATCCCTGCTGACTTCATAATCCTAGACACTGGGAAGGATGAGGATGAATCCATCATCCTTGGAAGACCCTTCCTAGCCACAGCAAGGGCTGTGATTGATGTGGACAGAGGAGAGTTAGTCCTTCAATTGAATGAGGACTACCTTGTGTTTAAGGCTCAAGGATCTTCTTTTGTAAACATGGAGAAGAAGCATGAAAAGCTTCATCCAATTCTCTCCATACAGAGTCAAACAGAGCCCCCAAATTCAAACTATAAGTTTGGTGTTGGGAGGCCACAATCATGCTCTGAGTATCTGTGAAGCTCTGTAAGAGCTTACTGTCAAGCTATTGACTTTAAAGAAGCGCTTATTGGGAGGCAACCCAATCTTATTTATCTATGTTAATTACTTTTTCATTTCATATTCCATTGTTAGTTTATGTTTTCTTTAGGTTGATGATCATGTAGAGTCACAAAAATAGCTGCAGAATTAAAGCAAAATAAAAAACAGCATAAAAAATAGCACACCCTGGAGGACAGGCTTACTGGTGTTTAAATGCCAGTCAAGATAGCAGAATGGGCGTTTAACGCCTAGTCTGGTAGCATTCTGGGCGTTAAACGCCAGAATTGGTAGACAGACTGGCATTTAAATGCCAGAAAGGTACAGGGACAAGAATTCCTTGACACCTTAGGATCTATAGACCCCACAGGATCCCCACGTACCCCAACTCACTCTCTCTCCTCTTCACACCTTTCCATAACACTCTTCCCCCAAATAACCTCTACTAATCACCTCCATTTCTCCTCTAAAACTATCATACAACCCACCTACCCTGACCTAGTCAAATTCAAACCATCTCCCTCCTAAACCCAACCCCTATTACAAGAATTCCCTCTCCACTCCATTCATATATAAGCCCCTCATCACTTTTTCATTTCACACATCATAACCACCTAAAACCCCCCTTGGCTGAACCATTCACACACCTCCATCTCCTCCATCTCTTTTTTCTCTAATCCTTTCTTTCTTCTTTTGCTCGAGGACGAGCAAACCTTTTAAGTTTAGTGTGGAAAAAAGCTCTTCTTTTTTGTTTTTCCATAACCATTAATGGCACCTAAGGTCGAAGAAATCTCTAGGAAGAGGAAAGGGAAGCCAGTTGCTTCCAACTCTGAGTCATGAGAGATTGAGAGATTCATCTCAAAAGTCCATCAATAGAAAGAGAATGGAGCAAACAAGAGAGCCCACTCATAGACCTCAACAAGAGCATAAGGAAGTCCCTCATCAAGAAATCCCTGATATGCCTCAAGGGATGCATTTCCCTCCACACAACTATTTTATGAGTGGAGCACCAAGAGCACTCCATCATCCTCCATGAAATTAGAGAGGACCGAAAGGCCATGAGAGAGGAGTAACAAAGGCAAGGAAGAGACATAGAGGAGCTCAAGAACTCCATTGGTTCTTCAAGAGGAAGAAGAAGCCACCATCACTAAGGTGGACCCGTTCTTTAATCTCCTTGTTTATTTTCTTTTCTGTTTTTGGTTTTTATGCTTTATGTTTTGTCTATGTTTGTGTCTTTATTACATGATCATTAGTGTCTAGTATCTATGTCTTAAAGCTATGAATGTTCCATGAATCTTTCACTTGTCTTAAATGAAAAATGCTTTCTGAAAAAGAAAAAGAAGTACATGAATTTCGAATTCTATCTTGAAAATAGTTTAATTATTTTGATGTGGTGGCAATACTTTTTGTTTTCTGAATGAATGCTTGATCAGTGCATAGTTTTGATAGTGAAGTTTATGGATGTTAAAATTGTTGGCTCTTGAAAGAATAATGAAAAAAGAGAAATGTTATTGATAATCTGAAAAATCATAAAATTGATTCTTGAAGCAAGAAAAAGCAGTGAAAAACACAAAGCTTGCGGAAAAAATGGCAAAAAAATAAAGAAAAAGAAAGAAAAAGAAAAAGCAAGCAGAAAAAGCCAATAGCTCTTTAAACCAAAAGGCAAGAGCAAAAAGCCAGTAACCCTTTAAACTAAAAGGCAAGAGTAAAAAAGATCCAAGGCTTTGAGCATCAGTGGATAGGAGGGCCCAAAGCAAAAAGAGTGTGCTTGTGTCATGAAGGTCAAAGTGAAAAGCTTGAGACTGAGTGGTAAAAGTCATGATACAAAGCAAAAAGAGTGTGCTTAAGAACTCTGGGCACCTCTAACTGGGGATTCTAGCAAAGCTGAGTCACAATCTGAAAAGGTTCACCCAGTTATGTGTCCGTGGCATTTATGTATCCGGTGGTAATACTGGAAAACAAAATGCTAAGGGTCACCGCCAAGACTCAAAAAGTAGCTGTGTTCAAGAATCAACATGCTAAACTAGGAGAATCAATAACACTATCTGAATTCTGAGTTCCTATGGATGCCAATCATTCTGAACTTCAAAGGATAAAGTGAGATGCCAAAACTGTTCAGAAGCAAAAAGCTACTAGTCCCGCTCATCTAATTGGAACTAAGCTTCATTGATAGTTTTAAATTTATTGTATTTTCTCTTCTTTTTATCCTATTTTGTTTTTAGTTGCTTGGGGACAAGCAACAATTTAAGTTTGCTGTTGTGATGAGCGGATAATTTATACGCTTTTTGGCATTGTTTTTAGGTAGTTTTTAGTATGTTTTAGTTACTTTTTTATTATATTTTTATTAGTTTTTATGCAAAAATCACATTTCTGGACTTTAGTATGAGTTTGTCTGTTTTTCTGTAATTTCAGGTTTTTTTTTACTGAAGTTGAGGGACCTGAGCAAAAATCTGATTCAAAGGCTGAGAAAGGACTACAAATGTTGTTGGATTCTGACCTCCTTGCACTCAAATGCATTTTTTCTGGCACTACAGATATCTAATTGGCATGTTCTCAATACGGCTGGAAAGCTAACATCTTGGGCTTTCCAGAAATGTATAATAGTTCATACTTTGCCTGAGATTTGATGGCCCAAACTGGTGTTAAAACACCCAACAGAGACCATTTTCTGGCGTGAAATGCGGAAACTGGCACCAGAACGGGAGTTAAACTTCCAAACTGGCATCCAAGCTGGCGTTTAACTCCAGAAAATACCTATGCACGTGTAAAGCTCAATGCTCAGCCCAAGTACACACCAAGTGGGCCCCAAAAGTGGATGTCTGCACTATCTGCACTTAGTTACTTATTTTCTATAATCCTTAGTAACTAGTTTAGTATAAATAGCACTTTTTACTATTGTATTTCATCCTTTTTTAGACTTTTATGCGATTTTTCATAATTGGGGAGGCTGGCCACTCGGCCATGCCTAGACCTTTTTCTCTTATGTATTTTTTAACGGTGGAGTTTCTACACCACATAGATTAAGGTGCGGAGCTCTGTTGTTCTTCATGAATTAATGCAAGTACTATTGTATCTCCTTCAATTCACACTTACTTCTTCTCCAAGATATACTCTCGTTCTTAATTCAGTTAAGTCAGAATGACGGGGTGTCCCGTGACAATCACCCACTATCTTTGTTACTCGCTTAGCCAAGATCCGCGTGCCTGACTACCACAAGCGGTTTACATTGGACGACATCCGGAGTATAGTCTCTTGGGTCTCTAATCCACGAATTTGACTTGCCTCTCCTGACAACAGAGCATTTTAATCTGTAAGATTAGATCCTTCGTGGTATAGGCTAAAACCAATTGGCAGCATTCTTGAGATCTGAAAAGTCTAAACCTTGTCTGTGGTATTCCGAGTAGGATCTGGGACGGGATGATTGTGACGAGCTTCAAACTCACGAATGTTGGACGCAGTGACAGTGTGCAAAAGGATAGAGAGATCATATTCTGACACAAGTGAGAACCGACAGATGATTAGACGTGCGGTAGCTGTGCCTTATTTTTTTCATCCGAGACGAGAAATTCGACAGTTGATTAGCCGTACAGAAACCGTAGTTAGACCATTTTCACTGAGAGGACAGATGATAGCCATTGACAATGGTGATCCACCAACATACAGCTTCCCATGGAAGGGAGCACGCATGATTGGATGAAGACAATAGGAAAGCAAAGGTTCAGAAGCAACAAAGCATCTCCAAACGCTTATCTGAAATTTCCACCAATGAATTAAATAAGTATCTTTATTTTAATTTGCATTTTATTTATCTTTCAATTATCAAAACTCATAACCAATTGAATCCACCTGACTAAGATTTACAGGATGACCATGGCTTGCTTCAAGCCGGCAATTTCCGTGGTATCGACCCTTACTCGCATAAGGTTTTATTACTTGGACGACCTAGTGCACTTGCTGGTTAGTTGTACCGGAGTTGTGAAAAGTGTGATCACAATCCCGTGCACCAAATACCAAGCTCAAAAGAGAGCAAACAATTTTGAATGGTATCCATAAAAAATTTAAAAAATACATTATGTTGTTATCGGACAAGGTTGTAGAAAATAAGAAAGTGCACCAGAAGAGAATTAGAGTGCACCTCAAGAAAGGAATTCCAAATTAAGAATCTTTGGAGGAAATGATAAAGCACGTTGAATTAAAATATGTCACTGCTGATTTTAAAAAATCACGAGAACGTGAATAAAGATGGTTTATCTCAATAGTAATCTCCCTCACACTCGATTGAGTAGAAACGAGTATAGGATCTTGTTAAGGTGTAAGAGTTTCGTGCAAGGACACATGCAAGCAAGGGTTTGCTTTAGGAAACGTTTAAATTTATTATCAAGAAGGATCGCAGAATAAAGTACTTCAACTCGGGTTAAAAAGAAAGACAAATTGGATCATACGCATTTATTGGTAATCTCTCTCTCGTATTAGGTCTCCCATTACCATTGTAATACCCTACCACATAGAGCTTTACGCTTAAGCTGTAAAACAGAGGTGGTGTAGTATTACAACCTCTAAAATAAAAATATATACAAATTAATATTGAAAAGGATACAATATACGAGGAGCCTTGAAAAATGGATAAAGAAAAATCGCAAAATAAAAAGTACAACGCTCAGGAAACAAGATTACTTGCGTGCGAAGAAATCTAAGGTTCATAAGCATAACTAAACATAAAGTAGGAATAGAAGGTCAATAGTACAAAATAACAAGCTCCTAACTCAGCTTGCGAAGCTAAGGTTGGCCGGAGAATATTTACATACATATATACATAACCCGAAGTCGAAAATACATATATAAACCTTAGTTCTCCTTAATCCTTTAAGAGGTACAAAATAAAGCAAGTTGTTCGGAGAGTCAAGTACATAAGATTAAACAAAACTATACACAAAAATAAAATCCCAGAAACCACTTCGTTGCAGAACTCTAGATGCCTAGTGAGGTGCCTCTCTACCTGCATATGAAAAATAGCAACATAGTATGGGATGAGAACCGGAGTTTCTCAACATGGTAAAGGTGCCACACACATAAGATATAAGATCCTGGGAATGCCAGAGGCAATCCTAGAATGCCGTCACTCAGATGATAAAACTTAAAGGATTAAAACAAAAACCATGAATCATGGTAGTTTTCTAATGCTTTCTAAACTTAACCAATTCCTTAAATCTAACTAAAACTTAACTAGAACACTAAATCTTTCCACCTTTCCTCTGTACCTGTATCTCCGATGAATTTGCATAGACAGACAAGTGAATAAGGGCAACCACAGGTAGAATACAAATAATACAAATAGCAAGTATAACAATTAGCATATTATAGTCACTTAGGCAATCCCAATTAATGCATAATCAAACAAAATCACACAAATGCATGTGATGCATGCCTTTCCTACTAGTCATGAGCTCACGTGTCGGTTAACTGCCAGAACCCAATACATCCGGTAGCTAATCCGGATACTATCTCTCGACTGTGCATCTCTAAGAGGCATAAGATCGGGGGATTAGTGCCCTACCACCTTCTCCTGGAGGCATACACTAGGGAAAATAAATCGGGGGATTAATATCTTACCACCTTGTAGACACAAAGAGAAAGAATGTGAGGGAATACGTTGGGGGATTAGTGCTCTATCACCTTCCTCACATCCCACAAAACACAATTACAATAAATGCGGGGGGGATGAATTGAGTGATTAGTGCCCTACCGCCTTCCCCACATTTCACAAAACACAATTAAAATAAATGCGAGGGAATGAATCGAGGGATTAGCGCCCTACCGCCTTCCCCAAATTTCACAAAACACATCAATATCACTGTTATGTCCATCTATTCTCAAAATTCATAATCATTATTCCTTTATATTCATTCATTATAGCATGGTCTCACACACACATCTCATGTCCTAACATTTTTGTACATAATTCATCATTTAAAAGTCTTACTTCACCCTCAAGTTATCACCATTTCCTAGCTTCATCCTTTTACTAGGACTAAATAAAAAGAGTGAAAATAAAAGTTTAGAGGTTTAAAATCATGTTTAAACTACAAAAATCTCATTTGATGAAAACAGGGGTCACACGTACGCGTAGGCAACGAGTACGCGTGGGAGTGCATTACTGAAAGGTCACGCGTACGTGTGGGTGTACAATTTTCTATGCTCGCGTACGCAAGCACCATGCTCGCATACGCAAGATACCCAACCCGAATAGGTTGGTCACATCGCGTACAGTGGTCGCGTACGTAAGTTATGCAGAACAGAAAAAATGCTAAATGTTGCGAAATTTTCAACTTTGCACTCCAAACTTCCAATGCGCATAATTTTTTTGTTTTAAAATATTTTTCATCCGTTCTTCAAACTGCGTAAACAACACGAACTCAATTTTGATTTGAAACAAGTTTGAAATAATTTAAAGTTCTAGAAGCTAAGTTATGGCTCGCCGAAGTTTGGCCAAAAATTAATTTTTCAACAAAAACCTCAAACCTCAATTTTCATAAAAAATCAAACTCAATCAACATTTTATGCTTACAAACTACCGACCAACACACCATATTACAGCCATACAGCCTCCACATTCTACTATAATCAACCATACCTCAATTTTACATAATTCTCAGACATAAATTTCCAAAATTTTACCAATAAATCATCAACAATCCATCATCTATTTATATTCATCATTATCATCATATCAAGCATCATTAATCCATCATTCATCACCATACTCTCATCATGAACAATTATCATCAACAAATACTCAATCCATATCAACAATCATCATCAAAGGTGCTAGGCAATTATGATAGTCATGCATTCATACCTATTCTATGGTCATCTAGCCTAAGTTTTCCCAACATATTATATATTAAATATGAGAATCCTAAACCATACCTTGACCAATTTTCACGTATTACCCAAGGCAACCCACCAAAGCCGAAAATAGCCCCAACAGTCCAAAATCACCAAAACATTGACACCTAACCTCCACCAAGTCTCCATATATATATATATATATATATATATATATATATATATCCAAAACATAATACCCAATACACAAATTCAAAGAATTAGCTAGAGTTTTAGGATCCTCACCTTACCCAAGTGTCACATAAGCTAGAGTGAATGTTTTCCTCAAGCTAATTGCATCCTAACTCATCAAAGAAGCAAAATCTCAACACCACTCTAATAATTTTTGAAAATTAAAAGAGTAGAGAAACTGGAGTAAAAGTGATGTTTACCAATAAAATTTTTCTGATAGATTCGTAGAGCTCGATGCGGTGGTCTCGTGGCCGCAAATGGTACGGTGATCAGAGCTCAGAGCAAAAAGTTATGGTGGTTTGATTACAAGGTTAGGGTTTGAGAATTCTCTTCTCTCCTTCCCCTCTTTTGCAGCGTGAAAGTCATTTGGGTAAGGAAGAGGATGCTGAGCTTTTAATTAATGTGACTTAGGTTGGCCCGTTCAGCCCAATTTTGGGCAAAATTCTTTAAAATTAGTGTCAAAATTCTTATTTTAATTAACTCTATCTTATTTTACTATAAAATTCACAGTTTTAATCTGCTTTATTAAAAGTTAATTTATTAATTAATTATTCACTAATTTTATGGGTTTACATCCTACCAACCTAATTAAGAATTTTGCCCTTAAAATTCAAATTTAGTTACCTGAAAAGAGGTGTGGGTAGATGTCTCATTTCGGATTCAATACTTCTCATTTTAGCGATGGGATTTCTAAATAACCATCAACTATAACCCCAAAAGAACCAGATTCCGTAAGCAACATAGAGGAAGAATAAAAGGAATATCCTATCGGGGTAATCATATTTGCTTCGGAAGATATGCTCTTGGGCGGGCAATGTCACGAAATGTCCACCGAGGTGGACAAATATGGGTATAGATATTTCCAGACAAACTAGTTACATCTTCTTCTGGAAATCCTAGCTATTCTTAGCATGATATTGGGGAATCTCATTGCTATTACCTAAACAAGCATGAAACGTATGCTTGCGTATTCGTCCATAGGTCAAATCGGATATGTTATTATTGGAATAATTGTTGGAGACTCAAATGGTGGATATGTGCATGATAACTTATATGCTGTTCTATATCTCCATGAATCTAGGAACTTTTGCTTGCATTGTATTATTTGGTCTACGTACCAGAACTGATAACATTCGATATTATGCAGCTAATTGGATTGTTTCGAGCTGAACGAGCGGGACGTGCCTTAGATGGCCAATAGTGGGCCAAGAAATATTAAATGGTGATGTTGGCAGGAGTTTCCGAGGAATACAAATAACCTCCGGTTTTTTCCAGATTTGGTGAGCATCTGGAATAACTAGTGAATTACAACTTTGCTGGAACTATGTCCCACAGCCTTCACCAACCGATCCTCCATGCGATCCCATCGCCACCGCCTTCCGAACCTCCTCAATCCTAGTAGAAAACACAGATAATATACAATGCAAGTAAAACACAAGCATTGGCATGTAAGGCAAATAATTCAAATAGCAAATAGGCATGTTATACAATTAAGCAAGCCATTACGAGTAGGCAAAGCATACAGATAGATAGAAAATACATATGATGAGTGCCTGTCCTACTGGCTGTGATATTACATTATCGGTTCAACTACCAACCCGACACATCTCCATGGAGATGTCGTCCTTTGGAAACATCATATGGGAACCCCCGAGATATAGTGCTCAGATCACTGACCAGGATTTTGTGCCTGCACGCTCTATTGATCCGAAAGGATGCGAGTGGGATACTCTTGCCTTAGACCTCACATCTCAACATAAGTGGGATTTAACCACCGTCCTTACGTCGCTACAGCTACCTCGACAGGCGGGATCTAACCGCCGTCCCTTCCAGGCGCATAGCGTCTCATAATCATAAAATAGTAGTGTAGTGGTATTTCAGAAAACATTTTTAATACATCAGTGGTTCCTTATCACACATTCAAGTCCTCGACTCATCTCAACCACTGTCAATTCACATTTTCATTTTGATCTCAATAGTTCCTCAATTCTCATCTCCTACATCAACATTCATCACATACCATCGAACCATCCTTAGAACGCCAAAAACCTAGGCCTCCGTTTTCTATGTTTCCAAAATAATATCATTTAAAACCCTTAAATTCTTTCCCAAGTTTTAAATTTTTAAAACTAGAGCCAAGAGTCTTAAAATGGTGTTATAGAAACTTACAACCTTGTTGGGGAGGTAAAATAGTTGAAAACAAAAGAAAATTTTGAGAAACAGGGCGTGTGCGTACGTACAGGGGTGTGCGCGCGCACACTCTGGAGAGTTTTAAAACGTGTGTCTACGCATAAGAGTGTGCGTACGCATAGGTGCCAAAATTCATAATGCCTGTTCACACGCACAACCTATGCTAGCGTTCTCAACTGACTGGCTTCCCCAAGGTGTGCGTGCGCACAGTTGCAATTTTCCTTGGTGTGTACGCGCACAAGCTGTGCTAGCGCTCCAAGAAGACAGCCTGCATTTGCGTGTGCGGACGCACAAGTCTGTGCGTACGCACAGATCAAAATTTTCATAGAAGTGTGTGTGTGCACACGGCTGTGCGTGCACACGTACCGGAAATCACAAAATTCTGCAACTTTACAGAATTTCAGATTCTCAACACCAACTTTGAATGATCATAACTTCCTCTACAAGATTTCAAATATTTCAAACTTTATATCGTTTCGAAGAGTTTTCAATAAACTTTAATTCTAAACTAATTTCAACTGATTTTGAAAACATAGGCAAAAGTTATGATCAGACAAAATTTATCGAAAACCTACTTTTACCAAATTTCACAATTCCTTGAAAAACACAACCAAAACCATCCCAAACCATTCCAAACTCTAGTTTTCATCAAAAACTACGCTTTGTGTCATAACACGCCAATCTTACCATATTTTTCTTCACATTTCATCATCTTCAACCACAACATCAATATATCACATTATAATCACTTCTCATTCACATTTTCTAACTACATTACCATTTTCATCAATCTCAACATCACATATATCATCACCATTCACCCTTCAATTCATACAATTAATCATCATCATCATATCATCATTATTCATCATAATCAAACTCAACGATCATTAATTCATCATAAATCATCACATACTATCATTCAACAACTCAACAACCATTTAAATCCAAACCTATCCTATTGGTCACTAGCCGAAGTGTCTCTGAATATTATATACTACATAGAGGAAACTGAAACCATACCTTGGCCGATTACCTATATGCACCAAAACCCTAAAATGGCACAAGTTGAGTTCTCTTCCACAAGCAAGCCACCAATGTAACTCCAACAAGCACCAACAAGCTCCAAACTCACAATAATCAAACTGTAAATGCATAAACCATCACAAATCAACCTAGGGTTCCATTTAAACATAATGACACAAGGGTTTAATGTCTCTTACCTTTTTCAACAATTTTGATAGCCAAAATCTAATGCTAAGCAAGGATTAGAGTGAACCTAAACATCCAAAATCACAAAATCTCACTTAATCAAAAGCCCTAAACACCCAAAATTTTAAGGGGAAGAACTTAGTAGATTTCAAGTTTCCTTACCAATTTCTTATATGAGTTTTGTAGAGCTCTTCACAAGGAATGCGTAGTCGCTGACGGCACGCAAATTGGAGCACCGTAGCTTGAGATATCGCAAGTTGAAGTGATGGGTGAATAGTGTCAATGGGGGTTTTCTTCTTCTCCTCCCCTTTCAGCTGGTGTGTGTGTGTTTAAGTGTTGTGTGTTGAGTTAGGTTCACTTAATGAACCCTTTTATATGTTGGGCTTGGGCCCAACTTGGGCCCAGTCCAACCCGTTAGCATTTTTAGCCTGTTTGGACCAAGTTCAGTCCAAACCATTAAAATTAACGCCTAGTTTTTTACTTCTAATGTTTTTCTTAAGTTTTTGGCTGTTTTCACTTTTCCTCATGCAGTATCAGGCAGACTTGAACCAGTTCAACCGGTTCAAGGGTCGGTTCACGGTTTCTCACAGTTTTTCACAGAAAACACATTTTCTAACTCGAAAAGACCCACTGAGTCCAAAAATGATGTTTAAAACCTCTAATTCTCACCCTAGCTTTTCAGAACTTGATTTGGGCAATATAATTACTTAATTAAATGGGTAATTAAGCTCGATTCTTACAATATGCCACGTCCCCTGCCACCAGTATTGAGCTTCTCCCTGTAACTGGTAGGTCCCGAATTCCACCTACTATTCTTCAGGCACCTGCTGTGCTTGCAAAGCCCTCTCCATGGCCTGAATCCAGTTATCTGCCTCAGTGGTGTTTGAAGTTCCTCTAAAAGTCAGAGGGCGAACCTTCAGGATAGTGGCAAGTGTCATAGGGCTTTCTTCACCATTATTCCCGTTGTTCCCATGGTTTATTTGGTTAGCCAGCACCTCAGCTGTCGCCTGCATAGCTGCAGCCATATTTTCCAGGGCAGCCATGAAGTCTACAGGGTTGTTCCCTATCGATTCAGGACTAACGTTCCCTATTCTACTTCTGCCTTGCCCGCGACCACGTTTGCGAGTCGACATTTGGTTCCTATACCCGCCAAACAAATGATATCAAGTTGATCAGTCTCAATATCGCAAGTCTAGTGTTTCAGGGCCCAAATGCATGCTCATGAATGTTTATGCCACATATATCAGTTAGATATCCAAGTAGCACATAGACACATACACAGAGAATGCACAGAAGCATAGTCAATCAATCTCTCAGGCTCTATAGGAATGAACTTCTCTGATACCATAATGTAACACCCTACACAGAGCTTTACGCTTAAGCCGTAAAACAGAGGTGGTGTGGTATTATAGTATTGACGAATGAATTTCTATCGGTAAAGAAATTTAAAAATATAATCGTGTTGTAAGTATAGTTTCTAAACCAACAGAGAATTCTTTCGTGCAAAAGTTTTGGTTGTCACAAGTAACAAACCCAGTAAAATTTATAAACCAAAGTATTCAAACCTTGGGTCATCTTCTCAAGGAATTACAGGGAGGTGTTTTTTATTATTGGTTATGGAAAATAGTATTTTTGGGTTTTTGAAAGGTTTGAACAAGAGAAATAAATTGCAAGAATTAATAAATCAATAGCTAAGAAAACTCCTGGCAAGGTATGAAAATTAGAAGTCCTATCCTAGTTATCCTTATCAATTTTGATGAGAGTTGCTCGTTGCTCCCACTTAGTCAACCTCTAACTATGAAGGTAAGTCAAGTGGATAAATCAATATGAATCCTCAAGTCCTAGTCAATTCCCAAAGAAAGACTAGAGTTAGTAAAATTCAAGTCAATTAGAAACTTCCAATTATCAATCAACAAAAGAGTTTGATAACTCAAGAGTCTCTAATTACTCAACCAAAGCCAAGAATATAGAAAGCTAAATAAAAATCATATATCTGAAATACCTCGAATCATATAAATAAGTGGGTGAAAAGATGATAAAAACCACTCAAGTTAGCACAATATAAACCATAAAATAGTGGTTTATCAAGTATACGAGGAGCCTTGAAAAACAAATAAAGCAAGATTGCAAAATAAAAAGCGCAATGTTCAGGAAACAAGATTACTTGCGTGCAAAGAAAACTAAGGTTCATAAGCATAACTAAACAGAAAGTAGGAATAGAAGGTCAAAAGTACAAAATAACAAGCTCCTAATATACATAAACTGAATAACAAAAGAACCTAGGAACCACTCCGCTTCAAAAGTCCAGATGCCTAATAAGGTGCCTCTCGACCTACATCTGAAAACAACAACACAATATAGGGTGAGAACTGGAGGTTCTCAGCATGGTAAAGGTGCCACACACATAATATATATGGTCCTGGGAATGCCAGAGGCAATTCTAGAACGCCGACACTCAGATTATAAGACTTAAGTTACTAAACAGAAACCATAAAGTGGTAGTGTTCTAAGGAATTCCAAGCTCAACTTAAACCTAACTTTAACTCTAAAGATGTCCACCTTTCCTCCGTTCCTCTATCACCAATGATTTTACAGAGATAGACAACCAAACAATTTCATGCACAAGTAGAAGGCAGGTAGTGCATGTAGCAAATATAACAATTAACTTAATATATATTCAATTAGGCATTGCCATGTTTGCATAGCAAACAAACAAACAAAATGCACATGATGTATGCCAGGCTTATATGTCGGTTATCAAGCCAATTTGACAAGTCTGAAACCCTTGGACTGTCCCTTGTCGCGCAACCCCATGAGTATATGCATCGCTTTTTCTCATTTCATTTATAATTCATACATTCATTCATATATAACTTACTCAATGGGGGATATCCATTCCCAGATTCGTGCCCGGTCACCCTTACAACGGAGGGTCAACAGAGTATCGAGTCTCAACCTGGAACACGTGGTGGAAAGCCACGGTTCTGTACCCAGGGAAACTCATGTCTCAAATAAAATTAAATTCATAAGCCGCATAATATTCATAACTGAACCGTGGGTTACCTGAAACATTGAGGTCGAGCTCGGATGAGATCTTCTGGTGTGACCGGGATTGTCGGGTCCGATCTGTTGTAGTCTTGAGATGCTGTTGATCCTGCGTCTCCGGGGGGTGGTGGTACCTGCAAGAGACTCCGATGCTTAAGTCAGTACGGGCTTTAGGCAAGTTTTTGTAGAATTGGAGTATGAGTTATACCTGGGTGCTCCAGTGTATGTATACTAGTGCTGGGCGACCTTCCTTAAGATAAGTTTGTTATCTTATCTTATCTTTTGTGGGTAAGGTCATATCTTTTTGTTAACCGCATCTCAGTAGGCGGCGCTCCTTTGTTTTGGGCCTCCTTGGGACTCTATGGCAATCTTTCTGATCTCTTTGTGAAGAGATCAGTAATGGACCAATCTTTCGAGAGGTCGGTCCTGTTGTCTTCGGCCAACCCAGACCTTGTAGCTCAGACTGGTGTATGAACAGTGCCCCTACTTGAGCTTCGACCTTTTCCATGAGGTTGTGCTTGTTTCTGAGCTTCAACCTCTTTGGAGAAGTCGTGTTCAAGCATTCTCCTGGTCGTGCCCGGTCTGTTCCTACTTCGGGCAAATTTTGCATTCTTTAATGCTTTTGAAACGCAAAGCGTTTTTGTTTTTAAGTTCGGCGTCATTCTCGAGTGCATCAGTTTTGGGTTTAAGTGAGCGCTTTTAAAGCCTTTTAATAGGGCTTTAATTCCTTTTTGCCATTTCGATCCCTCTTAAATTTGAGATCAAAGAGATTCTTTGGTTTTTTTTAGTTTCTTGCTTATATTTTGCTTCACTTTTACATTTCTGAAGGGAAGCTTCTTTCTACGGTCCTATTGCTTCGATTTGCCCCAAGCTTTCTTCTTTTCTCTAGAGCTTCGAGGCGCTTTGTTGGTGTGGACTGTCTGTGTTTTGCTGTGCATCTGTCGTTGTTTTTGGCTTTTCCTTTTTCTAGGTTGGTTTCTGCTTACGCACCTTGTTCTTTTCTTGTTTTGATAGTTGTGCTTGCTTTTGGTGGTCCTGCATACTTTTCTTTCTTGAAAAGTTTTGATATTTTTTTTGTTTTTTTGTTGCTGGAAAAAGTTAGCGCGTCAGGGCTTTAGATTTTCTTTGAATCTCTTTTCTTTCTGTGTTTGTATTGCCTCCAAAGGGTGCCTTTGGATTTTGGTGCTGATTCCTTGTTTTTGTGAACCTGGGGTGGCCTTTTGCTATCGTACTTGCTGTTTGCTGGTTGTTTTTTCATTTTCTGTTTCTGTCCGAGTTATTCGGTGGCGACATTCCTTTTATTTCCTTGCTGTAGGTGTAGTTTCATTATGTCTTCTCATAAGAATATTGTCGAGATGTCCACAAAGGTTCCTGCTGGTATGGCTGATTGGTTGGATTCTATATTGTTAATGTGTGTTTCTGTGGCTAATCTGGAGTATTATGAGAAGCTTAGGAGATTTCATAGAATTTGTGAGCGTAGGGAGAATGAAAAGAACTATGAGTTAGTGTCGCCTGACCCTGAGGAGAGGGTTAGTTTTCCTTCCTTAAGTCGGGTAGAACGTCCTTTCTTCAATGCCTATGACTATCTCTTTACCCAGTTAGGTATTACCATTCCTTTCACTGCCTTTGAGACCGAGATCTTGTGGAACTGTAATGTGGCCCCTTCGCAGCTTCATCCGAACTCTTGGGCTTTTATGAAGATTTTCCAGTTGTTGTGTCAAGAGCTAGGTTTTCATCCTACTGTTTCCCTTTTCCTTTACTTGTTTGTGCTGACCAAACCGGGGGCGGCCAAAAAGAAGGCTTCTTGGATCTCCTTTCGGGCTACCCAGGGGAGAAAATTTTTTTCCATATTTGACAACTCTTTTTGGGACTTTAAAAATTTTATTTTAAAGTCCGGGCTGTTGAGGATGTTCGCCCCTTCTTTTTGGACGAAAATGATAAGCCGAATTTTCCCTTATGGTGGCAGAAAGATCCTGTAGTTCTTAAGTATCCTTAGGAGAGTTTAGATGAAGTAGAGAGGGCCTTTGTGGGTGTTTTAGAGAAGCATTGGGGGAGCCTCCTCATCTGGACACGAAGAGGTTTTTAGGAGATCCTGCCCTCCTCTGTTCCGAGCTAGGTAGCGCCCGTCTTACTTTATAAGGCAGTCTTCTCTTGTTGTTTTACTTGCTCATTGCATAACTGTTTCTGTGGTTCCTTTCTTCTTTTTCAGAGATGGTTGCACATTCTAATTCGATGAAGGTCTTGAGGAAGCCTAAAAAAATGGTGGCCGCTTAAAATATTCAGAGCAAGGCGTCGGGGGAGGGTTCAAGTTAGGTCATCCCGACCCCACGAGTTTGGGTGGTTCCTATTTAGCCTCCCATGACGACTTCTGGTGCTGCCTCCTCCCCTTCTTCCTCTGGTCCTCCTCCCAAGAAGCTGAGCACTGCCGGGACTTATAATTTGGATGATAAAGACTTTGATGGTGTGGTTTTTGCTTCAGAAATCATTGCTCTTTATGGCAAGGTTCCTACGAATGATGTGTCAATCCTTCACCACCTCGACTTTATACCAAGCAATAGCATCTGGATGGCTAATCTTAGTGCTGCCTTGTCTCGGGTTGTTAAAGAGTCTACTGTCTATGCCACTAGGGCTTTTGTTAAAGATGCCAAGGCTAATTATGAGAGGGTGGAGGGCTTGAAGCGTGCGTGGGAGGCCAAGGCTGTTAGATTGGAGCTTTTGGTGGAGAAAGAAAAGTGCCGAGCTACTGCGGCAGATGCAGCCGCTAATCTGTCCGAGGATATGGCCAAGAAGGCTAAGGAGAGCTACACTCGGACCTATGGAAAGCTGTTGGAGACTAGGGAGAGCCTTCAGTCTGCGTAGGATGACTATGCCGAGCTTCAGGGCCATGTGGTGGGTGGTATGACTGCGCTATATGAAAACTTGAAGGCCCAAGTCCAAGTTCTTGCTCACGATGCCGACCTCTCCTTGTTCAGGATGGATAATATTGTGGAGGATGGCAAGATTGTTTCTGCCTTTGAGATGGTGATGAGGCTCCTCCCACTATGTCGACAGTTAAGGTTTCTACAACTTCTCTTGCTAATTCGTCCGCAGCTCCTTCTGCCGAGGTGGTCCCTCCTGAGCTTGAGCCCGATGTGGATATCTTGAATGGCCCGGCCAGAGTTGTTGGATCCACCCCAATCTCAATTATCCCTCCTTCTCTCTTTAATGCAGCTACCGGGGTGAATTTGGACCCCTTATGATTCTCTCTTTATATCTTCTTTTATTATGTACTGGTATGGTCTGATCTATGGACCTTTTGAACTTTGGTTTTGTAAGTCTTTTGGGATGACTTTTTTGACACTTTTCCTAGTTGCTTCTTAGCAACTTTTGTTTTTAATAAAAACACTTTTAACTCTTGGGTTACCATTGGGCAGCCTTTGAGCCTTTAATGTTTTAATTTTTGTGTTTCAGCTTGTCTTGGTGATGCACCGATGTAGCTTTTGGCGAGGTACTTTTGTGTTTAGGTTGTTCTCTCAACCCTTGTATGTTTTTTTGTGTTTTTGACGATGTGGCCCCTTTGTGGGCTCTTTATACCCTAGGATGTAGTTGTTCGGAATTCCTTGGTTTGTCGCCTTTTTCAAGGTAGTGTTTGCTTTGTGGACTTCTACCTTTGCCTTTTGGATCGCGCCTTGTTTTAGTTGTGCTGACGTCGTCCTTTATGGCTTGTTGTTCGTGCTTTTTAGTCGGTTTCCAACAACTTTTTAGGCGGTGTTCTCATATTGAACCCTTTCTTTTTAGTTTGTTCGGACAACTTTTTAGCTCCGTCTTGAGATCGTGCTTTCGCTTTTTATGTAGCATCTTTTTTCAAGACTTGTACCCTTTAGCTATGCACCTCGGGCCTAGGTTTTTCCACCTTTTTGGCCTTTGCATTGTATTCTTCCCTTTTTAGTGATCCTTTCATTGGTCCGACTTCTCTGTCGGGCCTCCTCAAGTTATTTTTAGTAATCCCATTTTTAGTCTGACTTCGTCAGGTCGCTTTGTATGGGTTACTTTTTATAACTTCTTGCATTAACTCGAGCTTTATCGCTTCACCATGCTGACCTTTCTTGGTCGGGCGACGAATTTTACGTTTTTTAGCGTAAATTAATGCATCTTGGTAGGAAAATTTTTTAGGGAATCTTAAAATTTTATTCAAGTAATAAGATAAAAATATAAATAAGAGTGTGTACATGCGAGTGCTTACTCTTCTAGTTCGGGTAGCTTTTAGATCTTGACCTGGCGCCTTATTGAAAAATTGTTTAGGAAAAAGTGTGCGCCTTGGACTGAGATCATTTTCTAGCTATTGTACCTCCTTAAGTTACAGGCATCCCATGACCTCGGTCGCTCCCGCCCTTGGAGGTCGGCCACCCTATAGTAACCTTTTCCTAGCACTTCTGTGACTCGGTATGGCCTTTTCCAGTTGGCTGCTAGCTTTCCTTCTCCTGACCGACCTGCTCCGATATCATTTCGAATTAGTCATTGGTGGTGAAGCTTCCCTGGATTACTTTCCGGTTATACCTTGAAGCCATTCGACGTTTTAGTGCCTCCTCTCTAATCCGAACTCTTTCTCGGACTTCTGAAAGTAGGTCGAGCTCTTCCCTTTGTGCTTGGGAGTTGGTATCTTCGTTGTAGAGGATCACCCTAGGGGATCCTTCTAATTCTACGGGAATCATTGCCTCCATTCCATAAGCAAGTCGGAAGGGTGATTCCCCGGTGGTGGAGTGTGGTGTTGTCCGGTGTGTCCATAGGACTTACGGGTGCTCTTCAGCCTAAGCTCCTTTTGCATCCTGTAGTCTCCGTTTTAACCCGACCAATATGACTTTGTTGGCGGCTTCCGTCTATTCATTGGCTTGTGGGTGTTCTACAGAAGTGAATTGGTGCTTGATTTTCAGATTTGCTACCAAGTTTCTGAAGCCCGTGTCGATGAACAGAGTGCCATTGTCTGTGGTGATGGAGCATGGGACCTCAAACCTTGTGACAATGTTTCTGTATAGGAACTTCCAACTTCTTTGGACGGTGGCGACATCTAACGGCTCTGCCTCGATCTATTTTGTGAAATATTCTATTCCTACAATGAGGAACTTGACTGCCTTGATCCCTAGGGGAATGGTCCGAGGTGGTCGAGCCCTCACTTTGCAAATGGCCAGGGTGAAGTGACGCAGATGAGCTCTTCGGGTGGCACGATATGAAAGTTAGAGTGCTTTTGGCATGGAGGGCATGTTTTGACAAACTCTGTTGCTTCCTTTTGCAAAGTCGGCCAGTAAAAAATAGCTCGGAGTACCTTTTTGGAAAGAGCTCGTGCCCCGAGGTGGTTGCCGCACATGCCACCGTGGACTTCTTCTAGGACTTCCCTTATAGCGGAGGTCAGGATGCGTTTTAGGAGGGGTGTTGAGGTCCCTCTTCTATATAGGATGTCGTGCACTATGGTGTAGTACTGTGCTTCTTGTACTAGCCTTTTTGCCTCCTTTTTATCTGCGGGGAGTGTTTCAGACTTGAGGTAGCTGATTTTGGGAGTCATCCACCCTTGGTCCTGGTCTGATATGCTTATGACCTTCTTTTCTTCCGAGGTTGACAGATTTTGTAGTGTTTCTTAGATGAGGCTTCTATTGTTGCCCCATGGTTTGGTGCTGGCTAGTTTCAAAAGTGCATAAGCTCGGGCATTTTGTTCCCGAGGTATATGTCAGATCTCATATCCCATGAATTTTTCGAGCTGTTCTCTGCTCTTGTCTAGGTATTTCTTCATGGCGGGATCCTCGGCCTGGTAGCTCCCCTCTATTTGCAAGGTGACTACTTGTAAGTCGATGAAGATGGTAAGCTTTTGAGCTCTAACTTCCCTAGCCAGCTTCAAACCAGCCAGTAGGGCTTCGTACTCGGCTTGGTTATTTGAGGCAGGAAACTCGGACCTTAAAGAGAGTTCGAGTTGGGTTCCCTGATCACTTTTTAAGATGACACCCGCTCCAGTCCTGGCTTTGTTTGATGAGCCGTCAACGTAGAAGTTCCAGTTAGTGGGGTGCCTGGGGTGTCGGTGTACTCTGCGACAAAGTCTGCTAGGTATTGAGACTTGATGGCTGTCCGAGCTTCATACTTAAGGTCGGACAACTCAACTGCCCATTGTAGGATTCTTCCAGCTAAGTCGGTTTTTTGTTGGATACCTTTTATGGGTTGCTTGGTCCGTACTCTGATGGTTTGGGCATGAAAGTATGGTCAGAGTCGCCGGGAATTAAGTATAAGTGTGTAGGCGAACTTCTCTATCTTTTGGTAGCTTAGTTCAGCCCCCTGTAGAGCCTTACTAATAAAGTAGATGGGTTATTGTCCGTTCTCGTCTTCTCTAACTAGGGCTGAGGCTATCGCCCGACTTCCCATGGCAAGGTATAGGATCAGTTCTTCTCCTTGCCGGGGTTGGGTTAGGATGGGTGATAAACCCCATTTTTAGGGTATATCTTGTATTGATTTTAGGAGATTTTATTACCTTTTCCCACATTTATTCAATGAAATAGCATGGTTTTGTAAATTCTCCTTTAATTGTGCTTAAGAGTGAATATATGCTTTTAGGACTCAACATAGCTAAATTTTATTCGCCTTGATTCCATTAGACGCCTTGATATTTTTGTTAAGTGATTTCAGATTTAGGAGGCAAAGATTGGATCAAGGGAATGAAGGAAAAGCATGTAGAAATGGAGAACTCATGAAGAAATGAAGGAATCACAAAAGCTGTCAAGCCGACCTCTTCGCCCTTAATCGACCATAACTTGAGCTACAGAGGTCCAAATGATGCGGTTCCAGTTGTGTTGGAAAGCTAACATCCCGTGGTTCCAGTATGGTTGCACATGATCCACTTAATGCAACTCGTGGCCAGTGATTTTAGAAGCCTTGTGGGCTAAATCCAACTCATTTCTGATGTTATTTAAGCCAAGGATTGAAGGGGAATCAACACACTAATTACCATTAGTTTAGTTTAGTTTAGTTTTAGAGGGAAAGTTAGTTTCTAGAGAGAGAAGCTCTCTCTTCTCTCTAGAAGTTAGTTTCTTGTTATTGGTTATGGACTTGTATATTTTGGGGTTTTGAATGAGAAACATGAAAAGTAAATGGTGATGAAAATCAAATGATAAAATGGTCTTGGCAAGGTTTGGTGGTCAAGGATCTCCATCCTAATCACTAATCACAATTATGATAATTGCAAGGATCAATCCCACTAAGTCATCCTCTAACAAGTAGCAAAGGAAAGTCAAGTGAGTTATATAAATCCAAGTCTATAAATCCTAGCTTTCCACTAATAGAATTAATGAAGGCTAAAGTCAATGGCTATCATCTATCAATCACTTAGACATTAGTAACTCAAGAGTTCCTAAGTTACCTTCCCAAGCTAAGAACATAAAATTCTACTCTAACATCCTTCCAAGCATTTCATCAAACACTTGGAAGGCATAAAAGAAAAGCACAGTGAATCACAACAAGAATGAATTCTAACAACAATCAAATGCAAAGAATTAACAACAACAATCAAGGAAATCAAAATTCTCATGAATTACCTCAAATTGCATTAAAAGAAAATAAGAAAAACAAAAGTAGATCCACAGCAAAGTAAAGAATTACAAGAATTAAAGTATAAAACTAGAGAGAGGGAAAGTAGAGGAGTAAGAATTGATAAAAGAATAGTAGATCAAAGCATAAAGTAAACCTAGATCTAAGAGGAGAAATTAACCTAAACCTAATCCTAATTCAAATTCTAGAGAGAAGTGAGACCTTCTCTCTCTAGAAACTAACTCTAACTACTAAACTAAACTAATTGGTAACTAAGTTGTTCATCCCTCTTCAATCCTTGGCTTAAATAGCATCAGAAATGAGTTGGATTGGGCCCACAAGACTTTAGAATTCGCTGGCCACGAGTTGCATCTAATGAATCACGTGCAGCCATCGGTACGTCCGCGTACCATGCGCGTGCGCACCGCTATGCGAGATGCAACTATGGCAAATATTATATCATGTCGAAGCCTTGGATGTTAGCTTTCTAATGCAACTAAAACCGCATCATTTGGACCTCTATAGCTCAACTTATGGTCGATTAAGTGCGAAGAGGTCGGCTTGACAGCTTTTGCGATTCCTACATTTCTTCATGAGTTCTCCATTTTTTACATGCTTTTCCTTCATTCCCTTGATCCAACCTTTGCCTCCTAAATCTATAAATCACTTAACAAACATATCAAGGCATCTAATGGAATCAACATGAATAAAATTTACCTATTTTGAGTACTAAAGGCATGTATTCATTCTTAAGCACAATTAAAGGAGAATTTACAAAACCATGCTATTTCATTGAATAAATGTGGGAAAAGGTAATAAAATCTCCTAAAATCAATACAAGATAAACCCTAAAAATGGGGTTTATCAATGGGTGGTTGCCCCAGGAATGTCTTGAAGTCTTGGAAGGCTTGTTCATATTCTGGGGTCCACTCGAACCTCTTTTCTTTCCTTAGTGTTGCGTAAAAAGGGAGAGATCTCAAGGCCGATTTGGCTAGGAATCTAGACAGGGTCGCTAGTCTTCCATTGAGCTGCTGTACCTCTTTGACATAGGTCGGGCTTTTCATGTTGAATATAGCCTGGCATTTATCTGGGTTTGCTTCAATTCCTTTATGAGTGAGCATAAATCCCAAGAATTTGTCAGCTTCTACCGTGAAAGTGCACTTTGAGGGATTGAGTCTCATACCGTACTTTCTTATGGTGTCGAATACTTTGGCGAGGTCAGGTAATAGTGCTTCCTCTCTTTGTGTCTTTACCAGTATGTCGTCTACGTATACCTCCATCAGCTTTCCGATGTGGTTGGCAAAAACTTTGTTCATCAACCTCTGGTATGTAGCCCCTGCATTCTTGAGTTCGAAGGGCATGACTACGTAGCAGTAGTTTGCTCTGGGGGATAGGAACGAGGTTTTGTCAAGGTCGTGTTGATATATCGGAATTTTGTTGTACCCCGAGTAGGTGTCCATGAAGGAAAGGTACTTGTATCCCGATGAGGCGTCGACTAGGGTGTCTATATTCAGGAGTGGATAAGGATCTTTTGGACAGGCTTTGTTGAGGTCGGTGTAATCAGTACACATCCACCACTTTCCATTTGACTTTTTGACCAGTACGACATTGGCCAGCCATAATGGGTACTTAACCTCCCTTATGAACCCTGCATCTAATAAGGCCTGTACCTATTCTTCCACAGCTTGCGATCTCTCTGGGCCGAGCTTTCTGTGCTTCTGTTGCACTGGCTGAGATCCAGGGTACACTACCAATTTATGGCACATTAGTCCGGGATCAATGTCGGGCATGTTCGCGGCCTTCCATGCGAATAGGTTAGAATTCTTCCTTAGGAACTTTGTCAGCAGTTCCTTTAGGTCTCCTTTTAGGTTCACCCCTATGTTTGTTGTTTTATCTTGAGTATCTCTGACTTGAACTTCTTCAGTCTCGCTTTCCGGTTGAGAGCGAAGTTCTTCGAGAGCTCGGGTTCTCTCGAGTTCTAAAGTGTTAGTTTCTTTTCCTGTGGAGTTGCCTTTAAGATCCAGACTTTCGTTGTAACAGCGTCGTGTGAGTTTTTGGTCTCCTTTTTTGGTGGCTATCCCTTCTGGGGTTTGGGATTTCATGCATCGATGTGGAGTAGAGACTACTGCGGTGAGCTGATTTAACATTGTCCGACCTTTGAGGGCATTGTATGCAGAGCTTACGTCGACTACGATATAGTCGATGCTTAGTGTTGTGGACCGTGCTCCTTTTCTAAAGGTAGTGTGTAATGGGATGTATCCGAGTGGTTAGATTGGCACATCTCCTAGTCCGAACAGGCTGTTGGGATACGCTTTGAGCTCCTTTTCTTGTAGCCCGAGTTTATCAAAGGCGGTTTTGAATAGGATATCCGCAGAAATTCCCTAATCAACTAGTGTTCAGTGAAGGTTGGCATTGGCTAGTATAATGGTAATGACCACGGGGTCATCAAGCCCAGGGATGATGCCCACAGCATCTTCTTTGGCGAAGGTGATAGTGGGGAGGTCGGGTGACTTCTCCTCTAATCCGACGTGGTATACCTCTTTAAGGTGCCTTTTGCGGGATGATTTGGAGATCCCTCCTCCTGCGAATCCTCCATTGATCATGTGAACATGTCTCTCAGGGGTGTGAGGGGGCGTTCAACTCATCCACCCTCTTTGTCCCTTCTTTTATTTTTTGGCTCGTCTACTCTGTTGGCTAGGAATTAATCTAGTCTCCCTTCTCGGGCTAGTTTTTCTATAACATTCATCAGGTCGAAGCACTCATTGGTAGGGTGGCCGTAGATTCGGTGATATTCGCAATATTCTATCTGACTTCCCCCTCTCTTGTGTTTAATCGGGCGAGGGGGTGGGATTTTCTCAGTGTTGCATATTTCTCAGTAGACATCCACAAGGGATACCCGAAGAGGGGTGTAGTTGTGGTATTTCCTGGGTTTCTCTGTAAATTGGTCTTCTTTTTTCCTAGACTCTTTATCCTTATCCCGTGGTGGGTAGGAGAATCCGGTTTTTGAGGTTTCTTCTAATCGGGAGTTATCTTCCATATTGATGTACTTTTCGGCCCGTTCTTGTACTTCGTTCAGAAATGTTGGGTGCTTCTTGGATATGATGTGGCTAAAGGGTCCATTCTCGTAGGCCGTTGATGAGTCCCATGATGGCCACTTCTGTTGGAAGATTTTGTATGTCAAGGCATGCTTTATTGAATCTTTCCATGTAGCTGGGGAGGCTTTCCCGATCTTTCTGTTTAATTCCTAGCAAACTCGGGGCGAGGAACTTTTTGGCGAGCTCATCGAAGCTTGCGATCGATCTTGGAGGCAGGCTATCAAACCACTTTTTTTCCGTCTTGGACAGAGTGGTTGGGAAGGCTTTGCAGCGAGTCGCGTCCGAGGCATTCGTGAGGTACATCTGGCTTCTGAAGTTGCTAAGGTGATGGCTAGGGTCGGACGTACCGTCGTATGGGGTCATGTCAGGAGCTTTGAAGTCTTTGGGGACTTTAGCCTTCATGATTTCCTTTGTGAGATCTCGCTCAACTACTCGCTGACGTTCAACTTCTTGTTCAAGCTGTTTGAGGTGATCCTGCTGTTCAAGGATGGCATCTAAAATTTCCATGTTCTGAGGTTGCTTGTCTCCCTTGGATTGGGGTGTGTCCTTTGACATGGCATCCGTGTTTTTAAGCGGCGTTCCTTCCTCCAAACCGGAGTTATGGTTGTTAGAAAGGTTGTTTGCCATGGTGATGGGATAACTTCTAGGTTCCCCGGCAACGACGCCAATGTTCCATGGATTACCTGAAACATTGAGGTCGATTTTGGATGAGATCTTCTAGTGTGACTGAGATTGTCGGGTCCGATCTGTTGTAGTCTTGAGGTGCTATTGATCCTGGGTCACCGGCGGGTGGTAGTACCTGCAAGAGACTCCGATGCTTAAATCAGTACGAGCTTTAGGTAGGTTTTTGTAGAATTGGAGTATGAGTTATACCTGTGTGCTCTAGTGTATTTATAGTAGTGCTGGGCGACCTTCCTTGAGATAAGTTTGTTATATTATCTTATCTTTTGTGGGTAAGGTCATATCCTTTTATTAACCGCGTCTTAGTAGGCGGCGGTCCTTCGTTTTGGGCCTCCTTGGGCCTCTATGGCGATCTTTCCGATCTCTTTGTGAAGAGGTCGGTAATGGACCAATCTTTCGAGAGGTCGGTCCCGTTGTCTTCGGCTGACCCGGACCTTGTAGCTCGGACTGGTGTATGAACAATAACCATTCATATTCATTACATAATCATTCATCATAGCTATGGCATCATATAGCCGTCATACATACACATTCTCCTCATATAACTCATCATTTTTAACCTTTACTTCTTCCCCAAGTTAGTACTATTTCCTAGTTTCAACTCACTACTAGAGTAACTACTATGATCTGGGGCTAAAAGAGTGAAAATAGAGGTTTAGAAGCTTGAAGTTTGACTTAAAAACACAAAAATCCATTTTTGTTGAAACAGGGGCCACGCGTACGCGTGGACGTGAAGAAACCCTTGCTCGTGTATTCGAGAATTCCAACCAGAAAGGGTTGGTCGCTGGTGGACGAAATTGTGATCCATATTCTTTTGTACTTGTATGAAATCATTATTATGGCACCGGTTGAATTTACAACTCCGTTCAACTAACCAGCAAGTGTACTGGGTCGTCCAAGTAATAAACCTTACGTGAGTAAGGGTCGATCCCACAGAGATTGTTGGTATGAAGCAAGCTATGGTCACCTTGTAAATCTCAGTTAGGCAGATTAAATTTGTTTATGGTTTCGAAAATTAATAATAAAATAGAAATAATAAAAGGGATAGAATACTTATGCAGATTCATTGGTGGGAATTTCAGATAAGCGAATGGAGATACTGTATGGCTCAAGAACGCCTACTTTCCTATTACTTCAACTCAATCCTTCTTACTCCTTTCCATGGCAAGCTGTGTATAGGGGTTCACCGTTCGACGATGGCTACTTTGTATCCTCTCTGGAAAATGGTCCTCTGCGCTGTCACTCGCATGGCTAATCGTCTGGAGGCATCACACTGGCCGAAGGCTACATCCCATCCTCGCAGTGAAAACTACGCTCACGCGCTCTGTCACAGCACGGCTAATCACTGGTTGGTTCCCGCTCCTGCTGGAATAGAATCCCTTGATTCTTTTGCGTCTGTCACTAACGCCCAGCACTTGCGAGTCTGAAGCACATCACAGTCATTCATTACCGGAATCCTACTCGGAATACCACAGACAAGGTTAGACTTTCCGGATTCCCAGGATCCTACTCGGAATACCACAGACAAGGTTAGACTTTCCGGATCCTCATGAATGCCGCCATCTATCTAGCTTATACCACGAAGATTCTGTTGGGGAATCTAAGAGATACACATTCAAGCTCGGTTGCATGTAGAACGAAGGTGGTTGTCAATCACGCACGTTCATAGGTGAGAATGATGATGAGCGTCACATAATCATCACATTCATCATGTTCTTGGGTGCGAATGAATATCTTGGAATAAGAATAAGAGAGAATTGAATAAAAAGTAATAGTAATTGTATTGAAACTTGAGGTACAGCAGAGCTCCACACCCTTAATCTATGGTGTGCAGAAACTTCACCGTTGAAAGTACATAAGTAAAAGGTTCGGGCATGGCCGAATGGCCAGCCCCCTGAGTGATCAAAAGACCGAATAATCAAAGGCTAACAGTCAAGAGATTAAACTGTCAAAAGATGTCTAATACATTAGTAAGTCATCCTATTTATAATAAACTAGCTCCTAGGGTTTACATGAGTAAGTAATTGATGCATAAATCCACTTCCGGGACCCACTTGGTGTATGCTTCGGCTGAGCTTGATCAATCCACGAGCTGAGGCTTCTCTTGGAGTTGAACTCCGAGTTATGACGTGTTTTGGGCGTTCAACTCCGGATCATGACGTTTTTCTGGCGTTTAACTCCAGACAGCAGCATGTACTTGGCGTTCAACGCCAAGTTACGTCGTCAATTTCCGAATAAAGTATGGACTATTATATATTTCTGGAAAGCTCTGGATGTCTACTTTCCAACGCCGTTGAGAGCGCGCCAATTGGAGTTCTGTAGCTCCAAAAAATCTATTTTGAGTGCAGGGAGGTCAGATTCCAACAGCATTAGCAGTAAAGTCCAGAAATGTGAATTTAACATAAAAACTAAGGAAAACATCCCTAAAAGTAGCTTGAACTTTCTAAAAACTACCTAAAAACAATGTCAAAAAGCGTATAAATTATCCGCTCATCAGTCACGTACGCAAATCCCCGGTCACGCGTACTCTTGGGAATGAAAAGTCATCACTCGCGTATGCAGGAACCCGAACACAAAAGGGTTGGTCGCGTCGTCTGCAGCTGAACGCGTATGCAAATTCCAGGTCACGCGTACGCGTGAGCGTGCTTTTTTTCAAAAATTTGCATAAGTCTGAAAAGCTGCAAAATTCCAACCTTCTTAATCCCAACTTCCGACACACATAACTTTTCCTTTTTAAATCATTTTTCCTCTATTCTTCAAATGGCATAAACTTCATGGACCCAATTTTCATACAAAATAAGTTTGAAATCATTTGGAGGTCCGAAAACCAAGTTATGGGTCACTGAAGTTCGGCCAAAAACCAAATTTCACAAAAACTTCAAAACCTCATTTTCATTAAAAGCCACTTTCAATTCAATACCATACCTGCAAATCATTAACAAGCACATCTTCCTCAACACCATAATAATCTCCATAATATACCAAACCTCATATCAACAATATCATACATACACTTCCCAAATACACCAACAAAATCATAATTCACGAATTCAAGACTTTTATACTCATGTTGTCAAGTCCTTAATCATCAATTTGTCAATTATCATTACGTCAACAAGCACCAAAATCAAAACATACTTCTTATCAAGAGCACTAAGCAATAAATATACACATACGTTCCAACCTATCCTATGGTCACTTAGCTTAAATTTTCATAGAACATTACATATTAAGTACGCAAAACCTAAACCATACCTTGGCCGATTTTCACGTTTGGTCCAAGGCAACCACTTAAGTCACACACACACAGCTCCACAAATTCCAAAATCACCAAAACCTTGGCACCAATCCTCCACCAAACCTCCAAATGTCCACAATTCAATTCCAATACTTATATATATATATATACCTAGTTCACATATATCATACATATATATTTCAAAATTCAAAATTTACATACTCAAAACTAAGAATTGGTTAGGACTAGAGACCTCACCGTACCCAGAATCAAGAGAGCTAAATCCAACAAGCTACCCAAGCTAATTTGAACCTAGAATACTAAAATTGACAAAATTTCAATATAGGGCTCACAATTTTCAAAAGTCAAAGGGGGTAGAAGACTGAGGTGAGATTGTGGCTTAAAGTGAGCTTAGGGTTTGATAAGCTTCTCTCTTCCCCTTTTCAAAGTTGCAGCATGAATTCCCTTTTTAGGGAAGAAGGAGACGCTGAGTCTCTTATTAATGAGAGCTTGGTTGGGCCCACGGGTCCGGTTCAAGCTCAGTTCAATTGGTTCGACCCGTTCGGTCCAATCTTAGGCCAAATTCTTTGAAATTAATGTCAAAATTCTCATTTTAAAGATCTCTATTCTATTTTAATATAATATTCATATTTTTAATTTTTCTTTTTAAAATTTGTTTTATTGACTAATTATTTACTAATTCAGCGGGGTTTACACCTCCCATGCCTAACTAATATTTGTTTATATTAGTACATATTTAATTTTGGGTATATATAATTCTTGTTTAAATATTCTCTAAAATATTTATTTATATTTCTCAAAATAATATATTCTTCATATTACAACTTAAATAATATTTTTTTTAACTGAATATTACACAGATTTTTATGTCTTTTTAACATAATCGTATTATACCATCTCTTATAATTCTTGGGTAATTTTCCAAGGACTAGGCTTTTTTTTACTTGACTTTGAGTATTTGATGAGGTAAAAGCTAGGCTGAAAAAAAAAAAAAAAATATATATATATATATATATATATATATATATATAAATGATCTACTTGTATTTATTATAAGTATATGGTAACATACTAACATATAATTTTGTTGGTGGCAAAATATTTTTCACTTTTTATTGAGGCAAAATGTATAACAATAAGAAAAGTTTAAAAATTTTACTCAAATAAAGAATTACTTTTTAATGAGCATCATTCAAAAAATATATATATATATATATATATATATATATATATATATATATATATATATGAGAAAGTTTCTAAAGTTAGGGATTACAATGCAACTTATTAACTTATTATAACGAATATTACCCTGTCTTAGTAAAATATATTTTCTGTGTATATGTGTTATATGGATTTTGTAACATCTTTACTATTAGAAGGTCACGCTTTCAATTGCGCCATTCTGATAGATCAGGTATTACAACGACTCTGATAATATTTAATACTAAAATATGAGCTTGTTTAAAACTTAAGTTGAATTTCTCAAAACATACATCCATACTTACAATATAAATTACCATACTTACAAGGAATACATATATATATATATATATATATATATATATATATACATATTAATTTACACGCTTTACATAATCAAATTCCTATCCCTTTTATAAAAATTTGTAAAGGTAAAGGCGAGGAAAAAAGTAACTAATACAACAAAAAAATATCGTTTAAATAGAAACAAAATAAATAAGCTCTTCCAAACTTCGTCGTCCATAACCTGAAAAAGAAAAGACTTGTAGGAGAGTGAGAAAAATTGAAAAAGATTGATGGGCGAAAAATTGAATTCCGTACAAACTAACCGGCAAGTGTACCGAGTCACATCAAGTAGTAAAACTCACCGGAGTGAGGTTGATCCCACAGGGATTGATGGATCAAGAAATTTTAGTTGGGTTATAAATCAAGTCAAGCTCATATTGATGAATTGATTGAAATTTGATCAACAGAGAGTAATTTGCACGAAATCTAAAGTGCTGAATGTAAATTGCTTGAAACTTAAATGGCAAGAAACTTAAATGTCTGAAACTTAAAGGAAAAGAAAGTAAAAGAGATGAATCTTAAATTACAAGAAATGTAAATGACTTGAATCTTAGAGTGCAAGAAAGTAAAATTAAAGACTCTAAATGAAAGTGAAATTTAAATTCTAAGAATTGTAAATGGGAATTGGGTGCAGGGAATTAAGACAGTAAAGCGCAATTACAATTAAAGTAAATTCAAAGTGATCTTAAATTGAAGAAAATAAAAAAGAATAATTCATTAGGGATTGGAGATATCATAATCCATCATGAATCGATTGGGTCCCAACTCCTTCTCAATCATATGAGTAGATCTGTGGTGGATTGAAATTGATTAGATCCCAATTGATTGGCAATCCAATCTCTCTAATCACAATCAATCTTGCCAATTTATTGATCTAATTGTCATGAGAAGAAGTTAAGTGTATGTCTCTCATCCATAAGCCACACTAACTCTCAAGATCTCAATTCCTCCCGAATGGTGTTGATAATGAGAGTTGTAAAGGATAGAGCTCCAATTCTAATGCAAGTGATTCCCCTTCCGAGGCTCACACAAGCATTCAATTGAATTAAACCCCCTTCCGGAGTGATTAATTCACAATCAAAATAGAAGTTATCCTATAGCTACACGAATGAATTGAGAAGAAGAAGATTTTCATTGACTCGTTATTATTACAATAAAGCTCATTTCCCTAATAAAATTGGGGTTTAGTTTATCATTGCTCAAGTAAAAAAAAAGATAAGAAAAAGTGCAGAAAATTGCCAAAAAGAAAGGAAAGAAAATACAAAAGAAAATGAGTGCAGAGTTTCCCAATTTGGGTCCCCTGACTCCCAGCCTTCCAATGCCCCCTTTCTAACTCAAATTCTCCTCTATTTATACACTTTCTTCTTTCAGCTCTTAAAGTATTGGATGTGGGCCTTGGCCTTTGTTGAAGCTAGTTGAGATTGGCCTTTAGTGATGTTGATGAGGACATTTGCATATTAACGTTCATACTCTGGATGGTACCATTTTGCAATTGAATTTGGATTGACGTTGGAGTCCACGTTGGAGTTCAACGTTTGACCTCAAACGTTGGGTCAAACTTTGCCAATTAAGGCTGGGACGTTGGCCCTGAAGTTTAACCCAACGTTGGACTCAACGCTTGACTTCACGTTGGAGTTCAATGTTTGCTCATCCACGCCTACGCGTGACCTGCGCGTGCACGCCGATTGGCTATAACGTACATCCACGTGTACGCATGATCCACGCATTCGTATCGTTGCACAATTTTCCTTGGGATTTGTCAAGCACGTTGGACTCAACGTTGGACCCAATGTTGGACTAGCAACGTTTGCCTATCCACACGTACGCGTGACCTACGTGTCGCGCCAATTGGCTAAAATGCACATCGTCATGCGTACGTGTCGTTGCATATTTTTCCAATCTCCAAAACATGAAATTTGTCGAGCACATTAGAGATAACGTTGGACCACCAACGTTCCCTCCAACATTGGCACATCTCTACATTAAACCCATAGTTGGAGTCCAACTTTGGCTCCAACTATGATTTCTTGAATTGAATTTTGAGGCATAGTTGGAGTCTAACTTTGCCTCCAACTATGCACCTTCCTCTTGGCCAACGTTTAAGGTAGCATTTGAGGTCCAACTTTGGGCTCAAATGTTGCCTTCTTGCTTATAGTTTGAAGCATAGTTGGAGTCCAACTTTGGCTACTATACACCTTTCTTGGCACACGTTTGAGGTATAATTGGAGGTCCAAATTTAGCTCCAACTATGCACCTCTTTGAGCATAATGTTTGAGGCAACGTTGGAGTAGAAATACTCATTGTTGGCCACCATGACTATGAGATCATGTGAGTAATCTAAAGATTTCCTTTAACACATTGATAAGCCTTCATAGAAATTTTGTAGCTCTACCCACTCACTGAACATTCCTTTTGGGAACCTTCTAATCAATGCTTTATACTTCTCCCAGGCTTCATATAATGACTCTCCCTCTAGCTGTCTGAAGGTTTGCACATCAGTTTTCAGCTTAATGACTCTTTGAGGGAGGTAAAATTTGGCTAGGAATTTGCTAACCAAATCATCCCAGTTGGTAATGCTTTCTTTTGAGAAGGTTTCTAGCCAATATGTAGTTTTGTCTCTCAGTGAGAATGGGAATAACAACAGCTTATAGATGTCAGGGTGGACTCCATTGGTTTTGACAATGTCACAAGTTCTCAAGAACATAGAGAGGTGTTGGTTTGGATCTTTAGCAGCACTTCCTCCATATTGGCAATTGTTCTGAACCAGAGTGATTAATTGGGGTTTGAGTTCAAAATTGTTTGCATGGACATTGGGAGTTAAGATGATTCTCCCACAGTTTCTTGGGTTTGGGATGTTGTAAGAAGCTAGAACTCTCCTTTGAAGCTGGCCATTATTGTTGGCCACATCCTCTAGTGGGTTAAGGAGGTTACCCTCTATCTCTTGATCTTCCTCTTCTAATTCTTCTACTCCAATTAATCCCTTCCTTCTTGCTTTTTTTCTCAATCTCAAAAAGGTTCTCTCTGGTTCAGAATCAAAGGAGGTGGATTTACCTCTTCTCCCTCCTGACATACAACACAATCAAACCAAAACACAAGCAGAGCACTCTGTTGCTAGAGTAAAGTTACAGTTAGCAGAAATAAAATAACAAATAGTTAGTGTGCATAATAAACAAAGAAAAATGCTTAATCTAGATTATGACCTACTTAATCATTGTCAATCTAAATCAATCCCCAACAACGGCGCCAAAAACTTTATGGGCAAAAAATTGAATTCCGCACAAACTAACCGGCAAGTGTACTAGGTCGCATCAAGTAGTAAAACTCACCAGAGTGAGGTCGATCCCACAGGGATAATTGATCAAGCAATTTTAGTTGGGTGATAAATCTAGTCAAGCTAATATTGATGAATTGATTGAAATTTGATCAACAGAGAGTAAATTGCATGAAATCTAAAGTGCTAAATGTAAATTGCTTGAAACTTAAATGGCAAGAAACTTACATGACTGAAACTTAAAGAGAAAGAAAGTAAAAGAGTTGAATCTTAAATTACAAGAAATGTAAATGACTTGAATCTTAGAGTGCAAGAAAGTAAAATTGTAGAATCTAAATGATTGTGAAATTTAAATTGCAAGAATTGTAAATGGGAATTGGGTGCAGGGAATTAAGACAGTAAAGAGCAATTACAATTAAAGTAAATTCAAAGTGATCTTAAATTGAAGAAAATCAAACAGAATAATTCATTAGGGATTGGAGATATCATACTCCATCATGAATCAATTGGGTCCCAACTCCTTTTTCAATCAAATGAGTAGATCTATGGCGGATTGAAATTGATTGGATCCCAACTCTTTGGCAAACCAATCTCTCTAATCACAATCAATCTTGCCAATTTCTTGATCTAATTGTCATGAGAAGAGGCGAAGTGCATGTCTCTCATCCATAAGCCACGCTAACGCTCAAGATCTCAATTCCTCCCGAATGGTGTTGATCAAGAGAGTTGTGAAGGATAGAGCTCCAATTCTAGTGCAAGTGATTCCCCTTCTGAGGCTCACACAAGCAGTCAATTCAATTAAACCCCCTTCCGGAGTGAGTAATTCACAATCAAAATAGATGTTATCCTATAGCTACACGAATGAATTGAGAAGAAGAAGATTTTCATTAACTCATTATGATTACAATAGAGCTCATCCCCCTAATGAAATTTGGGTTTAGTTCATCATTGCTCAAGTAAAAAACAGAGAAGAAAAACTGCAAAAAATTGCCGAAAAGAAAGGAAAGAAATACAAAAGAAAATGAGTGCAGAGTTTCCCAATTTGGGTACCCTGACTCCCAGCCTTCCAATCCCCCCTTTCTAACTCAAATTCTCCTCTATTTATACACTTTCTTCTTTCAGCTCTTCAAGTCTGGGATGTGGTCCTTGGCCTTTGTTTAAGCTAGTTGAGATTGGCCTTTAGTGACGTTGATGAGGACGTTTGTATATTAACGTTCATACTCTGCATGGTACCATTTTGCATTGAATTTGGATTGACGTTGGAGTCCACGTTGGAGTTCAACGTTTGAGCTCAAACGTTGGGTCAAACTTTGCCAATTAAGGCTGGGACGTTGGCCCTGAAGTTTGACCCAATGCTGGACTTCACGTTGGAGTTCAACGTTTGCTCATCCATGCGTACGCGTTACCTACGCGTGCGTCGATTGGCTAAAACGCACATCCACACGTACGCGTGACCCACGCGTATGCATCGTTGTACAATTTTTGTTGGAATTTGTTGAGCACATTGGACTCAACATTGGACCACCAATGTTTGCCTATCCACACGTACACGTGACCTACGCATCCGCGCTGATTGGCTAAAATGCACATCCATGCGTACGCGTGACCCATGCATACGCGTCGTTGCCCCTTTTTTGTAATCTACAAAACTTGAAATTTGTCGAGCACGTTGGAGGTAACATTGGACCACCAATGTTCCCTCCAACGTTGGCACATCTCTACCTCAATGTTGGACCCATAGTTGGAGTTCAACTTTGGCTCCAACTATGGTCTCTTGAATTGAAGTTTGAGGCATGGTTGGAGTCCAACTTTGCTTCCAACTATGCACCTTTTTCTTGGTCAATGTTTGAGGTAGCGTTTGAGGTCCAACTTTGGGCTAAAACGTTGCCATCTTGCTTATAGTTTGAGGCATAGTTGGAGTCCAACTTTGGCCCCAACTATGCACCTTTCTTGGCCAACATTTGAGGCATAGTTGGAGGTCCAACTTTGGCTTCAACTATGCACCTCTTTAAGCATAACGTTTGAGGCAACGTTGGAGCAACAACTTTGGCTCCAACGTTGGTCTCTCATTCTCTTCATCAATGTTTGAGGTAACATTGGACCACTAACTTGGGCTCCGACGTTACCTTCTCTGCTTTTTCCTTGCCATTCCTCTGCTTCTCTTCACCTATTATCAACCAAACACATGCATCAAAGCCTTTCCAAATCACAAGATTTTGCACCATTCATAACAATCAAGTAAATCTTGCATAAACCTTATGAAAATGCACATAAATAACCATGTTTGATTGAATCAAGATCTGCATGAATTTCTAATCCAATTACTTGCTTGTTGTTCAAGAAAGTGCATGAAACCTAATGAAAACTGATGTGCGGAAAACGATCCGACACAAAACTCACCGGCAAGTGTACCGGGTTGCATCAAGTAATAATAACTCACATGAGTGAGGTCGATCCCACAGGGATTGAAGGATTGAGCAATTTTAGTTTAGTGGTTGATTTAGTCAAGCGAATCAAGTATTGGTTGAGTGTTTTGTATCCAACAGCAATTAAACAACAGGAAATGTAAAGGGGGAAGGGAAGAATTGCAGAAATTAAAAGGAACTGAAAGTAAAAGGACTGAATCTTAAAGAACAAGAAATTAAAAGACTGAAACTTAAAGTGCAAGAAATGTAAATTGCAGTAACTTAAAGTGCAAGAAATATAAATTGCTTGAATGAAAAAGGGATTTGAGGATTGGGATTTCAGAATTTAAACAATGGAAATTAAAGTGCAGCAAGTAATAAAGCAGAAGATGAATTAGAAATACTTAAAATTCAAACAGAGAATGGAAAGGGATTGTAGCAGAGGTTCACAGAAGAACCAAAAGGAAAATGTGATCTCAGGACTCCAGAGACTAGATAGCAAAGTCTAGATCTCAATTACCTTCCCAGATCCAAATTCCCAAAGCAATTAACAAGAAATTGAAGAAGAAGCAGTAAAGGGAATGTAATTGAACTCAATTATGCAGAAGAGAAATTAAAGAGCTCTTGAGTGGAGATTGAGACAGAATTTCCTCAATTCTTAACACCCAAGATTCAAACAAGAAAAGTAAAAATGCTCAAGCAAGAACAAGGAAGAAGAGAGATCAATTCTCCTTCCCAATTCTCAGAAATCTCAGTGAAGTCTTAGCTCTCAATGAAATCTCCAAAATTCAAAAGAAGGTTCCAAATTCAAAAGTAAAGTGAAAAGTTTTTTATTACATCAAACTAGCTCCTATTTATACACTTTCTATTCTTGGATCTTGAGATTTGGATGGGCTTTTGATTTGGTGAAGAAATGAATTAAATTGGATTTTTAATTCAATTTTTAGCCCAAAACAATTTGCTTCCAGGAGGCTGCCCTGCCATTGTGGAGGGCAGGGCAGAAAATGATGCATCTGGCCCATTGGTGCGTGCGTGTGATGCGTTGGTGCGTGCAGGACGCTGCCCTGCCCTTGCGGAGGGCAGGGCAGAACTTTTTGGCGCGCCAGAATGGTGCCCGTGCGTGCTGCTGGTGCTGCCGAGTGATGCCTGTGCGCTAGAATGATGCTGCCGAGCCTTCCCTTGGTGCGCCAGAATGGTGCGTGTGTGTGCAACACCAAAATGCTGCCCTGCCCTTGCGGAGGGCAGGGCAATGTTTCCAAACTGAAGTCCCGTGTTCGATCCTTATGTGACGCGCACGCTATCTCTTTTCTTTGATTTTCTTGGCACCAAAGTAAGGCTTAGTTTCTTGTTTCCTCATGGTTCCGTGTTCGATCCTTGTGGCAAGCAATGGTGAACTTTTTCTTTGAATTTCTCCCCTTGGTGAGCCCGATACTGCCCTTGAGGAGGGCAGGGCAATGTTTTTACTTTCCTTGATCCAAGGCACAGATTTGTGCTCTGCCCTTGTCGTGGGCAGGGCAGCGTTGCCTCTCAAGGCTTGCTTGCTCATGTTGCCCTCCTAGAGGGCAGTGTGCCCTTGTGGGGGGCAATGCTTGCTTCCTCCCTTCCATGCGCCACACTTCTTCTTCCCTTGGGCCACACTTTCTTTAAGCCACGTTTTTCCTCTTTTCTTCCTTTCTTCACCTACAAGAAACCAAAACAACCACTCAAAGTATCTCTAAACTCATAAGGTTTATAATTCATTAAAAATCAATTAATTCTTGCTTAAACCTCATGATTTAGCATTAATTTCATGGTGCTTGTTTGATTTAAAGAAGTTATGCATTTTCATTCCAAATCACTTACTTAGGATGCAAGAAAGTGCATAAAGACTAATAAAACAAGTGAAATTAGCTTGAAAAATGGGTATATGATGACTTGTCATCACAACACCAAACTTAAATCTTGCTTGTCCCCAAGCAAGCATCAAAACTAAGAGAAAATGAAATGAATAAGAAAAGAAAACATATCCTTATTAGGCATATAGCAGAATTTGATTCATGGGGTTTTTATGCAGATAATGATAACTCAATTATTGTTGCTGTTACATAATATACATTCTTCCTCAAAGGCTTGCTAAACTTGCTATTATAAGGTTTATTCTTTCTTTGCTCCCTTGCTAACTTTTCTTTTCTCATGTTGCTTATCAAGCTTATTATTCTTGAAGGCTTGGTGTCTAATGTTGTAGTAGTAGCCTTTGGCTTTATTTTTCACTCAACATCTTCCACCACAGACACATGGCTCACTACTTCTTCCTAGGATCATTGATGCCCAGCATCTCTTTGGATAACTAAATGTTCTGTATCTAGGTTGCTCTTTATTGTGGACTTTCAATTGGTCATCCCAAATCAGTTGATCTAAGTGACCGGGTTTTAAAATACCCCTTAGAATTTACTTATCCAAGCATATCCTAGTACAAGAACACCACAGGCATGTGTCCTAGGATCCAAGCTATTGGTGTCCAGCCTTTATTCTTTGTTTTTCTTGCCACATTGGCTTTTTCTTTTTCCTTTTTCTTTCTATTTTATTTTTTTGTTCTCAAGGGCTTTTTCTTTATTGATAGGAACCTTCATGATAGCAAGCTAGTTCACACTTCAATGAAAATGATATTATGCAGCACTTATTTCATGAGTTATGCATTTAATCAAACACATATACCACCATTGACTTCCATTCTACTTATGCAACATTGGATTTTTACTTTTCAATTCAAACAAAATCTCTTTTATTCAAGCATATGGGAAACAAAACAAAATTCAAGCTAAGTGATGAATGACAAGCATAATGCAGATCAGCATACTTAATCAAACAATTTCACTTGCAACTAGATAAACACTTTAGCAGGATATATAATGGTTCCCAGATTCAAAATAATGCACAGCAGCAAGGATTAAGTTCAGATACAACCTTTGAAGTTGCAGACCTTTGATTCTTCCTTCTGTTGTGTTTTCTTTGAGTTAAGATGCACAATATCTTCAATTGTTGACTCATGCCCTGCATAATTCTCAAAGTTGATTGCTTCTCAAGCCCTTAAGTGTATAGTTAGTATGCATAAATTGAGTGTGGCTCTTGGATTTATTTTGGTGTGTGAACACCAAACTTAATTGATTGCCACTACCTCTGATGCAACAAGTTAACCATATTTGAAACCTTGTATCCTTGCTAAAGGTTATGGGATTAAAGCTAGATAAACATTTAAATAGTTGAATAGTTTGTCTGATTGCTTAGAGCTAGCATTATGCAAGAGGTGAGAATGTGCTTTTAAATGAAATTTTTGGTGGAACACCAAACTTAGAATCCTTCATTCTCCCTTAATTTGTTTTGGTGTGCAACACCAAACTTAGCTCCTTGCAATGCATACCAATGATTCAACATCTTTATTGAAAAAGCTATGAAAAGAAAACTACCTCAGGTTGGGTTGCCTCCCAACAAGCGCTTCTTTATTGTCATTAGCTTGACATCCTCCATTCTTTGATCATGGAGGCTGAAAATCATAGTGCCTCAGCTTTTCACCTCTTATTGTGAACTTCCTTCCAGTCTCCTCTTTGATGATCTCTAGGTGTTCAAGTGAAAGGACCCGGTTCACAGTGTAGTATTCAGATAACTGTGGAGACACCTTCATTGGTTGGGTGTTTAACACCACTTTATCCCCTGGTGAGAAGCCTTCAGTGGGAATTTTCTTATTTCTCCACCCTTTTGGCCTCTTCTTCTTTTCTTCTTTCTCAGGAGATAATTCATGCCTCGATGGTTCTTTATCTGGAGTGTTGAGGCTCCCATCTGGGGGTTTTGGATCTAGTTCCTCCTTGACTTCTTTGGTTTGTTGCACCATTTCTACTGCTTTCAAGCATGGATTTAGGAGTCTTGGAGTTAACTCATTGACTGCCTCCTTCAAACTTTGATCTCTGGCCTTATCTTTCAAAAAATCTTCTTCTTGAATGGGTTCATGCAAGATTTTAAAAACATGGAATGCTAGATGCTCATCATGCACTCTCAGCAACAATTCCCCTTTTTTCGCATCTATCAATGCTCTGCCCGTAGTTAGGAAAGGCCTTCCCAGGATGATGGGAGTGTCAGGGTCCTCTTCTATATCTGAAATAACAAAGTCAGCAGGGAGAAAAAATTTTCCCACTTGTACCAACACATTCTCCACAACTCCCAGTGCTTGTTTAGTGGATTTGTCAGCCATTTGGAGAACTATTCGTGTGGACTTCAGCTCAGAAATTTTAAGTTTCCTCATTAGAGACAAAGGCATCAAGTTTATGCTTGCACCGAGGTCACAGAATGACTTCTCAATTGTTATGTTTCCTATGGTGCAAGGTATGTAAAAACTCCCAAGATCATCTTTCTTCTCTGGCAACTCTCTTTGGAGGATAGCACTACATTCCTTTGTCATCTCAACAATCTGTCCTTCCTTCAGGGATCTTTTCTTTGTCAATACTTTCTTCATGAATTTGGCATATAGTGGCATCTGTTCAAGTGCTTCTAAGAAAGGAATATTGATGCTGAGTGTCTTGAATTTGTCCAAAAATTTTGAGTATTGCTTATCCTCATTTTCTTTTTTAAACCTCTGAGGGTATGGAAGTTTGGGGACACAAGGATTCACTCATTTCCTCTTCTTTTGTAGTTGTGATTCAAGGGTGTTCTTGTATCCCTTTGAAATTTGTACATTTTTGGTTTCTTGATCCTCTTTACTTTTCCCCTCTGTCTCTTCTTGTGGAACTTCTCTGTTGTGTTTGTCCTGATTGATGGCTTCCTTCTTCATAGTCTTCTCACTTCCCACTGTAATTGCTTTGCATTCCTCCCATTTTGTGGATTTTCCTTTGTCCCTTGGGTGTTCTTCAGTGACATTGGGGAAGGCATTTGCTCTCTTCTCATCTATTTCTGAAATTTGCTTAGCCATTTGCCCCATGTGTCTCTCAAGGTTTCTGATTGAGGTTTCTTGGTTTTTGAATGCCAGGGTCTGATCTTTCCTTGCAGCTTCCTGATCTTGTCTTGCCATTTCTTGATTTTTCATGAGTTTCTCCATCATTTTCTCTAGACTTGAGATTCTTTGAGAGTTTGGATTTGGTTGTGGTTGTGTGCAATGAGAGGGTTGTTGTTGGAAGTTGTTTGAATTAATTGTGGGGGTACTTTGTGGGTGGGATGTGGATGTGGAAAAGTTATTCTGGTGGTTTTGTGAGTTATTATGGGGTTGGTGATATGTGTTTTGTGAATTTTTGAATTGGTTAGTATTATTGGATGAATGGTTATGGTTGCTTGTGTTGCTGAGGCTACCAGAGTTGAAGTCCCTTTGTCCTTGATTCTGATGCTCACCCCACCTTGAATTAGAATGAGTCTTCCAGGGTGTCTTGTGTGCATCACCATGAAAATTGTGTTGAAATGAACTTGAAGTATTGTTCATGCATTGCACCTGCTCAGGGCTTTGTTGCTCAAAATTGAATGTCCCAAAACTTTCTTCAGATTGATTCCACCCATGTGAGGTTTGAGATTGGCATTGTGTGTTTACTGCAACACCTTGCAGTCCATCAATTTTCTTGGCCATCATTTCTATTTGTTGCTGAAGCTGTTGATGCATCTGTTTGTTTTGTGCCAAGAGAACGTCAACACCTTCAAGCTCCAGCACATCCCTTCTCTGGGCTGGTTGGCGTTGTCTTTGATGAGCAAAGAAATATTGATTGTTTGCCACCATCTCTATGAGGTTTTGGGCTTCCTCTGCTGTCTTCATTAGCTGCAATGAGCCTCCTGCTGAATGATCTAATGCTTCTTGAGCTTTTTGGGTCAACCCTTCATAGAAGTTTTGGAGTCTATCCCACTCACTAAACATTTCTGGGGGACATTTCCTGATTAAGGCCTTGTATCTCTCCCAGGCATCATACAGCGACTCTCCATCCATTTGAATGAATGTTTGCACCTCTGTTTTCAGCTTGACAATCCTTTGGGGAGGATAGAACTTGGCTAGGAATTTGCTCACTAAGTCTTCCCAATTATTGATCCTTTCTTTGGGAAATGTCTCTAGCCATTGAGTGGCCTTATCCTTTAGAGAGAATGGAAACAGCAATAGCTTGTAGATGTCTGGATGCACACCACTTGTTTTGACAGTTTCACAAATCCTGAGGAATATGGATAAGTGTTGGTTTGGATCTTCAAGTGGACTTCCTCCATAAGAGCAATTGTTCTGCACCAGAGTGATAAGTTGAGGCTTCAACTCAAAATTATTTGCATGAACATTGGGAGTGAGTATGCTACTCCCGCAGTTTCTTGCATTGGGGATAGTGTAAGAGGCCACCACCCTTCTTGCAGGCTGGGTATTGTTGCTCACTCCCTCTTCACGCACCTCAGCATCCATGACTTGCAAGAATCACAAACAAATCAAATGAAACATGGACATTCTAATGCTAGAATGTGGTTAGAGGGTTAGGTGACACAATGTGTCAAACAGTTAATGTGCCTAGTTAAAAAGAAAAAAATGCTTAATCTAGACCACCACCTTACTTAATCATTGTCAATCTATTTCAATCCCCGGCAACGGCGCCAAAAACTTGATGTGCGGAAAACGATCCGACACAAAACTCACCGGCAAGTGTACCGGGTCGCATCAAGTAATAATAACTCACATGAGTGAGGTCGATCCCACAGGGATTGAAGGATTGAGCAATTTTAGTTTAGTGGTTGATTTAGTCAAGCGAATCAAGTATTGGTTGAGTGTTTTGTATCCAACAGCAATTAAACAACAGGAAATGTAAAGGGGGAAGGGAAGAATTGCAGAAATTAAAAGGAACTGAAAGTAAAAGGACTGAATCTTAAAGAACAAGAAATTAAATGACTGAAACTTAAAGTGCAAGAAATGTAAATTGCAGTAACTTAAAGTGCAAGAAATATAAATTGCTTGAATAAAAAAGGGATTTGAGGATTGGGATTTCAGAATTTAAACAATGGAAATTAAAGTGCAGCAAGTAATAAAGCAGAAGATGAATTAGAAATACTTAAAATTCAAACAGAGAATGGAAAGGGATTGCAGCAGAGGTTTACAGAAAAACCAAAAGGAAAATGTGATCTCAGGACTCCAGAGACTAGATAGCAAAGTCTAGATCTCAATTGCCTTCCCAGATCCAAATTCCCAAAGCAATTAACAAGAAATTGAAGAAGAAGCAGTAAAGGGAATGTAATTGAACTCAATTACGCAGAAGAGAAATTAAAGAGCTCTTGAGTGGAGATTGAGACAGAATTTCCTCAATTCTTAACACCCAAGATTCAAACAAGAAAAGTAAAAATGCTCAAGCAAGAACAAGGAAGAAGAGAGATCAATTCTCCTTCCCAATTCTCAGAAATCTCAGTGAAGTCCTAGCTCTCAATGAAATCTCCAAAATTCAAAAGAAGGTTCCAAATTCAAAAGTAAAGTGAAAAGTTTTTTATTACATCAAACTAGCTCCTATTTATACACTTTCTATTCTTGGATCTTGAGATTTAGATGGGCTTTTAATTTGGTGAAGAAATGAATTAAATTGGATTTTTAATTCAATTTTTAGCCCAAAATAATTTGCTTCCAGGAGGCTGCCCTGCCATTGTGGAGGGCAGGGCAGAAAATGATGCATCTGGCCCATTGGTGCGAGCGTGTGATGCGTTGGTGCGTGCAGGACGCTGCCCTGCCCTTGCGGAGGGCAGGGCAGAACTTTTTGGCGCGCCAGAATGGTGCCCGTGCGTGCTGCTGGTGCTGCCGAGTGATGCCTGTGCGCCAGAATGATGCTGCCGAGCCTTCCCTTGGTGCGCCAGAATGGTGCGTGTGTGTGCATCACCAAAATGCTGCCCTGCCCTTGCGGAGGGCAGGGCAATGTTTCCAAACTGAAGTCCCGTGTTCGATTCTTATGTGACGCGCACGCTATCTCTTTTCTTTGATTTTCTTGGCACCAAAGTAAGGCTTAGTTTCTTGTTTCCTCATGGTTCCGTGTTCGATCCTTGTGGCAAGCAATGGTGAACTTTTTCTTTGAATTTCTCCCCTTGGTGAGCCCGATACTGCCCTTGAGGAGGGCAGGGCAATGTTTTTACTTTCCTTGATCCAAGGCACAGATTTGTGCTCTGCCATTGTCGTGGGCAGGGCAGCTGATGAGCGGATATTTTATACGCTTTTTGGGGGGTAATTTCTTATAGATTTTAGTATGTTTCAATTAGTTTTTAATAGAATTTTATTAGTTTTTAAGCAAAAATCATATTTCTGGACTTTACTATGAGTGTGTGTATTTTTCTGTAATTTCAGGTATTTTCTGACTGAAATTGAGGGAGCTGAGCAAAAATCTGACTTAGGCTGAAAAAGGACTGCTGATGTTGTTGGATCCTGACCTCCCTGCACTCGAAATGGATTTTCTGGAGCTACAGGAGACCAATTGGCGCGCTCTCAACGGCGTTGGAAAGTAGACATCCAGGGCTTTCCAGCAATATATAATAGTCCATACTTTGCGCGAGGATAGACGACGTAACTTGGCGTTAAACGCCAAGTTCATGCTGCTGTCTGGAGTTAAACGCCAGAAAAACGTCATGATCCGGAGTTGAACGCCCAAAACACGTCATAATCTGAAGTTTGACGCCAAGAAAGGCCTTTACACGTGGAAAGCTTTAGTCTCAGCCCCAGCACACACCAAGTGGGCCCCAGAAGTGGATTTCTGCACCAATTATCTTAGTTTATTCATTTTCTGTAAACCTAGGTTACTAGTTTACTATTTAAACAACTTTTACAGACTTATCTTGTACCTCATGACATTTTCAGATCTGAATTACATACTTTGTGACGGCATGAGTCTCTAAACTCCATTGTTGGGGGTGAGGAGCTCTGCAGCGTCTCGATGATTTAATACAATTCCTTTGTTTTCCATTCAAACACGCTTGTTCTTATCTAAGATGTTTATTCGCGCTTAATTGTGAAGGAGGTGATGATCCGTGACACTCATCACCTTCCTCAATCCATGAATGTGTGCCTGACAACCACCTCCGTTCTACATCAGACTGAATGAATATCTCTTAGATTCCCCAACAGAATCTTCGTGGTATAAGCTGGATTGATGGCGGCATTCATGAGAATCCGGAAAGTCTAAACCTTGTCTGTGGTATTCCAAGTAGGATTCCAGGATTGAATGACTGTGACGTGCTTCAAACTCCTGAGGGCTGGGCGTTAGTGACAGACGCAAAAGAATCAAGGGATTCTATTCCAACCTGATTGAGAACCGACAGATGATTAGCCGTGCTGTGACAGAGCATAGGAACGTTTTCACTGAGAGGATGGGAAGTAGCCACTGACAACGGTGACACCCTACATAGAGCTTGCCATGGAAGGAACTTGCGTCTGAGAAGAGGATTTCAAGGAAGAGTTGAAGTCAAAGGACAAAGCATCTCCAAAACTCCAACATGTCTCCCATTACTGCACAACAAGTAAAGCTATTATTCCCCAGTACTGCATCCTTTATAAACAAATAACTCTATTGTTCAAGTAATCCAAACAATTTTGTTGACATCCTGACTAAGACAAATAAAATAAACATTGATTGCTTCAAGCCAATAATCTCCGTGGGATCGACCCTTACTCACGTAAGGTATTACTTGGACGACCCAGTGCACTTGCTGGTTAGTTGAACGAAGTTGATCTTGGACCAGACTCTATTATCATATTCTATAAAGAGATACAATTTCGTCCACCAAGTTTTTGGCGCCGTTGCCGGGGATTATTGAGTTTGGACAATTGAAGGCTTATTTTATTTCTTAGATTAGGAATAATTTATTTTTATTTTTATTCTTATTTTTATTATTATAGAGTCATTAAATCAATATTGATAGGATAGTTTCTTTTCAAAAATTTCTTTTCAAGATTTATTATTTTTCTTTTAATTAATTGCTAATTTTCGTGACTTTTAGTGTCTTGTTCTAAGTTTGGTGTCAATTGCATATCTCATATTTTTCTTTAAAATTTTTGACTTGTGATCTGTGTTCTTCATTAATCTTCAAGTTGTTCTTGCTTATTTTTCTTGTTTGATCTTGAGTTTTTCTTGCTTTGTGTCTTTTCTTGTTTCACTTGTGTTCCTTTTAAAGCACTAATTGGAACATCTGCACCAAGTGTCATATTTATTCCCAATTGGCTAAAGCATTGGTTTATATTCTTGATGAGGGAGCACCAGTACTTTTGAAAATCTTTTTCAAAAATAATTTTTCTTGATTTAATCTTGTGCCAAACTTTAAGTTTGGTGTTTTCTTGTTAATCCTTTCACAATTTTTGAAAATTTATCTTGGTTTTCTAAAAATTTTAAGTTTGGTGTTCTTTCTTGTGTTCTTGGTGTTCTTGTGAATCTTCAAGGTGTTCTTGAGTTTTTCTTGTGTCTTGATCTTAAAATTTTTTAGTTTGGTGTTCCTTAGTGTTTTCCCTCCAAAAATTTTCGAAATTTAAGGAGCATTAGATCTAAAAATTTTAAGTCTTGTGTCTTTTGTGAGTTTTTCTCTTTCATCATAAAATTCAAAATTCAAAAAAAAAAATTTTATTTTCTAACTATTTTTTAAAAACTACTTTTTCGAAAATTTTACATTAAAAATTCAATTTTCAATTTCAAAATATTTTTATATCTATATCCCATTTTTTTGTTATTCCATTACTATAAAATAAATAATTCTCAACATATAAATTCTCAACTTGTATTCAATATGGAAGCAAGTGGGAATGAACAGTCCAAGAGGACTCTGGGGTCATATGCCAACCCCACTACTGCTTCATATGGGAGTAGTATCTGTATATCCTCCATTGGAGTTAGTAGCTTTGAGCTGAATCCTCAGCTCATTATCATGGTGCAGCAAAACTGCCAGTATTCCGGTCTTCCACATGAAGAACCTACAGAGTTTCTGGCACAATTTCTGCAAATTGCTGATACAGTACATGATAAAGAAGTGGATCAGGATGTCTACAGACTATTACTGTTTCCATTTGCTGTAAAAGATCAAGCTAAGAGGTGGTTGAATAACCAGCCTAAGAGCAGCATAAAAACATGGAAACAGCTGTCAGAAAAATTCCTGAATCACTATTTCCCTCCCAAACGGATGACACAGCTAAGGCTAAACATCCAAGGCTTCAAACAAGGAGATAATGAATCTCTTTATGATGCTTGGGAGAGATACAGAGAGATGCTAAGAAAATGCCCCTCTGAAATGTTTTCAGAATGGGTGCAATTAGACATCTTCTACTATGGGCTTACAGAAAAAGCTCAGATTTCTCTAGACCACTCAGCTGGTGGATCTATACACATGAGAAAAACAATTGAAGAAGCTCAAGAGCTTATTGATACAGTTGCCAGAAATCAGCATCTGTACCTAAGCAGTGAATCCTCTATGAAAGAAGAAGCTAAAACAGTAACTGCAGAACTCAGTCCAGTGGATCAGGCTAATGAATTCAATCAGCAATTAGATTTTCTAACCCAGCAACTAGCCGAATTCAAGGAAATGTTACAGGAAACAAGAATGGCTAACAGGAACATGGAAGTGCAATTAAAGCAGACAGAAAAGCAACTGTCAAAACAAATAACAGAAGAATGCCAAGCAGTTCAATTAAGAAGTGGGAAAACATTAAATACCTCACTTCAAAGCAGCAAGAAGACAAGAAATGAACAGGGGGACACTCAAAACCCCTCTGAGGACAATCAGAGCCCAGAGAGGGATAAAGCTGGCGCTGAACGCCCAGACCATGCTCATTCCTGGCGTTCAACGCCAGAAACAAGCATGGATCTGGCGTTGAACGCCCAAGGGGAGCAAGGTTCTGGCGTTCAAACGCCAGTGACAAACAAGGATGTGGCGTCTAACGCCACTCCAGCTCCTACCACTGGTGTTCAATTGCCAGTAGGGAATCAGTTACATACAAGTACTGATAACAACCCTTCTAAAAAGGCTTCCCAACCCACTTCTGTAGGTAATAAACCTGCAGCAACTAAGGTTGAGGAATACAAAGCCAAAATGCCTTATCCTCAAAAACTCCGCCAAGCGGAACAGGATAAGCAATTTGCTCGCTTTGCAGACTATCTCAGGACTCTTGAAATAAAGATTCCGTTTGCAGAAGCACTTGAGCAAATACCTTCTTATGCTAAGTTCATGAAAGAAATCTTAAGTAATAAGAAGGATTGGAGGGAAACTGAAAAAGTCTACCTCACTGAAGAATGCAGTGCAGTCATTCTAAAAAGCTTACCTGAGAAGCTTAAAGATCCTGGGAGCTTTATGATACCATGCACATTAGAGGGTAATTGTACCAAGCAAGCTCTATGTGATCTTGGGGCAAGTATCAACTTAATACCTGCATCTACTATCAGAAAGCTTGGTTTAACTGAAGAAATTAAACCAACCAGGATATGTCTTCAACTTGCTGATGGCTCCATTAAGTACCCATCAGGCGTGATTGAAGACATGATTGTCAAGGTTGGGCCATTCGCCTTTCCTACTGACTTTGTGGTGCTGGAAATGGAGGAGCACAAGAGTGCAACTCTCATTCTAGGAAGACCTTTCCTAGCAACTGGCCGAACCCTCATTGATGTCCAAAAAGGGGAAGTAACCTTGAGAGTCAATGAGGAAGAGTTCAAGTTGAATGTTGTCAAAGCAATGCAACATCCAGACACCCCAAATGACTGCATGAGTGTTGATATTATTGATTCTCTGGTAAGAGAGGTCAATATGGCTGAGAGTTTGGAATCAGAGCTAGAGGACATCTTCAAAGATGTTCAGCCTGATTTGGAGGAATCAGAGAAGATAATAGAACCTCTGAAAATCCCTCAAGAAGAGGAGAAACCTCCAAAACCCGAACTCAAACCATTACCACCATCCCTAAAATATGCATTTCTGGGAGAAGGTGATACCTTTCCTGTAATTATAAGCTCTACCTTAGAGCCACAGGAAGAGGAAGCACTAATTCAAGTGCTAAGGACGCACAAGACAGCTCTTGGGTGGTCCATTAGTGATCTTAAGGGCATTAGCCCAGCCAGATGCATGCACAAAATCTTGCTGGAGGATGACGCCAAGCCAGTGGTTCAACCACAAAGGCGGCTGAATCCAGCTATGAAAGAAGTGGTGCAGAAAGAGGTCACTAAATTACTAGAGGCTGGGATTATTTATCCTATTTCTGATAGCCCCTGGGTGAGCCCTGTCTAAGTTGTCCCTAAGAAGGGTGGCATGACAGTGGTTCATAATGAAAAAAATGAACTGGTTCCTACAAGAACAGTTACAGGGTGGCGTATGTGCATTGATTATAGAAGGCTCAATACAGCCACCAGAAAGGATCATTTTCCTTTACCATTCATAGACCAGATGCTAGAAAGACTAGCAGGTCATGAATACTACTGCTTCCTGGATGGATATTCAGGTTATAATCAAATTGCAGTAGATCCCCAGGATCAGGAGAAAACGGCATTCACTTGCCCATCTGGAGTATTTGCATACAGAAGGATGCCATTTGGCCTGTGCAATGCACCTGCAACCTTTCAGAGGTGCATGCTCTCAATTTTCTCTGATATGGTGGAAAAATTTCTGGAAGTCTTCATGGATGACTTTTCAGTATTTGGAGACTCATTTAGCTCCTGCCTTAACCATTTAGCACTTGTTCTGAAAAGATGCCAAGAGACTAACCTGGTTTTAAACTGGGAAAAATGTCACTTTATGGTGACTGAAGGAATTGTCCTTGGGCACAAAATTTCGAACAAGGGGATAGAGGTGGATCAAGCTAAGGTAGAAGTAATTGAAAAATTACCACCACCTGCTAATGTTAAGGCAATCAGAAGCTTTTTGGGGCATGCAGGATTCTATAGGAGGTTTATAAAGGATTTTTCTAAAATCGCCAAACCTCTGAGCAACCTGCTAGCTGCTGACACGCCATTTATCTTTGATAAAGAGTGTCTGCAGGCATTTGAGACTCTGAAAGCTAAATTGGTCTCAGCACCAATCATCTCTGCACCAGACTGGACATTACCATTTGAATTAATGTGTGATGCCAGTGACCATGCCATTGGTGCAGTATTGGGACAAAGGCATGACAAGCTTCTGCACGTCATTTACTATGCTAGCCGTGTTCTAAATGATGCACAGAAGAATTACACAACCACAGAAAAAGAGCTACTTGCAGTGGTTTACGCCATTGACAAATTCAGATCCTATTTAGTAGGATCAAAAGTGATTGTGTACACTGATCATGCTGCTCTTAAATATCTACTCACAAAGCAGGATTCAAAACCCAGACTCATCAGATGGGTGTTGCTTCTGCAAGAGTTTGATATAGAAATAAGAGACAGAAAAGGGACAGAAAATCAAGTAGCAGATCACCTGTCCCGAATAGAACCAGTGGAAGGGGCGTTCCCCCCTCTCACTGAGATCTCTGAAACCTTTCCGGATGAGCAACTGCTGGCCGTCCAGGAAGTGCCATGGTTTGCAGACATTGCAAACTACAAGGCAGTAAGATTCATACCCAAAGAGTACAGTAAGGTGCAATCAAAGAAATTAATCACAGATGCAAAGTATTATCTTTGGGATGAACCATATCTCTTTAAGAGATGTGCAGATGGAGTAATCCGTAGATGTGTGCCTAAAGAAGAAGCACAGAAGATCCTTTGGCATTGCCATGGATCACAGTATGGAGGACATTTTGGAAGTGAGCGAACAGCCACAAGAGTCCTCCAAAGTGGCTTCTACTGGCCTACTCTCTATAAAGATTCCCGAGCATTTGTGCTTAATTGTGACAGTTGCCAAAGATCAGGCAACCTACCTCACAGTTATGCCATGCCTCAACAAGGAATCTTGGAGATTGAGTTGTTTGATGTATGGGGCATTGACTTCATGGGACCTTTCCCACCATCATACTCAAACACTTATATTCTGGTGGCAGTGGATTATGTATCCAAATGGGTGGAGGCTATTGCAACACCCACTAATGACACTAAAACAGTGTTGAAATTCCTCCAGAAATATATCTTCAGCAGATTTGGTGTCCCTAGAGTGTTGATCAGTGATGGGGGCACTCATTTCTGTAATAAACAGCTTTACTCTGCTCTGGTACGTTATGGAGTCAACCACAGGGTAGCTACTCCATATCACCCACAAACTAATGGGCAAGCTGAGGTCTCAAATAGAGAACTCAAAAGAATCCTGGAACGGACTGTAATTAACCGTAGAAAGGATTGGGCAAGAAGCTTGGATGATGCTCTGTGGGCATACAGAACAGCATTCAAGACCCCCATAGGGACCTCTCCATACCAGCTTGTGTATGGAAAGGCATGTCACTTGCTAGTGGAACTGGAACATAAGGCCTATTGGGCAACCAGATTCCTGAACCTTGATGCCAAGCTAGCTGGAGAAAAACGATTGCTCCAGTTAAATGAGCTAGAGGAATTTAGACTCAATGCTTTCGAAAATGCAAAGATTTACAAAGAGAAAGCGAAAAAATGGCATGATAAGAAATTGTCATCCAGAGTCTTTGAGCCGGGGCAGAAAGTTCTGCTATTTAACTCTAGGCTCAAATTATTCCCCGGGAAATTAAAATCCCGGTGGAGAGGTCCATATGTCATTACAAACGTATCACCATATGGATACATAGAACTTCAGGATAGTGACTCTAACAAAAAGTTCATTGTTAATGGACAAAGAGTTAAACACTATCTTGAAGGTAATTTTGAGCAAGAATGCTCAAAACTGAGACTTGATTAAAACTCAGTAATAGTCCAGCTAATGACATTAAAGAAGCGCTTGCTGGGAGGCAACCCAGCCATTTACAAAGTTTATTTACTAATTAAATAAATTTTCTTTTTTACAGGTATAGGTCCAAATCTCTTCAAGGTAAAATAGCAATCGGTTGGATTCACAGAGTTATACAGGAAATTGGAAGCTTACTGGCGTGAAAAAGTCAGTAAGAAACACTTTTGGCGTCAAACGCCCAAAAGAAGCACCCACTGGGCGTTTAACGCCAGTAAGGGTAGCCATCTGGGCGTTAAACGCCAGAAAGGAGCATCTTCTGGGCGTTAAACGCCAGAAAGATGCACCTTCTGGGCGTTTAACGCCAGTCTACTAGCATCCTGGGCGTTCAGAAAAAATTGCCCAGTGACAAAGGACTTTCTGGCGTTCAACGCCAGAAAGAAGCACCAGATGGGCGTTGAACGCCCAGGAGAAGCAACATTTGGGCGTTGAACGCCCAAAACATGCACCATGTGGGCGTTCAACGGCAGGATGATGGGAGGAGGTACAATTCATTTTTCTTCATAATTTTTCTAAATTTTTATGTTTCAATTCATGATTTCTTGCATAAACATGTTTCAAAATGTCATCTTTCAATTCTAAAATTTTTAATCCTAATTTCTAGAAACACTAATTTCTAAAATCCCTTTTTCAAAAATATCAAATATATCTTAATTCATAAGCCCAAATCTTTGTCCAATCCAATTCTTTTTCAAATATTTTTTAATTTCTTCTCATATCTTTTTCAACTCATCTTATCTTTATTTGAAAATGCCTTTCATCTACTCCTCTCCTTTCATTTCTTTTGCTTGAGGACAAGCAAACCTCTAAGTTTGGTGTGATTTGCCATGATCACTGAGCTAAAACTCATTAAGATCATGGCACCTAAGAGAACAGGAAGAGCAAGGATGTGAACTTAAGGGAGCTGAAGTGTCAGAAATTAATTCTTGAAGGCACCCCACAGACTAGAGGAACATCCACTTCCCAAAATACAGGTTGTTAAGTTCTAATTCCAGCTTTAACTCTGTGATAGTATTATTTTAGAAATTTACCTTAGGAGATATATAGTAGTAGTAGTAATTAGTATGTCTATTTTGATTTTATTTCCAATTAAGCTATAAGTTATTTTTCTCATCATCATCAGGCATAAATAAGTAGTAGAATTTTTTTTAGAATAAAGAAGTAATCTATATTTATGAGTTCTTAGTAATAAAGACTATAATTAATTATATGTGGTGGCAATACTTTTTGTTCTCTGAATGAATGCTTGAACAGTGCATAAATTGTACCTTGAATTTGATGAATATTGGCTCCTGAAAGGATGAGGAACACGAAAAATATTATTGATGATCTGAAAAATCATGAAATTGATTCTTGAAGCAAGAAAAAACAGTTCAAAAAAAAAATTACATACAATCAAAAGGAATAAAAGCCAAGCAGCCCTTAAAACCAAAAGGCAAGGGTAAAAAGGATCCAAGGCTTTGAGCATCAATGGAGAGGAGGGCCCAAGGAAATAAAATCCAGGCCTAAGCGGCTAAACCAAGCTGTCCCTAACCATGTGCTTGTGGCATGCAGGTCCAAGTTACAAACTTGAGACTGAGTGGTTAAAGTCGTGATCCAAATCAAACAGAGTGTGCTTAAGAGCTCTGGACACCTCTGACTGGGGACTTTAGCAAAGCTAAGTCACAATCTGAAAAGGTTCACCCAGTTATGTGTCTGTGGCATTTATGTATCTGGTGGTAATACTGGAAAACAAAGTGCTTAGGGCCACAGCCAAGACTCATAAAATAACTGTGTTCAAGAATCAACATACTACACTAGGAGAGTCAATAATACTATCTGAATTCTGAGTTCCTAAGGATGCCAATTATTCTGAAAATTTAAAGATACAGGGGGATGCCAAAACTGTTCAGAAACAAAAAGCTACAAGCCCCGCTCATCTAATAAGAATATGAGCTTCATGTTAAAACTCTAAAATATTATTACTTCTTAATTTCTGTTAAAACCTATTTTATTTATCTAGTTGCTTGAGGACAAGCAACAGTTTAAGTTTGGTGTTGTGATGAGCGGATATTTTATACGCTTTTTGGGGGGTAATTTCTTATAGATTTTAGTATGTTTCAATTAGTTTTTAATAGAATTTTATTAGTTTTTAAGCAAAAATCATATTTCTGGACTTTACTATGAGTGTGTGTATTTTTCTGTAATTTCAGGTATTTTCTGACTGAAATTGAGGGAGCTGAGCAAAAATCTGACTTAGGCTGAAAAAGGACTGCTGATGCTGTTGGATCCTGACCTCCCTGCACTCGAAATGGATTTTCTGGAGCTACAGGAGTCCAATTGGCGCGCTCTTAACGGCTTTGGAAAGTAGACATCCAGGGCTTTCCAGCAATATATAATAGTCCATACTTTGCGCGAGGATAGACGACGTAACTTGGCGTTAAACGCCAAGTTCATGCTGCTGTCTGGAGTTAAACGCCAGAAAAACGTCATGATCCGGAGTTGAACGCCCAAAACACGTCATAATCTGAAGTTTGACGCCAAGAAAGGCCTTTACACGTGGAAAGCTTTAGTCTCAGCCCCAGCACACACCAAGTGGGCCCCAGAAGTGGATTTCTGCACCAATTATCTTAGTTTATTCATTTTCTGTAAACCTAGGTTACTAGTTTACTATTTAAACAACTTTTACAGACTTATCTTGTACCTCATGACATTTTCAGATCTGAATTACATACTTTGTGACGGCATGAGTCTCTAAACTCCATTGTTGGGGGTGAGGAGCTCTGCAGCGTCTCGATGATTTAATACAATTCCTTTGTTTTCCATTCAAACACGCTTGTTCTTATCTAAGATGTTTATTCGCGCTTAATTGTGAAGGAGGTGATGATCCGTGACACTCATCACCTTCCTCAATCCATGAACGTGTGCCTGACAACCACCTCCGTTCTACATCAGACTGAATGAATATCTCTTAGATTCCCCAACAGAATCTTCGTGGTATAAGCTGGATTGATGGCGGCATTCATGAGAATCCGGAAAGTCTAAACCTTGTCTGTGGTATTCCAAGTAGGATTCCAGGATTGAATGACTGTGACGTGCTTCAAACTCCTGAGGGCTGGGCGTTAGTGACAGACGCAAAAGAATCAAGGGATTCTATTCCAACCTGATTGAGAACCGACAGATGATTAGCCGTGCTGTGACAGAGCATAGGAACGTTTTCACTGAGAGGATGGGAAGTAGCCACTGACAACGGTGACACCCTACATAGAGCTTGCCATGGAAGGAACTTGCGTCTGAGAAGAGGATTTCAAGGAAGAGTTGAAGTCAAAGGACAAAGCATCTCCAAAACTCCAACATGTCTCCCATTACTGCACAACAAGTAAAGCTATTATTCCCCAGTACTGCATCCTTTATAAACAAATAACTCTATTGTTCAAGTAATCCAAACAATTTTGTTGACATCCTGACTAAGACAAATAAAATAAACATTGATTTCTTCAAGCCAATAATCTCCGTGGGATCGACCCTTACTCACGTAAGGTATTACTTGGACGACCCAGTGCACTTGCTGGTTAGTTGAACGAAGTTGATCTTGGACCAGACTCTATTATCATATTCTATAAAGAGATACAATTTCATCCACCAGCAGCGTTGCCTCTCAAGGCTTGCTTGCTCATGTTGCCCTCCTAGAGGGCAGTGTGCCCTTGTGGGGGGCAATGCTTGCTTCCTCCCTTCCATGTGCCACACTTCTTCTTCCCTTGGGCCACGCTTTCTTTAAGCCACGTTTTTCCTCTTTTCTTCCTTTCTTCACCTACAAGAAACCAAAACAACCACTCAAAGTATCTCTAAACTCATAAGGTTTATAATTCATTAAAAATCAATTAATTCTTGCTTAAACCTCATGATTTAGCATTAATTTCATGGTGGTTGTTTGATTTAAAGAAGTTATGCATTTTCATTCCAAATCACTTACTTAGGATGCAAGAAAGTGCATAAAGACTAATAAAACAAGTGAAATTAGCTTGAAAAATGGTGATGACTTGTCATAAAAAACTATTGAAAAATGCTTGTGAAACTAGCCCAAAATGACTTGTCATCAAAGATACGTAAAATAAAACTATTTTTAAAATACAGTAATCATTGGTCGTCTTATGTGTCTTTTCAAAAATCAAAGGTTCACTTTCAAAAATCTAAAAATCCTTTTTAAAGAGAACTTGGTTAACTCCTTCAAATCCAAAACCTTTATTTCTTTTCTTGTAAAATCTTAAAAATTTTCCTAGACAATATAAATGACCAACTTGTTCCAAGCATAGATTCATTATGTCTATGCGGAACCAGTTTGATTTTCCATACAGAACTGGACCTCAAAATACATACCAGTCACGGCCTCGGGCCCAAACAACTCAGTCAACATCAAATCCACCACAATCCAAACAATTTTAGTCATAAATACAAATAAGGAGGTTCAAACACAATCAAAGCAGTTACATCAAGTATAGCAATTAGTAGCTAAACATAATTATTTACATAGGCAAACCACATCTACAATAGACACACCCAATCAATGTCACATAGATGCAAATGATGCATGCCTGTCCTACTGGCCGTGAGCTCACGCATAAGTTATGTTGCCAAACCCGACCCGGATAAGCAGGATTAGACCACTATCCTTATCCGTAGGTTCCATAAACAAGCGGGATTAAACCACCATCCTTGTTCGGAACATGCAAGCGGGATTAAACCATCGTCCTTTCCTCCACAATAAGCGGGATTAAACCACTATCCTTACTGGACACACAACACAATATGCAAGCGGGATCACACCACCGTCCTTGCTAAACAATTCATCAATACGTGAGCAGGATAAAACCACCATCCTCACTGTAGGCAGGATAGAACCACCATCCCTGCACAATGGTTTACGTACTTAGCAAGTGGGATTATACCACCATCCTTGCCAGGCTAGAAACACTCATCATATTCTCAGTAATATCCACAATCTATCAAACTTAAAATGTTATTTAAAAAAAAATCATTCTTGACCCATTTACTTTCAATAACAAACATATTCAAGGACCACTTTTTCTCAATTCCATTTTCTTTCAAAACAGAGCCACCTTCCATAACATCTTTCCAAAACTCCCAATTGACTTCAAACCAAGCCAAATTTAAGAACTCTTCTAAACTACCCAAAATCATTCATTTTCAAACAATTCGCTTAATCACTTTAAAATTAAGAGTTATTAATTAAAATCCACGGCAAAGTCTCAAGACATTTGGGGAAAAACAACCGAGCTCATTTCCATAAATTCAGTAAAGATTCTTAAAAATCATTGTTTTCCTTAATTTGAGTTATTCAAAGGAACTTTCTAAACCAAATTAAAACCAAATCATGTGAATTAAAAATTCCAAACAAAGTTAAAATCCAAAACCAATCTCAATTTCATTCTTAAATCCGAAGCGTTTCCAAAGGCTCGGAAGTTGTTTTAGTTTTGCTAAATCAAAATTTCAAAGAATACTTCAAACTTTTCCTAAAACATCATAAAGTGAAATTAGTCAATCGAAATTCAAGTTTCTTTTAATTTCACTAAAACTCCTCCAAATTTGCGTACTTAATCAAATTCTAAAACATAAGTATTTTTATATTAAATTGACTATAAAACATAATTCTCTTCTAAAATAAATTAGATTCAAAATATAATAATTTTCTTAATAACAAGAGTTCAAACATAATTCATTTATTAGAAATTCAATTCAAAGCATAATTTATTATTTTCAAAATGAAGTTTCAAATAGTCTCAGATTTTATAGAAATTTTAGCAGCATCTCTCTTAAAACTTGGACTTTGCCACCCTTTTCGGGTCCCATCCAAATCATTCTTCAACCTTTCCAATGGGTTCAAGAATAAATTAGTTTCCAATAAAATAAAATTCAGACTTTCAGATTATTAAAATTATTTCAAATCAACCAATTCAGAAATCTCCAATTTAACAAAACCAGTCAATAACAAAATCAAACAGACAACCATATTCATCGAAGACAAGCCAGACAATTCATAAGACTTATATAATCACCAGAAAGGCATTTCTCAGATCATATCTATTTATAACTATTCAAATTTTAAATAAATTAGCTTTTAGAAAAAGACCCTACCTAGACTCGTCGAAACTATAACCCAAATACATCAATGGAACCTTTTCTCTCAACCCAAAATCAACGGCAACCGCAAACTCAACAACTCTAATCACGACACGCAAGAACCTAAACATAACCCTAAAGCATAACATTACAAGGACCTTAGAAACATATAATAGAATAGCAACTATAGAGGTTCGGGACGAGGAACAACTTACTATACTTAAAAATAAGCCTGAGAACAGAGCAGTAGCAGCTCCAGAAATGATGATGCAACAACTTGATGTTACATGCAACAATCATAGAACTCAGCATGCAAGACCCGTAACTTGATCCTATGACACCAAAACCTCAAATCCTTAAACAACTTAAAAGAGAAATACCGATTCAAAGGTTTTGGAACAAAATGCTTACGCAGACAAGGAAGAACAGCTAAACTCAAATAGCGATAACTCCGATGGTGGTTCCGGTGGTCAAAGCCATGTTTCCACTGACCCGAATGGCGGCGGAGGAGCTCAACAGTGACGGCGCAAGTAGATCGGCGACGGCAGCGGCGTTTCTTGATGGCTAGGCAAGACCACAGCGGCACAGCTCCCAGCAATAGCGGCGGCGATGCACTCCACGATGGCAGCTTCCTTGCGGCGCGTCTCTCTTTTTCTTCGCAAATGGGGATGGCATCTGGTAGTGGGGAGGATGAACGATGGAAGCGAGGAAGCCATGGCAGCGACGACAATGAGCTTCTCTCCTACGGCCTCCTTCTCTCTCCTACGTTTGGCTCAGCTGCGACGGAGGCATCTTCCCCTTTTCTTACCCGTGACCAGCCTCGACGGTGGTGGAAACCAGCGACGGCAGCAACGACGCAATTGACGGCGATGATTTCATGGACGGCGACGCGATTAGGCGGCACGACTCCCTCTCCTCGCGGGTTTGGCGGCGACAGCAGCGTGGGCTTCTCCCCTCTTTCTCAGATCTCCTCTCCTCTCTCTTTCCTTTCTCCCTCTTCGTGCTTCCCTTCTTCCCTTTTCTTTCTTTTCTTTCTTTCCCAGCTGCTACTATGTTATGTTTTTTGTGTGTGTTGTGTTTGTGTGACCGTGAGTGAGGGAGGGATGGGGTACCATTTGTGTTTGTTAGTGTGGGTAAGGGTAAGTGTAGTGGGTTAGGTTTTCGGGTGGTTTAGGACATTTTAATAAAAATATGGATAATAATGTAATTTTATAAAATAAATGAAAAGATAGAATATAATTAAAAATCAAATTAGATTTACAGTATTCATCTTAAAATACCTTTTAATTTACCAAATCTGTAAATTATGTTTTGTTAAATACTAATCTAATAAAAATTGGAAATAAGTAAATTAATATTTTTTATTTATAAAATAAGGTTAAAAATTTATATGTTAAAATTAAAGCATATAAAATACTCATTATTTTTCAATTATAAAAACTCTAAATAATAAATAAGAATTTACTCATTTTATATACAAAAATCTTCAGAAATATAATATTAAATAATATAATAGATCATAAATAATTTATTAATAACTTTTTTAAATTTGGGTCTTACAGATTTTGTTTACATATATATAAGACTAAATGTCCTTTCTGGTCGCTAACCATCTGCCCGATGGACTTTCCACCCCTTAAGAAATCTAAAAACCCAAATCAATTCCTATCTACTTTGATATATGTACGTTCTAGTCCCTGATTAGGGTCCGGAAAGGACATTACCAGGAACCGAAAAGGCATTTACTCAAAGTAGATAGGGACTGGAACGTATATATATCAAAGTAGATAAGGACCGATTTGGGTTTTTAGATTTCTTAGGGAGTGAGAAGTCCATCGGACAAATGGTTAGGGGCTAGAAAGGGCATTTACTCTATATATAATTATAGGCATTATGTGCGTTATAGGCTATTTTGTAGTACATTTTTGCATAAGAGCCTGTTTAATTTCCTATACAAATCACATATTTCATAATTATAGGCTCATATTTAATGGGTCCAATAAATACCATTATAATGTTAATCACAAAAAAATATTTAGATGATAAGGTTATTATAATGATATTATAATATGTGTTAGGTAATTATACAGTGATTATAGGTTCCTAAATAACTTTTTATAGAATTACCGCCACATATAACTTTTTTTATGCTTTAATTTTCATATATTACTCTTCTGCATTATTATCTGTAAATTCTGCAAAATTAGTAAATAATTAGTTAATAAATTAAATTTTAATAAGGAAAATTAAAAATATGAATATTATATTAAATTAGGATAGAGCTCATTAATACAAGAATTTTGATACCAATTTCAAGAATTCGGCCTAAAATTTGGGTCGAACCGGTTGAACCGAAGCCAAAAATAGACCCAAGCCCAATAAGTCAGCCCATTAATTAAGAGAAGAAAACACTCTTCTCCTTCTTCATTCAGAACAACACAGAAATAGCCAAGGAGGAAAGGAAGAGCTTCTCAAACCCTAACACCATATACAAACCACCAGATCTCTTCCATCCGAGCTCCGATCGCCGCACCGTTTACGGCCACGCGACCACTGCGTTGAGCTCTACGATTCCATCAGAATAATTTCATAGGTAAGTCACTCTACCACTCCAGTTTCTCTACCCCTTAAATTTTAAAAATTGGTGAGAACCTATATTGAGATTTTGTTGATTTTGGTACTCTAGGTTCAATTTAGCTTGTAGAACTTGTTGGGTTTGGTCCGTTTGGTCCGTGGGTGATGCACGAAAATTTGTCTCTCAACAAATTTTGCTACCGGCAGGTGCACCGAATTGTCGTCAAGTAAAACCGACTTTAGAGGGAGGTCGAATCCCACAGGGATTGGTTGGTTGATCAACTTTAATTGGAGATTTGTTCTAGTTGAACTGAATCAGATTGAATTAAGGGTTGCAGAATTTAAATTGGAGGGAAACTTAAAGTGCAAGAAATATAAATAATTGAAGGTAAATGACAGAAATTAAATGGCTGATAGGAAATTACAGGTAATTAAAGTGCAGAAGCTTAAATTGCAAGAAATTAAAAGGGAATAGGGATGTTAAGCATCAAAGTAAATTGCATAATTGAAAGAATGGGTAAGATCAGAAGTGGGAGAGCTCATTGGGGTCAGGAGATATGATAATCCTCTTAATCAAATTCATTTTCATCTCTTCCTCAATCAATGCATTCATTGATCTCCATGGAAATCTTAGGTGATTAGATCCCAATTCCTTAGCAATCTAATCTCTCTAAGCATGAACAATTGCCCAAAGTATTGGTAGGATTACATGTCACTATATCCATCCAAAACCCAATCTAATCCAATGTGAGAAAGATTTCAAGCATGATCCTGTGATTTCTCTTCCGAGACTATCACAGAACCCAATTACATTCAACTTCTCTTCCAAGACAATTGAATGATTGAATGAAAATCGAAATCTTTCTAGTAGATAAAGAGAAAAGATAGAAGAAGAAGAATGAAAACTAATATTGATCCATTGAATTACACAGAGCTTCCTAACCCAATGAGAGAGGGTTTAGTTCATCATAGTTCAATTCAAATTACAAAGAAAGAAAAGTGCAGAAAAGCAGAGGAACGTACGGAGAAAATGATTGTGGAATTTCCCCAATTGGGTTCTGACTGACCAACATCCTACTATCTTAAACTCTAAGCTATTTATACACTTTCTTCAATTGATCTTCAAGTCATCTAGATAGGGATTTTGGCCTTTGTTGAAGTTGATTGGATTGGCTCCCAATCTTGTTGAGGAGAGAGAGGTGCTCAATTGTGCAGTTCTGGTATCAACGTTGGGGTCAACATTTTTGGGCAAACATTGAGTCAAACGTTCTTTGTCAAAAATGGATTTTGGGCATTTTGAGCAACGTTTGACTAAACATTGGGGTACCAACGTTCGCTTGTCCACGTGTACGCGTGGCCTACGCGTACGCATGGATGGTACATTTTACCACTTCACGCGCCTGCGCTGCTGATGAGCGGATATTTTATACGCTTTTTGGGGGTAATTTCATGTAGATTTTAGCATGTTTTAATTAGTTTTTAGTTAAATATTATTAGTTTTTAGGCAAAAATCATATTTCTGGACTTTACTATGAGTTTGTGTGTTTTTCTGTGATTTCAGGTATTTTCTGGCTGAAATTGAGGGAGCAGAGCAAAAATCTGAGTTAGGCTGAAAAAGGACTGCTGATGCTGTTGGATCCTGACCTCCCTGCACTCGAAATGAATTTTCTGGAGCTACACGAGTCCAATTGGCGCGCTCTCAACGGCGTTGGAAAGTAGACATCCAGGGCTTTCCAGCAATATATAATAGTCCATACTTTGCGCGAAGATAGACGACGTAACTTGGCGTTGAACGCCAAGTACATGCTACTGTCTGGAGTTAAACGCCAGAAACACGTCATGATCTGGAGTTGAACGCCCAAAACACGTTATAACTTGGAGTTCAACTCCAAAAAAACCCTCAGCTCATGGATAGCTTTAGTCTCAGCCCCAGCACACACCAAGTGGGCCCCAGAAGTGGATTTCTGCACCAATTATCTTAGTTTACTCATATTCTGTAAACCTAGGTTACTAATTTACTATTTAAACAACTTTTAGAGAATTATTTTGGACCTCATGACATTTTCAGATCTGAATTACATACTTTTTGACGGCATTAGTCTCTAAACTCCATTGTTGGGGGTGAGGAGCTCTGCAGCGTCTCGATGAATTAATACAATTACTTTTGTTTTCCATTCAAACACGCTTGTTCTTATCTAAGATGTTCATTCGCGCTTAATTATGGAGAAGGTGATGATCCGTGACACTCATCACCTTCCTCAATCCATGAACGTGTGCCTGACAACCACCTTCGTTCTACATCAGATTGAATGAGTATCTCTTAGATTCCTTAATCAGAATCTTCGTGGTATAAGCCGGATTGATGGCGGCATTCATGAGAATCTGGAAAGTCTAAGCCTTGTCTGTGGTATTCCGAGTAGGATTCTGGGATTGAATGACTGTGACGAGCTTCAAACTCCTGAAGGCTGGGCGTTAGTGACAGACGCAAAAGAATCAATGGATTCTATTCCAACCTGATTGAGAACCGACAGATGATTAGCCGTGCTGTGACAGAGCATTTGGACCATTTTCACTGAGAGGATGGGAAGTAGCCATTGACAACGGTGACACCCTGCATAGAGCTTGCCATGGAAGGAACCTTGCGTGTGGGAAAAGGATTTCAAGGAAAAGTTGAAATTCAGAGGACAAAACATCTCCAAAACTCCAACATATTCTCCATTATTAAAGTAACAACTATTTATTTTATGCCCTTTTTACTTTATACGAGGCTAAAGAACTCTATTGGTATCCTGACTAAGATCAATAAAATAAACATAGCTTGCTTCAACCAATAATCTCCGTGGGATCGACCCTTACTCACGTAAGGTATTACTTGGACGACCCAGTGCACTTGCTGGTTAGTTGTACGGATTGCAAATTCGTGCACCAAGTTTTTGGCGCCGTTGCCGGGGTTATTCGAGTTTGAACAACTAAAGGTTTATTTTATTTCTTAGATTACGAATAATTTATTTTTATTGTTATTGTTATAGAGTCATCAAATTTTGGTAGGATAGTTTCTTTTCAAAAAAACTTCTTTTAAAAAAAAATATTATTTTTTTTTATTAATTGTTAATTTTTCGTGAGTCTAGTGTCTTGTTCTAAGTTTGGTGTCAATTGCATTTTTTATCTTTTTTTTCTTTAAATTTTCGAACTTGTGTTCTTTGTTCTTCATTGATCTCCAAGTTGTTCTTGTTTATTTTCTTGTTTGATCTTGAGTTTTTCTTGTGTTGTGTCTTTTCTTGTTTTTCTGGTGCTTTTTCAAAATATTAGCTTTCAAAAATTTTATACTTTTATCTATAAATATAATACATTTTCAAAATCAACTATGAAGTTGCTGCCCAATTGGCTGGAGCTTTAGTAGTTGTTCTTGATAATTGGGTATCCTCTTTGGAATCTTTTTCAAAAATAATTTTTCTTTGATTGAATTTTGTGCCAAACTCTAAGTTTGGTGTTTCCTTGTTAATTTTTCTTTAATTTTCAAAAATTTGTCTTGGTTTTCTAAAAATTTTAAGTTTGGTGTTCTTTCTTTTGTTCTTGGTGTTCTTGTGAATCTTCAAGGTGTTCTTGAGTCTTTCTTGTGTTTTGATCTTAAAATTTTTAAGTTTGGTGTTCCTTGGTGTTTTCCCTCCAAAATTTTCAAAAATAAGGAACATTGGATCTAAAAATTTTAAATCTTGTGTCTTTTGCATATTTTTCTCTTTCATCATAAAATTCAAAATTCAAAAAAAATACATACTTTCTAACTAATTTTGAACTACATTTTTCGAAAATTTTATATAAAAATTCAAATTTCAATTTCAAAATATTTCCAATTTCTTTTATTTATTTCGTTTTTATTTTATTTTATAAAAATTAATTTTTATAAAATAAATAATATCAACATACATATCATCTATTTTATTCCATCATGGAATTAAGTGGGAATGAACAGTCCAGGAGGACTCTGGGGTCATATGCTAACCCCACTACTGCTTCATATGGGAGTAGTATCTGTATACCCTCCATTGGAGTTAGTAGCTTTGAGTTGAATCCTCAACTCATTATCATGGTGCAGCAAAACTGCCAGTATCCTGGTCTTCCACATGAAGAACCTACAGAGTTTCAAATTTTGCAAATTGCTGATACAGTACATGATAAGGAAGTGGATCAGGATGTCTACAGATTATTACTATTTTCATTTGCTGTAAAAGATCAAGCTAAGAGGTGGTTAAATAACCAGCCTAAGAATAGCATAAAAACATGGAAACAGCTGTCAGAAAAATTCCTGAATCACTATTTTCCTCCAAAACGGATGACACAGCTAAGGCTAAGCATCCAAGGCTTCAAACAAGGAGATAATGAATCCCTTTATGATGCCTGGGAAAGATACAGAGAGATGCTAAGAAAATGCCCCTCTGAAATGTTTTCAGAATGGGTGCAATTAGACATCTTCTACTATGGGCTTACAGAAAAAGCTCAGATTTCTCTATACCACTCAGCTGGTGGATCTATACATATGAGAAAAATAATTGAAGAAGCTCAAGAGCTTATTGATACAGTTGCCAGAAATCAGCATCTGTACCTAAGCAGTGAATCTTCCATGAAAGAAGAAGCTAAAACAGTAACTGCTGAACTCAGTCCGGTGGATCAGGCTAATGAATTCAATCAGCAATTAGACTTTCTAACTCAGCAGCTAGCCGAATTCAAGGAATTATTACAGGAAACGAGAATGGCTAACAGGAATATGGAAGTACAGTTAAAGCAGACAGAAAAACAACTATAAAAACAAATAATAGAAGAATGCCAAGCAGTTCAACTAAGAAGTGGGAAAACATTAAATACCTCACTTCAAAGCAGCAGGAAGCCAAGAAATGAACAAATAGCTACTCAAAATCCCTCTGAGGACAATCAGAGCCCAGAGAGGAATAATGCTGGCGCTGAACGCCCAGCTCATGCTCATTCCTGGCGTTCAACGCCAGAAACAAGCATGAATCCGGCGTTGAACGCCCAAAGGGAGCATAGTTCTGGCGTTCAGACGCCAATAACAAATGGGGAGATGGCGTCTAACGCCACTCCAGCTTCCACCCCTGGCATTCAAATGCCAGTGGGGGATCAGTCACATACAAGTGCTGATGACAACCCTTCTAAAAAGGCTTCCCAACCCACTTCTGTAGGTAATGAACCTGCAGTAACTAAGGTTGAGGAATACAAAGCCAAAATGCCTTATCCTCAAAAACTCCGCCAAGCGGAACAGGATAAGCAATTTGCCCGCTTTGCAGACTATCTCAGGACTCTTGAAATAAAGATTCCGTTTGCAGAAGCACTTGAGAAAATACCCTCTTATGCTAAGTTCATGAAAGAGATCTTAAGTCATAAGAAGGATTGGAGGGAGACTGAAAAAGTTTACCTCACTGAAGAATGCAGTGCAGTCATTCTGAAAAGCTTATCTGAGAAGCTTAAAGATCCTGGGAGCTTCATGATACCATGCACATTAGAGGGTAACTGCACCAAAACAGCTCTATGTGATCTTGGGGCAAGCATCAACCTAATCCCTGAATCCACTATCAGAAAGCTTGGCTTGACTGAAGAGGTCAAACCAACCCGGATCTGTCTTCAACTTGCTGATGGTTCCATTAAATACCCATCAGGCATAATTGAGGACATGATTATCAAGGTTGGGCCATTTTCCTTCCCTACTGACTTTGTAGTGTTGGAAATGGAGGAGCACAAGAGTGCAACTCTCATTTTAGGAAGACCATTCCTAGCAACTGAACGAACCCTCATTGACATCCAAAAAGGGGAGATAACCCTGAGAGTCAATGAGGATGAGTTTAAGTTGAATGTTGTCAAAGCTATGCAACATTCAGACACATTAGACGACTGCCTGGGTGTTGATATTATTGACTCCCTGGTGGAAGAGGTCTATATGAATGAGAGTCTTGAATCAGAGCTAGAGGACATTTTTAAAGATGTTCAGCCTGATCTGGAGGAACCAGAGGAAATAAAAAAACCTCTGAAAACTCCTCAGGAAGAGGAGAAACCTCCTAAACCCGAGCTCAAACCACTACCACGATCCTTGAAATATGCATTTCTGGGAGAAGGTGACACTTTTCCTGTAATCATAAGCTCTGCTTTAGGGCCACAGGAAGAGAAAGCATTAATTCAAGTGCTAAGGACACACAAGACAGCTCTTGGGTGGTCCATCAGTGATCTCAAGGGCATTAGCCCAGCCAGATGCATGCACAAGATCTTACTGGAGGGTGACGCCAAGCCAGTGGTTCAACCACAAAGGCGGCTGAATCCAGCCTTGAAGGAAGTTGTGCAGAAAGAGGTCACTAAGTTACTAGAGGCTGTGATTATTTATCCTATTTCTGATAGCCCCTGGGTAAGCCCTGTCCAAGTCGTCCCTAAGAAAGGTGGCATGACAGTGGTTCATAATGAAAAAAATGAACTGGTTCCTACAAGAACAGTTACAGGGTGGCGTATGTGTATTGATTATAGAAGGCTCAATACAGCCACCCGAAAGGATCATTTTCCTTTACCATTCATAGACCAGATGTTAGAAAGACTAGCAAGTCATGAATACTACTGCTTCCTGGATGGATATTCAGGTTATAATCAAATTGCAGTAGATCCCCAGGATCAAGAGAAAACGGCATTCACATGTCCATCTGGAGTATTTGCATACAGAAGGATGCCATTTGGCTTGTGCAATGCACCTGCAACCTTCCAAAGGTGCATGCTCTCCATCTTGTCTGATATGGTGGAGAAGTTTCTGGAAGTCTTCATGGATGACTTTTCAGTATTTGGAGACTCATTCAGCTCCTGCCTTAACCATTTAGCACTTGTTCTGAAAAGATGCCAAGAGACCAACCTAGTTTTAAACTGGGAAAAATGTCACTTTATGGTGACTGAAGGGATTGTCCTTGGGCACAAAATTTCAAACAAGGGAATAGAGGTGGATCAAGCTAAGGTAGAGGTAATTGAAAAATTACCACCACCTGCCAATGTTAAGGCAATCAGAAGCTTTCTGGGGCATGCAGGATTCTATAGGAGGTTTATAAAGGATTTTTCAAAAATCGCCAAACCTCTGAGCAATCTGCTAGCTGCTGACACGCCATTTGTGTTTGACACAAAGTGTCTGCAGGCGTTTGAGACCCTGAAAGCTAAGCTGATCACAGCACCAGTTATTTCTGCACCAGACTGGACATTACCCTTTGAACTAATGTGTGATGCTAGTGACCATACCATCGGTGCAGTATTGGGACAGAGGCATAACAAGCTTCTGCATGTCATTTATTATGCTAGCAGTGTTTTAAATGATGCCCAGAAAAATTACACAACCACAGAAAAAGAATTACTTGCAGTGGTTTATGCCATTGACAAGTTTAGATCCTACTTAGTAGGATCAAAAGTGATTGTGTACACTGACCATGATGCTCTTAAATATCTACTCACAAAGCAGGATTCAAAGCCCAGGCTCATAAGATGGGTGTTGCTTCTGCAAGAGTTTGATATAGAAATAAGAGACAGAAAAGGAACAGAGAATCAAGTAGCTGATCACCTGTCCCAGATAGAACCAGTAGCAGGAGCATCCCTCCCTCCTACTGAGATCTCTGAAACCTTTCCGGATGAGCAATTGTTTGCTGTTCAGGAAGCTCTGTGGTTTGCAGACATTGCAAACTATAAGACACAAGGTTCTCCTTTTGTAACAATGGAGAGGAAGCATGAAAAGCTTCTCTCACTGCAGAGTCAACCAAAGCCCCCACAGTCTAACTCTAAGTTTGGTGTTGGGAGGCCACAACCAAACTCTAAGTTTGGCGTTGAACCCCCACATTCAAACTCTAAGTTTGATGTTGGGAGGTCTCTACCTTGCTCTGATTATCTGTGAGACTCCATGAGAGCTCACTGTCCAGCTAAGGACAATAAAGAAGCGCTTGCTGGGAGGCAACCCAGCCAATCACAAAATTTAATTTTATTCGTTTTGATTAATTAATTGATTTTTACAGGTATATGTCAAAGTATCTTCAAGGTAAAATAGCAATTGATTGGATTCACAGAGTTACAAGGGAATTTGGAAGCTCACTGGCGTGAAAAAGCCAGTAAGAAACATTTTGGGCGTTGAACGCCCAAAAGAAGCACCCACTGGGCGTTCAACGCCAGTAACGGTAGCCATCTGGGCGTTCAACGCCAGAAAGAAGCAACAACTGGGCGTTGAACGCCCAGGAGAAGCAGCAATTGGGCGTTAAACGCCCAAAACATGCAGCATTTGGGCGTTTAACGCCAGGATGGTGGGGAGGAGGTAAAATTCGTTTTTCTTCACAAATTTTCTAATTTTTATGTTTCAATTCATGATTTCTTGCATAAACATGTTTCCAAATATCATCCTTCAATTTCAAAAATTTTAATTCTAATTTCTAAGAACCCTAATTTCTAAAATTCCTTTTTCAAAAATATTACATGCATCTTAATCCATAAAAACAAATTGTTTTCCAATCCAATCCAACTCTTTTTTTTAAAGTTCTTCAACACTTAATTATCTTCTAAAATCTTTTTCAAATTAAAAATTCAGATTTATTTTTAAATATCATTCATATCTTTTTAAATTATATCTTTTTCTTATCATATTTATCTTTTATAAATCATATCTTTTATCTTATATCTTTTTTTTAAATCTTTTTCAACTCATCATATCTTTTGAATTTCGAAATTGCCTCTCCCTCTATTCCTCTCTTATCCTTTCTTTTGCTTGAGGACAAGCAAACCTCTAAGTTTGGTGTGATTTACCATGATCATTGAGCTAAAACTCATCAAGATCATGGCACCTAAGGAAACAGGAAGAGCAAGGATGTAACTTGAAGGAACTGAAGTGTCAGAAATTATATCTTGAAGGACCAAGCACCCCACAGACTAGAGGAACATCCACTTTCTAAAATAAAGGTCGTTGAGTTCTAATCTTTGCCTTAACTCTGTGATAACTGTTCTTATTAGAAATTTACCTTAGAAGTTATATATTAGTAGTAGTAATTAGTATCTCTACTTTGATTTTAATGCCAATTAAGTTATAATTTATTTTTCTCATCATCATCAAACATGAATAAAATAGTAGATTTTTAGAATAAAGAGGCAATATTTTTTTCGAGTTCTTAATAAGAAAAATTCTAATTATTTATATGTGGTGGCAATACTTTTTGTCTTCTGAATGAATGCCTGAACAGTGCATATTTTTTATATTGAATTTTATGAATGTTAAAATTATTGGCTCCTGAAAGAATGATGAACAAGAGAAATGTTATTGATGATCTAAAAAATCACAAAATTGATTCTTGAAGCAAGAAAAAGCAGTGAAAAACAAGCTTTCAAAAAAAAAAAAGCAAAAGAGGTAGAAAAAGCCAATAGCCCTTTAAACCAAAAGGCAAGAGTGAAAAGGATCCAAGGCTTTGAGCATCAATGGATAGGAGGGCCCAAGGAAATAAATCCAGGCCTAAGCGGCTAAATCAAACTGTCCCTAACCATGTGCTTGTGGCATGCAGGTCCAAGTGAAAAGCTTGAGACTGAGTGGTTAAAGTCGTGATCCAAAGCAAAAGAGTGTGCTTAAGAACTCTGGACACCTCTAATTGGGGACTTGAGCAAAGCTAAGTCACAATCTGAAAAGGTTCACCCAGTTATGTGTCTGTGGCATTTATGTATCCGGTGGTAATACTGGAAAACAAAGTGCTTAGGGCCACGGCCAAGACTCATTAAGTAGCTGTGTTCAAGAATCAACATACTAAACTAGGAGAATCAATAATACTATCTGAATTCTGAGTTCCTATGGATGCCAATCATTCTGAATTTCAAAGGATAAAGTGAGATGCCAAAACTGTTCAGAAGCAAAAAGCTACTAGCCCCGCTCATCCAATTAGAATCTGAGCTTCACTTAAAACTCTGAAATATTATTGCTTTTTAATTTCTTGTTATCCTATTTTATTTATCTAGTTTTTTGAGGACAAGCAACAGTTTAAGTTTGGTGTTGTGATGAGCGGATATTTTATACGCTTTTTGGGGGTAATTTCATGTAGATTTTAGCATGTTTTAATTAGTTTTTAGTTAAATATTATTAGTTTTTAGGCAAAAATTATATTTCTGGACTTTACTATGAGTTTGTGTGTTTTTCTGTGATTTCAGGTATTTTCTGGCTGAAATTGAGGGAGCTGAGCAAAAATCTGAGTTAGGCTGAAAAAGGACTGCTGATGTTGTTGGATCCTGACCTCCCTGCACTCGAAATGGATTTTCTGGAGCTACGAGAGTCCAATTGGCGCGCTCTCAACGGCGTTGGAAAGTAGACATCCAGGGCTTTCCAGCAATATATAATAGTCTATACTTTTCGCGAAGATAGACGACGTAACTTGGCGTTGAACGCCAAGTACATGCTGCTGTCTGGAGTTAAACGCCAGAAACACGTCATGATCCGGAGTTGAACGCCCAAAACACGTTATAACTTGGAATTCAACTCCAAGAAAACCCTCAGCTCGTGGATAGCTTTAGTCTCAGCCCCAGCACACACCAAGTGGGCCCCAGAAGTGGATTTCTGCACCAATTATCTTAGTTTACTCATATTCTGTAAACCTAGGTTACTAATTTACTATTTAAACAACTTTTAGAGAATTATTTTGGACCTCATGACATTTTCAGATCTGAATTACATACTTTTTGATGGCATGAGTCTCTAAACTCCATTGTTGGGGGTGAGGAGCTCTGCAGCGTCTCGATGAATTAATACAATTACTTTTGTTTTCCATTCAAACACGCTTGTTCTTATCTAAGATGTTCATTCGCGCTTAATTATGGAGAAGGTGATGATCCGTGACACTCATCACCTTCCTCAATCCATGAACGTGTGCCTGACAACCACCTCCGTTCTACATCAGATTGAATGAGTATCTCTAAGATTCTTTAATCAGAATCTTCGTGGTATAAGCCGGATTGATGGCGGCATTCATGAGAATCTGGAAAGTCTAAGCCTTGTCTGTGGTATTCCGAGTAGGATTCTGGGATTGAATGACTGTGACGAGCTTCAAACTCCTGAAGGCTGGGCGTTAGTGACAGACGCAAAAGAATCAATGGATTCTATTCCAACCTGATTGAGAACCGACAGATGATTAGCCGTGCTGTGACAGAGCATTTGGACCATTTTCACTGAGAGGATGGGAAGTAGCCATTGACAACGGTGACACCCTACATAGAGCTTGCCATGGAAGGAACCTTGCGTGTGGGAAAAGGATTTCAAGGAAAAGTTGAAATTCAGAGGACAAAGCATCTCCAAAACTCCAACATATTCTCCATTATTAAAGTAACAACTATTTATTTTATGCCCTTTTTACTTTATACGAGGCTAAAGAACTCTATTGGTATCCTGACTAAGATCAATAAAATAAACATAGCTTGCTTCAAACCAATAATCTCCGTGGGATCGACCCTTACTCACGTAAGGTATTACTTGGACGACCCAGTGCACTTGCTGGTTAGTTGTACGGATTGCAAATTCGTGCACCAGCTGCCTACGCGTGTGCGTGTTTGGGAGCAGAATGCACATCCACGCGTACGCGCTAGTGATGCATGCGCATGGATGCATATTCCCCAATTCCAATTTTTAAACACTTTTTGCAAACGTTGGCCTCAGCATTGAACTGGCAACGTTCCTTCCAACGATGGCCTATCCATGCGTACGCATCATCTACGCGTGCGTGTCGCCATAAATTTTCCCAATTTCTAGAAAGCACATTCTATCAAAAACGTTGGAGGTAAACGTTCCCTCCAACGTTGGCACCAAAATTATGCAGAACTTTGCTCTGTCTTTTCCTCAAACGTTTGAGGCAACATTGGTGATCCAACTTTAGCCACCAACGTTGCTTTTGCTCCTTCTTTCCATGGCCATTCTTTAGCTTCCTTTCATGCCTTTCTTCACCTATCATCAACCAATATATGCATCAAAGCTTTGCTAGATTCACAAGAGATTGCATAATTCTTAGCACACAAGTAATTATGGTATAAATCTCATGAAAAAATATCAAATTAACCATGTTTGAATGGATCAAGGTATGCATAAACTTTTAATCCAAATTCTTACTTATTGCTTAAGAAAGTGCATAAAACTAATAAAAAACAAAATAAAAAGGCTAGTGAAACTAGCCTAAGATTCCTTGGAATCAGTGGGTACGGTAAGGATCCTCAACCCTAGCTAAATTTTTAAATTTGTGTACTGGGTATTGAATTTTGGTGTATATGTGTTATATATATATATATATATATATATATATATATATGTTGGAGCTTGAATTGTAAGGTTTGGAGCTTAGTGGAGGTTGAGTGCTTTTGCTTGGGTGACTTGGTGGTGTCTCGGAAATATGTGAAAATCGGCCAAAGTATGATTTAGATTTTGTGTATTTAATATATAATGTCGTGTGAAAACTTAGGCTAGAGGACCATAGGATAAGCTGGAATGATTATATGTATTGAATGTCTAGTAATTATGATATTGATTGATGATGGAAGTTAATCATGTGTTGGTGATTATGGTTATGATGGGGATATAATGCCTCTTTGGTGTTTTGGTATTGTTGATAAATTGGTGATATTGATTATATATATGTATGATAACATGTCGGTGATTTTGTTGATGGAAGTAAGAAATTTAAGCTGTGAATTGGGTAAAAATGGAAGAATGATGGTTGTAACACCCTACCACACATAATCTTATGCTTAAGTAATAAAACTGAGGTGGCAAGGTATTACGACCTCTAAAAATAATATATATAGTTGAAAAAGTTTTATATCTAGGAGCCTTTGAAGGAAAGTTTAAAACAAAAATCGTAACGATCACGTTAACGAAAACTTGCGTATGAAGAAACATAAGATATATGTATATGAATAATAAAAAGAGAGTGTCAAAGATGTAATTAACAAAGCTTCCAACTCAGTTTGTGAAGATAAACCGGCCAGAAGATATAAGTGTATACATACATATATATGAGAAAATCCCAAAATGACCTAAGACAGAAAAACGACAACCTGTTTCTTTGAGTCAACCTGTAAGACGGACAACCATAAAATACAAGGGGGAGAATCTATATACATATATAAATATAAACAAAAATACGCCCCTGAGTCCCAAGAGTTCTTCGCTTTATTAGAGTCTCCAGAATACAGAGTGGTGCTTCTCATCCTGCATCTGAAAAATCACGAAATATGTATGGGGTAAGAACCAGGGGTTCTCAGTATGGTTAAGGTGCCTGATGAGCGGATATTTTATACGGTTTCTGGGGGTATTTTCATATAGCTTTTAGTAGGATTTAGCCACTTTTTAGTATATTTTTATTAGTTTTTAATTTGTGCAAAAAGCATATTTCTGGACTTTACTATGAGTTTGTGTGCTTTTCTGTGATTTCATGTATTTTTTGGCTGAAATTGAGGGACCTAAGCAAAAATCTGATTCAGAGGCTGAAAAAGGACTGCAGATGCTGTTGGATTCTGACCTTGCTGCACTCGAAGTGGATTTTCTGGAGCTACAGAACTCCAAATGGCGTGCTTTCAATTGCGTTGGAAAGTAGACATCCAGGGCTTTCCACCTATATATGATAGTTCATACTTTGAGCGAGTTTTGACGCCGTAAATTGGCGTCAAAACGCCAGCTCTCTACCATTTTCTGGCATCAAAACGCCAGAACCGACATAAAAGTTGAAGTTAAACGCCCAAACTGGCTCCAAAGCTGGCGTTTAACTCCAGGAATAGCCTATGCACGTGAAAGCTCCAATGCTCAGCCCAAGCACACACCAAGTGGGCCCCAGAAGTGGATTTCTGTACTACCTATCTTAGTTTACTCATTTTCTATAAACCTAGGTTACTAGTTGAGTATAAAAACTACTTTTAGAGATTTATTTTGTACCTCATGACATTTTCATGTTTTACATTGTATCTCTACGGCATGAGTCTCGAAACTCTATTGTTGGGGGGGGGGGGTGAGGAGCTCTGCTGTGTCTCGATGGATTAATGCAATTACCACTGTTTTCTATTCAATCACGCCTGTTTCCATTCTAAGATATACATTTGCACTTAAAAATTATGAACGTGATGATCCATGACACTCATCACGATTCTCAACTTATGATCGCGTGCCTGACAGCCACCTCCGTTCTATCTTAGATTGAATGTGTATCTCTTGGGTTCCTGGTTCACGAATTTGAGTACCTCTATTGACAACAGAGTGTTCGAATTTGTGCATCCAGAGTCTTCGTGGTATAAGCTAGGATTATTGGCGACCATTCCTGAGATCCGAAAAGTCTAAACCTTGTCTGTGGTATTACGAGTAGGATCTGGGAAGGGATGACTGTGACGAGCTACAAACTCGTGAGTATTGGGCGTAGTGATAGATGCAAAAGGATCACTGGATTCTATTCCAACATGATCGAGAACCGACAGATGATTAGCGGTGTGTTGACAGTGCACATGGACCATTTTCACTGAGAGGATGGGAAGTAGCCATTGACAACGGTGACACCCTACACACAGCTTGCCATGGAAGGAGCCTTGCGTGCGTAAATAAGAAGATAGTAGGAAAGCAGAGATTCAGATGATAGAGCATCTCCAAAACTCCAACCTATCCTCCATTATTGAAACACAAGTACCTTTTATTTCAAGCTCTTCTATTATATTGCAAACAAAAACCCTTTTCATTATTAATCTCCTGACTAAGAGTTATAAGGTAACCATAGCTTGCTTTAAGCCGACAATCTCTGTGGGATCGACCCTTACTCACGTAAGGTAATACTTGCAAACAAAGACCCTTTTCATTATTAGTTGTGCGATATTGCATGTGTGATTGCAATTTCGTGCACCAAGTTTTTGGTGCAGTTATCGGGGATTGTTCGAGTTTGAACAACTGACGGTTCATCTGTTGCTTAGATTAGGAAAATTTTGTCTTTTGGGTCAGAGTCTTTTATTTTCTTTTCAAAATTTTTCAAAAAATTATTATTTTTCTTTTAGATTTTTTTGTTTGAGTCTAGTTGCATGTTTTAAGTTTGGTGTTTTCTTGTTAGTTTTTATTTAAATTCAAAAAATTTATTTTTGGTTTTCTAAAAATTTTAAGTTTGGTGTTCTTTTTATGTTCTTGAGTCCTTCTTGTGTTTTGATTTTATAATTTTTAAGTTTGGTTTCCTTGGTATTTTCCTCAAATTTTCGAAAATTTTGCATTAAATTAGTCATCAATTTTAAAAATCAAATATTTTTAAATTGTTCTTCAATCATATATTTTTTTCAAAACTTCCAAACCACTTTCTCTTTCTTCATTTTTTTCGAAAATCCTCATAAAAAATTTTTCAAATCTGTTTTACTTTATTTTTTTAGTTTCCAATTTTTTTTATTATTATTATTTCGAAATATATATATATATATAATAAAATAAATAAAATAAATCTACATCATCTCCCTTTCTCCATCATGGAACTAAGTGGAAATGAACAGTCCAGAAGGACTTTGGGGTCATATGCTAACCCCGCTACTGCTTCATATGGGAGTAGTATCTGTATACCCTCCATCGGAGTCAGTAGTTTTGAGTTGAATCCTCAACTCATTATCATGGTGAAGCAAAATTGTCAGTATTTCGGTCTTCCACAGGAAGAACCTACTGAGTTTCTGGCACAGTTCTTACAATTTCTGACACAGTACAAGATAAGGAAGTAGACCAAGATGTCTACAGATTATTACTATTTTCATTTGCTGTAAAAGACCAAGTTAAGAGGTGGTTAAATAACCAACCTAAAGCCAGCATAAGGACATGGAAACAGCTGTCAGAAAAATTTCTGAATCAATATTTCCCTCCCAAGAGGATGACACAGCTAAGGCTAGACATCCAAGGCTTTAAACAAGAGGATAATGAATTCTTTTACAATGACTGGGAGAGGTACAGAGAGATGCTGAGGAAATGCCCCTCTAAAATGTTTTCAGAATGGGTGCAGTTAGACATCTTCTATTATGGGCTTACAGAAAAAGCTCAGATATCTCTAGACCACTCAGCTGGTGGATCTATACACATGAGAAAGACAATTGAAGAGGCTCAAGAGCTTATAGATACTGTTGCTAGAAATCAGCATCTGTACTTGAGCAGTGAGTCCTCCATGAAGGAAGAGGCTAAAGCAGTATCTACTGACCTTAGTCCTCCAGAAAAAGTTGCTGAACTCAACCAGCAATTACTTACTCTGACAAAACAGTTAGCAGAGTTTAAAGAAATGTTACAAGATACTTGGGATGCTAATAAGAGTATGGAAGCACAACTTGACCAGACAAGACATCAGTTATCTAAACAAATAATAGAAGAATGTCAAGCTGTTCAATTAAGGAGTGGCAAAACATTAAATACATCAACTCAAAGCAGCAGAAAGCCAAGGAAAGAATAGCTGATAGAGGATGAACAATATGCTACCCAAAATCCATCTGAGGACAATAAGAGCCCAGAGAGGAAGGATTCTGGCGTTCAAATGCCAGAAAAGGGTGACAAACTGGCGTTGAACGCCCAGTGGACGCCCATTTCTGACGTTCAAATGCCCGAAAAGGGTGAAAAGTTGGCGTCAAACGCCAATTCCATGTTCAATTTTGGCGTTTAAATGCCAGAACAGGGTAGGAATCTGGCGTTAAACGCCAATCTAGCATCCAATCCTGGTGTTCAAACACCAGTAAAGGATCAGACACCTGCAAGTGCTGATAATAACTCCCTCAAGAGGGTGTCTCAGCCTGCTTTTGTAGAAAACAAACCTGCAGCAACCATGAATGAAGAATATAAAGCCAAAATACATTATCCTCAGAAACTCCGCCAAGCAGAACAGGACAAGCAATTTGCCCGCTTTGCATACTATCTCAAGACTCTTGAAATAAAGATTCCGTTTGCAGAAGCACTTGAGCAAATACCTTCCTATGCTAAGTTCATGAAAGAGATCTTAAGACATAAGAAGGATTGGAGAGAATTCTCACTGAGGAATGCAGTGCAGTCATTCTAAAAAGCTAACCAGAGAAGCTTAAGGATCTCGAAAGCTTTATGATACCATGCACATTAGAGGGAATTTGTACCAAGAAAGCTCTATGTGATCTTGGGGCAAGTATCAACCTAATCCCTACATCCACTATCAGAAAGCTTGGTTTGACTGAAGAAATTAAACCATCCTGGATCTGTCTTCAACTTGCTGATGGCTCTATTAAATACCCATCAGGCATAATTGAGGACATAATTGTCAAAGTTGGGCCATTTGCCTTTCCCACTGACTTTGTAGTGCTGGAAATGAAGGAGCACAAGAGTGCTACTCTCATTCTAGGAAGACCTTTCCTTGCAACCGGACGAACTCTAATTGATGTCCAAAAAGGGGAAGTGACCCTGAGAGTCAATGACGATGAGTTTAAGTTGAATGCTGTCAAAGCTATGCAGCATCCAGACACACCGAAAGACTGCATGAAAGTTGATCTTATTGACTCTCTGGTAGAAGAAGTCAATATGACTGAAAGTCTTGAATCAGAGCTAGAGGACATATTTAAAGATGTTCTGTAACATCCCGCATTTTTGAAAAAAATCTAAATATAAATAAATTGTGATTTTACCTTATTGAGTTTAAACTTTATAATTTTAGAAATTATTTTATTAGAACTAATTAAATAGATTCGGAGATAGTTTTATTTTGAATCAATTAATATTTTAAAGTAATCTTATTATAATAAAATATTTTGTATAATTTTAGTAATAGAAAAATAATAAAAGGTTATATCATTTAATTTGAATAATTAGTATTAAGTTTAAACTATATTTTATAAAAATGTAATTAATATGCTTATTATATAATTTAAATTAGAAATAATTAATTCCACTTAGCAATATGTTGATAAATGATCTTAAATATTTTAAGAGAGTATATTTAATTTTAAAAATACTCTTCCTTCCAATTTTATCAAAATATCTATTCATATCTATCTATATTCTTTTATAAAATCTTAATTTTAATCTTAATATCACAAATTCCTATTTCATATACTAAATCCCTAAATCTACAATCAGAAAGGGAAAGAAAGGGAACGGGGAGCTCGAGGGGGAAAACAGAAAGGGAAAAGAAAGGAAGGGGAAAGAGGGAAGGCAGGGGAAAAACGGAGGTGAAGAGAGGGAGGAGGAAGCTGCGACGCGGCCAAGACCTCACTGCTGCCGCTGTTGTGCTGCACATGAGAGTGAGAGAGAGACACACACAGGACGAGCGTCGCGAGAATCAAGGGAGGGAGACACGGTTCCGTCCTGTTGCCGTTGTGGGTTGCGCCTGATCACCATCGCAGAAGCTCCATCGTCGCTGTTGCACATAAGAGGAGAAGATGATTTCGCTGATTTTGATTCTGTCTAAGCCCGCATCGTTGCTGGAATCGCGAACCGGGGAGGAGAGGGAGGCTGCTTCCATCGTCATTTCAGGTGTCAGAAAAGACCGTCGCCATTGAAGGATCCACCGCCGCCGAATCCCAGCCATCATCGCCGCCGGAGTCACCGTGGTTGCCGCTGGAGAAGTGCTATGAATGCCGCTGCTGATGTTAGCACGCAAGGGGGGAAGAGCCCGTCCTTGCCGATTCTGCCGCCGTCAAAGGGAAAAGGAAGTGAGAGCACCGGTACGGAACGCGAGAAAGGAATCGTCGCCAAAACCGGAACAGATTCACCGGTAATTCCGCTTCTTCCTTTCTTGATTCTGTCCCGTTTTTATTTTGTTCCGCTGTTCCGATTCCGTTGGTGTCCCTACTATCCTAACTGATCGAATTGATGCTGCTGCCCGCTAGGACGGACACCCTGGTCTCTGGTTCCTATTATTCTGAGTACCAAAGCTGTTGCTCCATTCCCGTCTTTCCTTGGTACGATTGGTTCTGTTCTACAAACATTTTTCTGGTTATTACTCCTTTGATAATCTGTTCTGTTTTGCCCTTGCATTTGCTACAGCCATTATTAATTTTCCCCCCAAAGTTGCTGTTGCTGCTATTAGAGTTGTGGTTGATGCTGTTATCCTCGCGTTAGAACATGGAGGGTTGCTGCATTTCCGATTTTGTGTGGTTAATGCGACATCGAGGTAGGGGGTTTAAAATGATTTTAATTTAGGAATGCCAACAAGGTTTACTGAATAACTGCAAATAGTATTAATAGCTGAGTAATTAATTGATTATATGAATGTTGGATTGTGATTGCAATTGTGCTTGGTGCTGTGATAGAATTGATTGTAATTAGGTATGGTAGATGATTGAATTATTGATTGTTGGTTGTTGAAATGGTTGTTTGGTATATTGCTATGGCTATGAAAGTGACTTGAGATTAGTAGAGGATTGTGGTTTCGACTGATTATGTATAAATGGTTGAGACTAAGATAATCATTTGATATATTTGATACTGGATTGAGAATTGTTGAAGAATTAGGGCCTAAAAGACTGAACTATTATTAAGAATCTGGTTTTCAAAATAGAAAGGTTACTTTGATGACGGCCTAGTAATTGCTAGTGATCGAAGTGGTATGAGAGTAAAATCTGAGTAAACTTCAATAAGTGTAGTTGTTAGGATTTAAATTTGAAGGTTTCGTATTAACTGAAGATTTAGTTATGATTTTTCAAAGTTAAGCTTTAAAATCTGAATTTCTGCATTACTTTTAAGTGAAGACTGTAACTTTGAAAGACTGTAACTAATTCTGTGATGAACGGAATTGCGTGGAACCAAGTCCTGGTTAAATTTGGGAATAATTGGGACTGAATTGGAGAGTTTGAGACCTTTTCATTAATATAAGATTTATGGTGAATTTTGAGTAATGGTTGCGGGTTCTGATTTTACTGCAGAATTTTTGGAACAGCAGTAACTTGTTGGCTCTGCTGTGAATGTTCTGAATTGAATTTTGAAGCGAAACTAATTTTAAATGAAACTTTAGTACTATTATTTTAATGCTGTAAAATTTCAGAACAATTGGACTTATGGTTTTAAAGATATGCATTTTTGAAAGATGATGCATTATGTAGAAAAAACCAGATTCTGTTTTCTTAAATCAGTAACTTTGAGAATTTATAATTTTTGATCCTGGATAGATATTGAGATGCAACCAATTGGAGGTGAAAATTAAGTATGTTTAGCATATGTGACTTAAATTTCAGGGCTATCCATGTTTTAATGAGTAAGTTATGGGACTTGGAGGAAGATAAGTTCATTAACTTTTAAAGCAGAATTCTGCAGCAAATTAGTCAACTTCCAGGTTATATAACTTCTTCATCAAAAATGATATTGACCTGAAACCAATTGGAAAAGAAACTTGGATGAGTGAAGTTGAACTGTATTAATTTTCAAAGTCATTGGATTTAACTTGGATTTTATATTGAATTTTGAATGTCACATGCTGCTGCTGTTTTTCTGATTTTACACACTGCAGAGCAGTCTCGGTTTTTCCTTTATTCCTAAGGCTAGAGAAACCAGAAAATTATGATCTTTGGTTTGTTAGAAAGCTTATTTCAAGACGAACGCCTGGACATAAAGTTTGCGCAATTCCGAGTTTATTTGCTATATTAAAAACAGAAAAGAAGATAGAGTGTTGAGGATGTCCTAGTGACAGTTATGAGTTTATAAAACTAAAGATGAATCTTAGTGCTATATGGCTGATTCAATGTGGAATTTTGCTTGATTCTGAGTTGATGTGATGCTGGAAAGATTGAAAAGAGTAAAGTGAATTGTTTGGTTTGAACCCGTAAGGGTGGTTAAGTCCTATTTTCAGGGGAGATTATGTCCGAATTTTTATAAAAGTATAAGGACTTAATCAAAATAAATATTTAAGGCTTATTTAATGATAGAAACTTCAATGATTCTTTTAAGAAGAGATTATTTGGTATATGAGATCGTTGAGTATTCAGAGAAAGTAAAGAGATATAGAGAAAAGAGAAACCAGAACAGAGAAAAGAGAAACCAGAACAAAGTAAAGAGAAATAAAGAGAGAGTAATATAATAAAGAGATATTTATATCTATATTTAGTTGCTTGATGCAACCCAGAGCTATATATATTAGTTGCTTGATGCAACCCAGAGCTATATTTATATATACTAGTTGCTTAATGCAACCCAGAGTTTCTGTAGGGAAACTAAGTTACCTACAGCCATTTTCCGCTTCCCCAGAGCAGAGCAGAGTATATATATATTTTCCTGCAGTAAGCAGAGGCTGTCTCAAATGAGCGGCTATTATCATATGCGCATTTATTTAGGAACGGAAAATCGTATTCGGGAAATCGGGATTACTCGTGACCGGATAAATGTCGGGATTGCGGGCAGCCAACCGACACATGAGCTCATGGCCTGTACTAGGACCAGACATTCATCATATGCATCTATGTGACATTGTTTGGGTGTGTGTATTGTAATTGATTTGCCTAAATGAATAATCCTGTTTAATTGCTACTTGCTATACTAGATATAAATGCTCTTGATTGTGTTTGAACCTCATTACCTGTGTTTGTAACTGATTGTTTGGATTGTAGTGATTGGATGTTGATTGAGTTGTTTGGGCCTGAGGCCGTGACTGGTATGTTTGAGGTCTAGTTTTGTATAAAGTATCTGACTGGTTCAGCATAGACTTAATGAACCTATGGTTGGAGCAGGATGATCATTTATACCGCGTAGGTAACTTCTTTTATGTTAAGGTCTAGTAAAGTATGAAAAATCAAACTGGTTCAGCATAGACTTAATGAACCTATGCTTGGAAGAGGTTGGTCATTCATACAGTCTAGGAAACTTTTACGAGTTTTATAAAGAAAATGTGGGTCTAGGATTTTAAATAATTAACTAATGCTTTTAAAAGAGGTTAATTTTCTTTTAGATGTCTTTGGATGAAATTAACTATTTGCGCTTTATTCTTTACTTTAACGGCATTCTCGACCTCTACTGAGAACATGTGGTTTGGTTCTCACCCCCAAATTTTCCACCCTTTCAGTGACACAGGTTTGAAGACGCAACTTGAAGCTGCGAGCGATTAGTAGGTTTTCTTTATGGTTTTAATTGGTCTGGTAGAGTCCCCTCGCCGATTGTCCCTTGAGATTTTGTTTCATATAGAGGGGTATGTTTGGTATATTGTATTTGAGTTTTATTTGGTTTCTTTTGTATAAGAATTATTATCAATAATATTTATGTGATTACTATTGTTTGTTGGAAACCTATGATATATGTCTTTAAAGAACAAAAACAAAATTTTCTAGCATTTCCTTAAAACTGAAACGCGAAATCGATACAAAGGCTCAGTAATTAAGTAGTTAATATTAGAAAAGGTCACGTAACGTTCTTTCTAGTAGAAATACCCTGACTTAAGCAAGGTATTTTGCTGGAAGGGATGTTACATGTTCAGCCTGATCTGGAGGAGCCAGAGAAAATAGAGGAACCTCTGAAAATTCCTCAATTAGAAGAAAAGCCTCCCAAACCTGAGCTCAAACCACTACCACCATCCTTGAAATATGCATTTCTAGGAGAAGACAACACTTTTCCTGTGATAATAAGCTCTACCTTAAAGCCACAGGAAGAGGAAGCACTGGTTCAAGTGCTAAGGACACACAAGACAGCTCTTGGGTGGTCCATCAGTGATCTTAAGGGCATTAGCCCAGCCAGATGCAAGCACAAGATTCTCTTGGAGGATAATGCTAAGCCAGTGATTCAACTACAAAGGCGACTGAATCCAGCCATGAAGGAAGTGGTGCAGAAAGAGGTCACTAAATTACTAGAGGCTGGGATTATTTATCCAGTTTCTGATATCCCCTGGGTGAGCCCTGTCCAAGTCGTCCCCAAGAAGGGAGGCATGACAGTAGTTCATAATGAGAAAACTGAACTGGTTCCCACAAGAACAGTTACAGGGTGGCGCATGTGTATTGACTACAGAAGACTCAATATAGCCACCAGAAAGGATGATTTTCCTTTACCATTCATAGACCAGGTGCTAGAAAGACTACCAGGTCATGATTAGTACTACTTTTTGGATGGCTATTCAGGCTACAACCAAGTTGCAGTAGATCCCCAGGATCAAGAGAAAATAGCATTCACATGTCCATTTAGAGTATTTGCCTACAGAAGGATGCCATTTGTGCTGTGTAATTGACGATTGGATTTTTGACGGTTTAGAATTTTACAAATGAAATCTCGTCGAAGTATAGTCTCTAAACCAACAATAATCCTCTCATACAAAAATTTGTTTGTCACAAGTACAAACCCCTAAAATCTATAAACCGAAGTATTTAAACCTCGGGTCGTTCTCCCTAGGATTTACAATAAAGTGTCTTGTTATTGGTTGTGAGTTATTTTGGGGTTTTTGAGATTATAGACAAGAATTATAAATGGCAAAGGAAATAAACTAACAACTAACAAAGCTCTTGGCAAGATATGAGAACTAGAAGTCCTATCCTTGTTATCCTTCTCAATTGTGATGAGAATTGTGTATTGCTCCCACTTAGTTAACCTCTAACCATGGAGGAAAGTCAAGTGGATGAATCAATTTGATTCCTCAAGTCCTAATCAACTCCTAAAGGAAAGACTAGCTTTAGAGGCATTCAAATTAATTAGCAACTTCTAATTATCAACCAACAAAAGAATTAGATAACTCAAGAGTCACTAATTACTCTACCTAGGCCAAGAGGAACAAAACCTACACTAAAATCCAACCAAGCATTTCATCAAACACTTGGAAGGCACAAAGAAAAGCAAAGCAAATTGACAACAAGAATAGAATCTAACAACATTTATTGAAAGGAATTAACAACAACAATCAAAAGAAACACATTTATTATGAATTACCTTTTATTGAATTGGAAGAAAGTAGAAGGAACAATACTAGATCTACAACAAAATATAAGAACAACATAAAGGAAATTGCAATAAAAGAATGGAAGAAGAATGAATGTAACAATAAGGAATTGAGAAGATAGAAGTAGAAGAAGATGAATCTAAATCTAAATCTAAGAACTAAACCTAATCCTAATCCTAATTCTAGAGAGAAGTGAGAGCTTCTCTCTCTAGAAACTAACTCTAACTACTAAACTAAACTAATGGTAACTAACCTGTGTTTCCCTCTTCACTCCTTGGGTTAAATAGCATCAGAAATGAGTTGGATTGGGCCCACAAGACTTCTAAAATCGCTGGCCACGTGTTGCATTAAGTGGGTCATGTGCCACCATCGGCGCGTCCGCGTACCGTGCGCGTGCGCGCCCCTATGCGCGATGCAACTATGGCAAATCTTATATCGTTTCGAAGCCCCGGATGTTAGCTTTCTAACCCAACTGGAACCGCATCATTTGAACCTCTGTAGCTCAAGTTATGGTCGTTTAAGTGCGAAGAGGTCGGCTTGACAGCTTTCCGGTTCTTTCATTTCTTCATGAGTTCTCCAACTTTTCATGCTTCTTTCTTCATTCCCTTGATCCAATCTTTGCCTCCTAAACCTTAAATCACTTAACAAACATATCAAGGCATCTAATAGAATCAAGGAGAATTAGATTTAGCTATTTTAAGACCTAAAAAGCATGTTTTCACTCTTAAGCACAATTTAAAGGAGAAGTTATAAAACCATGCTATTTCAATGGATAAATGTGGGTAAAAGGTTATAAAATCCCCTAAAATCAATACAAGATAAACCGTCAAAACGGGGTTTGTCAACCTCCCCACACTTAAACCAAGCATGTCCTCATGCTTAAGCCAAGAGAGAAATAAGGGATATGACACTTATTCAAAGCAAAGAAACTATATGCATGCCACTAAATGCAAAATGATTCTACCTACTTGGTTAAAAATAAATCAATCTCCAAGACATACATGCACAAGTAGGGCTTAAGATCATATAACGATTCATGAGTCCTACCAATTTAAATATCAAAATGAAGTTCAAGTAGACTTGCAAGAAGAACGCTCATGAAAGCCGGGAATCAAGGAATTGAGCATCGAACCCTCACCGGGAGTGTTTGCACTCTAGTCACTCAGTGTTTGGGGTTGATTCTCTCAATTCTCCCCTAATCATGCTTTCCAAGATTTGTTTTTCTTCTAACAATCAACAATTATTCAATGCATGCATACATGTATCATGAGGTCTTTTCTTTAGGTTGTAATGGGGCTAGGGTCAAGGTAGGATCATATATGGCTAGTGGACTTAGGATTCGAATCTTTGATTAACTTAAACTTTCCTACCTAACCTATATAATAACCCATACAATGAAGTACTAATCTAACTCCCCATTCCTCACTTTTTCACATACTCATGCATTTTCTTTTGATTATCACACCTATACATTGATTTTATTTGAACTTTACTTTGGGGCATTTTGTCCCCTTTTATTGCTTTTCTTTTCTTTTTCTTTCTTTCTTTTTTTTCTATATTTTTTCTTTTCATACTGTTGTTTTTCTCATTTTTTTTATACAAGAGCATCAATGCATAAGGTCTTACATTTGATCAATGCATGAGTATGTACCCAATTCCCAATATTTACACTAATAATACAAAACTACCCTTTTATTCACCCAATGTCCCAAGGTTCCCACACTTGAATGATACTCACACACACAGCCTAAGCCAATCAAAGATCCAAATTAAGGACATTTATTGTTTTTCGCTTTAAGGCTTGTAATGTGCTAAATTAAGAACAAAGTGGGTTAATCGTAGGCTCAAATATGGCTAACAAAGGAAGATAAAAGGTAAGGCTATTTGGGTAAGTAAGCTAATGGAATGATGGCCTCAATCATATAAATGCATGAATACACAAAATAATGGACATATAGACTCAAACAAAGCAAATATCACAATCATAGGAAGAGAATAATGCACACAAGAAGGAAAAATAAGTGGTTATAAGATGTAACCACACCATTAGGCTCAAATCTCACTTGCTTGTGTTCTTAGCTCAAAAGCCATGTTCCAAAATAAATTCTTTCAAGCAAGTTCCACAAATTTTCTTTTTCAAATTGGTAGGGTGCCCTAAAACAGTTTCTTGGAAAAGAAATCATCACCCTAACCAAGTAGTCCTAATAAGAAAGAAGTGGTAAAAATATGTATAAATTCTAACTAACATGCAACCTATCATACAATGCAATAGCTAGCTAACATTGATGTTGAAAAAGGAAATTGTTACCCATGGAGATCGGTCGGACGACCTCCCCACACTTGAATATTGTACCGTCCTCGGTGCATGCAAAGAAGAGCAAGGTGGACGGGTTGCTACAATTGATGAGTTTCTTCAAAGGGTTGTGCGGATGAACTTGTTTGTTGCCCCATTTAGAAGCTTTCTCATTCCTTTCCTTCTTGGTGGCCAACCTAGAAGGAGAGAAAAAGAAAGAAAATTAAGCCTATAACAAAGACATCAAAGCAATTAGAACATAGGCGGGGGCTAATGCCAAATAAGAGTATGGTTCTCTACTACATGGTAGCTACAACATGTGAGTAAGAAAACAGTATAAGCAAAGGGCATATCAACTAATACTTGATGCAAGAGTAAAGTTAGAGCATGGAGAGTATATTGAGCATCAAGATCAAATAAGAATTGACACAAACAAGATTAGTGATACGCATGAAAGCATTTGATTCTATCCTAACTCAATGATAAAGAAGTACAAAAACAAAGGATAATGAATTAGGAAGGACTAAAGCACTAACCTTGTGTATTGACAAATATTACAATTAATGTAACACAAGTCATGAAGCACCAAAACAAATGCAAGAAATTCTCAACAACTGAGTGAGAGAATTCAACACCATTATTAAAATGAGAAATTTAGAAAATAAAATGAGAACAAATTATAGAAACAAAATTAAAATGCAAAGAATAAAAGTATGCAAATGTAATAGACAAAAGGAAATGGAAGAAGAGAAAAAAAACTCTTTTTTTTTTTTTTTTTTTTTACCGACGCGTGCGCGTCATGCGTGCTTACGCGTCGATGTGCATATTGGTTGAAGGACGCGTACGCGCCAGGTGCGCGCACGCGTGCATCGAGTTAGGCCGGAGGCATAATGTCGGCCCAAGTCTGGCACAACTCTCGGGTAAAAGTACCGAGAGTGCAGATTGTGCAATCGACGCGCGCGCGCACAGTGTGCGTGCGCGTGCATTGCCAATTTAAGATCATGTGCGCGTACGCGCCAGGTGCGCACATGCGTGCATAGACTTGTGCCCTAGGCCCAATGTTCGCACAGTGTAGGCCTAACTCTCGGGTTTTTTGGCTAGAGGTGGAATTTTGCATCCACGCGTACGCGTACAGTGCGCATCCGCGTGGGTGGTCGAAAAATGCTCAGGTGCGCGTACGCGTTAGGTGCGCGCACGCGTGGATGGTGTTCTGTTTTTCAAAAAATATTTTTCTAAGTTCTTACACCAATCCGAGCCTTTCAATCCTCCAAACAGCTACCAAAGAGGATGGAAAGAGTTACCATGGTGGGGGTGTCTCCCACCTAGCACTTTTAGTTAAGTCCTTAAGTTGGACATTTTGAGGAGCTTATTGTCATGGTGGCTTATGTTTGTACTCATCCTTGGAATCTCCAAGGATCTTTGCTTCTCAATTGGTTGACAGAATTTCCAACCATCTTTACCAAACTTGGGTGAGGTTCTCCCCAAGATATGAGCTCCCAAAATTGGTCTTCATGTTGTGATCCGGGATCCCATATCTTATTTCACACCCATCTTCTAGTTGATCATCATGATTCAACTTGGGTGGTAGGCATATAGAATTCTCCTTTATGCACCAATTCTCTTCTAGACCCATACAATTTAGCATTCCTCCAACCATAGTATTTATGCCTGAGGGTTTAACTTAATGAGCCTAACATTCTTTTTCCAACCATTACACCACTCCCTCTTACTCTTAACTCACAAAGAGCTCTAAGTTGACCATCATTTTCAATCAACCCATATTCAAGTGAGAAAGTGAAGCTTAGGGATAGAAATTTTACCCACTTGAATGTTATGTTAGGTGATGGTGGCTTGGGAAGGGGGACCTCCCCACACATAGCCATTGCGATGTCTACGCTCTTGTGCTCTTCCCTTGTAACTTCCACCTCATGACAACTTATATCAACCTCAACCTCTTCCTCTTGGTAGCTTCCTTCCAATTTAATATTTTCTTCGTGGCTTTAGGGTATGGGAGGTGAGGTATCTTCTTCCTTACCCTCTATGTCAAGCTCAATGGGAGAGGATTCAATTGTGGATAGGAACTCATCAATAATTGAATCCATCTTTTGATCAACCTCTTCAAAGTCTTCAACCATGATGTGCTTTGGAGGTTGCGCACCCTCCTCAACATCAATGTCAAGCTTCTTGGAAGAGTTTTCCATGATGCTACATTCCCATGGACTCTCAACGTCTCCTAAATCTTCAACCACTTCTTCCTTTTCTTCAATAACCATAGGCTCCTCCAATTGCTCTAATACAAAATAGCCCCCCTCATTTTCCACCGGGTTTTCCAATCTCTCCTTCATGCTATGATTCAATGGATTCTTCACATGTGGCCACGGAAGCACCTTGAGTGTTCAAAAATTTGTAGGCTAAGGTAGACACTACCTCGGTCAAGTTAGTCACAAACTCTAGGGTGTTCCTTTGCATATCCGCTTGTCCTTGAAGTAGCAATGTGATAGAGTCATCTATTGGGACTTGGGGTGGATAAGAGGGTTCATTATTTTGGAGAGAGGGTTTATCGTAGGAAGGTGGTTCTTCTTGGTAAGGGTATGGAGATGGTGTGCATTGAGGTGGTTCTTGGTAGTAATCTTGATAGGGTTGTGGTGGTTCTAAAGGTTCTTGCTCATAATGGTCGTAAGAGTATGGTATGGGGGTTTGGTCATATGATGGTGGTGCACGAAATTGTGATCACTACTTTTACACAGAACAATCCCCGGTAATGACTCCAAAGACTTGGTGCTCAATACCATGGCATAAACACAACTTCGCACAACTAACCAGCAAGTGCACTGGGTCGTCCAAGTAATACCTTACGTGAGTAAGGGTCGATCCCACGGAGATTGTTGGTATGAAGCAAGCTATGGTCACCTTGTAAATCTCAGTCAGGCAGACTCAAATGGGTATAGTGATAAACGAATAAAGCATAAAGATAAAGATAGAGATACTTATGTATATCATTGGTGAGAGCTTCAGATAAGCGTATGAAGATGCCTTCCCTTCCGTCTCTCTGCTTTCCTACAGTCTTCATCCAATCCTTCTTACTCCTTTCCATGGCAAGCTCATGTAGGTTTCACCGTTGTCAATGGCTACCTCCATCCTCTCAGTGAAAATGTTCCCATGCTCTGTCACAGCATATGGCTAATCAGCTGTCGGTTCTCGGTCGGCCGGAATAAAATCCATCGATCCTTTTGCGTCTGTCACTAACGCCCCGCCTGCTAGGAGTTTGAAGCACGTCACAGTCATTCAATCATTGAATCCTACTCAGAATACCACAGACAAGGTTAGACCTTCCGGATTCTCTTGAATGCCGCCATCAGTTCTCGCCTATACCACGAAGACTCTGATCTCACGGAATGGCTGGCTCGTTTGTCAGGCGAGCACTCGGTTGTCAGGCGATCAACCATGCATCGTGTATCAGGAATCCAAGAGATATTCACTAAGCCTTGATTGCTTGTAGAACAAGAGTGGTTGTCAGTCACTTTGATCATAAGTGAGAATGATGATGAGTGTCACGGATCATCACATTCATCAGGTTGAAGAACAAGTGATATCTTGGAACAAGAACAAGCGGAATTGAATAGAAGAACAATAGTAATTGCATTAATACTCGAGGTACAGCAGAGCTCCACACCTTAATCTATGGTGTGTAGAAACTCCACCGTTGAAAATACATAAGAACAAGGTCTAGGCATGGCCGTGAGGCCAGCCTCCCAAAGTGATCAAAAGATCTAAAGAAAAAGGTTCCAAAGATCAGAAGATGTCTAATACAATAGTAAAAGGTCCTACTTATAGAAAACTAGTAGCCTAAGGTGTACAAAGATGAGTAAATGACATAAAAATCCACTTCCGGGCCCACTTGGTGTGTTCTTGGGCTGAGCAATGAAGCATTTTCGTGTAGAGACTCTCCTTGGAGTTAAACGCCAGCTTTTATGCCAGTTTGGGCGTTTAACTCCCATTTAGGTGCCAGTTCCGGCGTTTAACGCTGGAATTCCTGAGGGTGACTTTGAACGCCGGTTTGGGCCATCAAATCTTGGGCAAAGTATGGACTATCATATATTGCTTGAAAGCCCAGGATGTCTACTTTCCAACGCCGTTGAGAGCGCGCCAATTGGGCTTCTGTAGCTCCAGAAAATCCACTTCGAGTGCAGGGAGGTCAGAATCCAACAGCATCTGCAGTCCTTTTCAGTCTCTGGATCAGATTTTTGCTCAGGTCCCTCAATTTCAGCCAGAAAATACCTGAAATCACAGAAAACACACAAACTCATAGTAAAGTCCAGAAAAGTGAATTTTAACTAAAAACTAAAAATATACTAAAAACTAACTAGATCATACTAAAACATACTAAAAACAATGCCAAAAAGCGTATAAATATATCGCTCATCACAACACCAAACTTAAATTGTTGCTTGTCCTCAAGCAACTGAAAATCAAATAAGATAAAAAGAAGAGAATATACTATAGACTCCAAATTATCAATGAAACTTAGCTCCAAATTAGATGAGCGGGACTAGTAGCTTTTTGCCTCCGAACAGTTTGGCATCTCACTCTATCCTTGAAATTCAGAATGATTGGCTTCTTTAGGAACTCAGAATCCAGATAGTGTTATTGATTCTCCTAGTTAAGTATGATGATTCTTGAACACAGCTACTTATTGAGTCTTGGCCGTGGCCCAAAGCACTCTGTCATCCAGTATTACCACCGGATACATGCATGCCACAGACACATAATTGGGTGAACCTTTTCAGATTGTGATCAGCTTTGCTAGAGTCCCCAATTAGAGGTGTCCAGGGTTCTTAAGCACACTCTTTTTGCCTTGGATCACAACTTTATTTCTTTCTTTTCTTTTCTTTTTCTTTCTCCCCCTTTTTTTCTTTTTTGTTTTTCTCTTTCTCTTCTTTTTTTTTTGTATTCATGCTTTTTCTTGCTTCAAGAATCATTTTTATGATTTTCAGATCCTCAGTAACATGTCTCCTTTTCATCATTCTTTCAAGAGCCAACAATTTTTAACATTCATGAACAACAAATTCAAAAGACATATGCACTGTTCAAGCATACATTCAGAGAACAAAAGTGTTGCCACCACATCAAACTAATTAAGCTAGTTTTAAAGATGAATTTGAAATCATGTACTTCTTGTTCTTTTGTAATAAAAACAGTTTTCATTTAAGAAAGGTGATGGATTTCATAGGATATTCATAACTTCAAGGCATAGACACTAAGACACTAATGATCATAAGACACAAACATGGATAAACATAAAGCATAATTTTCGAAAAACAAGAAAATAAAGAACAAGGAGATTAAAGAACGGGTCCACCTTAGTGATGGCGGCTTGTTCTTCCTCTTGAAGGTCTTATGGAGTGCTTGAGCTCCTCAATGTCTCTTCCTTGTCTTTGTTGCTCCTCTCTCATGATTCTTTGATCTTCTCTAATTTCATGGAGGAGGATGGAATGTTCTTGGTGCTCCACCCTTAGTTGTCCCATGTTGGAACTCAATTCTCCTAGGGAGGTGTTTAGTTGCTCCCAATAGTCTTGTGGAGGAAAGTGCATCCCTTGAGGCATCTCAGGGATCTCTTGATGAGAGGGGTCTCTTGTTTGCTCCATCCTTTTCTTAGTGATGGGCTTGAGGTCATGCCTTCTCAGTTGAACTGGCTTTCCTCTTGAATCTCTCTTCCATTGAGTGCCCTCTTCACAAATGTCTGTGAGGACTTGGTCCAACCTTTAATCAAAGTTGACCCTTCTTCATGGCCACAACTTCATAGAAGTGGTCTTGATGCACCCTTGAGATGAATCTTTCCATCTCCCATGACTCGGAGGTGGAAGCTTTTGCCTTCCCTTTCCTCTTTCTAGAGGTTTCTCCGGCCTTAGATGCCATAAATGGTTATGGAAAAACAAAAAGCAATGCTTTTACCACACCAAACTTAAAAGGTTTGCTCGTCCTCGAGCAAAAGAAGAAAGAAGAGAGTAGAAGAAGAAGAAATAGAGGAGAGGGAGATGGCTTTGTGGTCGGCCATGTATGGGTGGGTTTGGGAGGGAAAGTGGTTTGTATTTGAATGGTGAGGTAGGTGGGGTTTTATGAAGGATGGATGTGAGTGGTGAAGAGAAAGATGGGTGGTGGGGTTGGTGGGGATCCTGTGGGGTCCACAGATCCTAAGGTGTCAAGGAAAAGTCATCCCTGCACCAAATGGCAATCAAAATCACGTTTTGTGCCAAATCTGGCGTTAAACGCCGGGCTGGTGCCCCTTTCTGGCGTTTAACGCCAGGTTCTTGCCCTTTCCTAGCGTTTAACGCCAGTCTGGTGCCCCTTTCTGGCGTTAAACGCCCAGAATGGTGCCAGACTGGGCGTTAAACGCCCAACTGCTAGCCTCACTGGCGTTTAAACGCCAGTGAATTCTTCCTCCAGGGTGTGCTATTTTTTTCCTGTTTTTCATTCTGTTTTTGCTTTTTCAATGGATTCTGTGACTTCTTATGATCATCAACCTACAAAAAACATAAAATGACAAAGAGAAATAGATAAAATATAACATTGGGTTGCCTCCCAACAAGCGCTTCTTTAATGTCAGTAGCTTGACAGAGGGCTCTCATGGAGCCTCACAGATACTCAGAGCAATGTTGGAACCTCCCAACACCAAACTTAGAGTTTGAATGTGGGGGTTCAACACCAAACTTAGAGTTTGGTTTGGGCCTCCCAACACCAAACTTAGAGTTTGACTGTGGGGGGCTCTGTTGTCTCTGATTTGAGAAGCTCTTCATGCTTCCTCTCCATGGTGACAGAGGGATATCCTTGAGCCTTAAACACAAAGGATTCTTCATTCACTTGAATGATCAGTTCACCTCTATCAACATCAATCACAGCCTTTGCTGTGGCTAGGAAGGGTCTGCCAAGGATGATGGATTCATCCATGCACTTCCCAGTCTCTAGGACTATGAAATCAGTAGGGATGTAATGGTTCAACTTTTACCAAAAACTTCGCTACAAGTCCATGAGCTTGTTTTCTTGAGTTGTCTGCCATCTCTAGTGAGATTCTTGCAGCTTGCACCTCAAAGATCCCTAGCTTCTCCATTACAGAGAGAGGCATGAGGTTCACACTTGACCCTAAGTCACACAGGGCCTTCTTGAAGGTCATGGTGCCTATGGTACAAGGTATGGAAAACTTCCCAGGATCTTGTCTCTTTTGAGGTAATTTCTGCCTAGACAAGTCATCCAGTTCTTTGGTGAGCAAAGGAGGTTCAGTCTCCCAAGTCTCATTTCCAAATAACTTTTCATTTAGCTTCATGATTGCTTCAAGGTATTTGGCAACTTGCTCTTCAGTGACATACTCATCCTCTTCAGAGGAGGAATACTCATCAGAGCTCATGAAAGGCAGAAGTAAGTCCAATGGAATTTCTATGGTCTCATTTTGAGCCTCAGATTCTCATGGTTCCTCATTGGGGAACTCATTGGAGGTCAGTGCACGCCCATTGAGGCCTTCCTCAGTGGCGTCCACTTCCTCTCTTTTCTCTCCAAATTCGGCCATGTTGATGGCCTTGCACTCTCCTTTTGGATTTTCTTCTGTATTGCTTGGAAGAGTACTTGGAGGGAGTTCAGTAATTTTCTTACTCAGCTGTCCCACTTGTGCTTCCAAATTCTTAATGGAAGACCTTGTTTCAGTCATGAAACTTTGAGTGGTTTTGATTAGATCAGAGACCATGGTTGCTAAGTCAGAGGGGTTCTGCTTAGAATTCTCTGTCTGTTGCTGAGAAGATGATGGAAAAGGCTTGCCATTGCTAAACCTGTTTCTTCCACCATTATTGTTATTGAAACCTTGTTGAGGTCTCTCTTGATTCTTCCATGAGAAATTTGGGTGATTTCTCCATGAAGAATTATAGGTGTTCCCATAGGGTTCTCCTAGGTAATTCACCTCTTCCATTGAAGGGTTCTCAGGATCATAAGCTTCTTCTCCAGATGAAGCATCCTTAGTACTGCCAGGTGCATTTTGCATTCCAGACAGACTTTGAGAAATTAAATTGACTTGTTGAGTCAATATCTTGTTTTGAGCCAATATGGCATTCAGAGTATCAATCTCAAGAACTCCTTTCTTCTGACTTGTCCCATTGTTCACAGGATTCCTTTCAGAAGTGTACATGAACTGGTTATTTGCAACCATTTCAATGAGCTCTTGGGCTTCTGTAGGCATCTTCTTCAGATGAAGAGATCCTCCAGCAGAGCTATCCAAAGACATCTTGGACAGTTCAGAGAGACCATCATAGAAAATACCTATGATGCTCCATTCAGAAAGCATGTCTGAGGGACACTTTCTGATTAATTGTTTGTATCTTTCCCAAGCTTCATAGAGGGATTCTCCATCCTTCTGTCTGAAGGTTTGGACTTCCACTCTAAGCTTACTCAATTTTTGAGGTGGAAAGAACTTTGCCAAGAAGGCATTGACTAGCTTTTCCCAAGAGTCCAGGCTTTCTTTAGGTTGTGAGTCCAACCATGTCCTAGCTCTGTCTCTTACAGCAAAAGGGAATAGCATAAGTCTGTAGACCTCAGGGTCTACCCCATTAGTCTTGACAGTGTCACAGATTTGCAAGAATTCAGCTAAGAACTGATGAGGATCTTCCAATGGAAGTCCATGGAACTTGTAATTCTGTTGCATTAGAGAAACTAATTGAGGCTTAAGCTCAAAGTTGGTTGCTCCAATGGCAGGGATAGAGATGCTTCTCCCATAGAAGTCGGGAGTAGGTGCAGTAAAGTCACCCAGCACCTTCCTTGCATTGTTGGCATTGTTGTTGTTTTCGGCTGCCATGGGTTCTTCTTCTTTGAAGATTTTTGTTAGGTCCTTTACAGAGAGTTGTGCTTTAGCTTCTCTTAGTTTTCGCTTCAAGGTCCTTTCAGGTTCAGGGTCAACTTCAACAAGAATGCCTTTGTCTTTGTTCCTGCTCATATGAAAGAGAAAAGAACAAGAAAGTGTGGAATCCTCTATGTCACAGTATAGAGATTCCTTGAGGTGTCAGAGGAAAAGAAAAGTAGAAGACAGAAGTAGAAAATTCAAACTTATCAAAGAAGATGGAGTTCGAATTTTGCATTAAGGAATAGAGTTAGTTCATAAATAGAAGGATGTGAGAAGGAGGGAAGTAATTTTCGAAAATTAAGTAAAAGATTTTAAAAACATTTTGAAAAACACTACTTGATTTTCGAAAATAAGAGTGGGAAAGAAATCAAGTGATTTTTGAAAAAAAAGATTTTGAAATTAGAAGTTAAAAAGATTTGATTGAAAACTATTTTGAAAAAGATGTGATTAAAAAGATATGATTGGTTTTAAAAAAAGATGTGATTGAGAAGATATGATTTGAAAAACATTTTTAAAAAGATTTGATTTTAAAACAATTTTAAAAGATATGATTTGAAAACAATTTTAAAAGATATGATCTTAAAAATTAATGACTTGCCTAACAAGAAAAGATATGATTCGAAAATTAAACCTTCCTCAACAGAAAAGGCAACATACTTGAAATTTTCAATCAAATCATTAATTGTTAGTAAGTATCTTTGAAAAAGGAAAGAAATTGATTTTGAAAAAGATTTGATTGAAAAGATTTGATTTGAAAAAGATTTGATTTTGAAAAACTTTGAAAACTTGAAAAAAATTGATTTTGAAAGCAAAATCTTCCCCCTTGTGCCATCCTGGCGTTAAACGCCCAGAATGGTGCACATTCTGGCGTTTAACGCCCAAACTACTACCCTTTTGGGCGTTAAACGCCCAGCCAGGCACCCTGGCTGGCGTTTAAACGCCAGTCTGTCTTCTTCACTGGGCATTTTTGAATGCTCAGCTTTTTCTGTGTGATTCCTCTACAGTATGTTCTGAATCTTCAATTCTCTGTATTATTGACTTGAAAAGACACAAATTAAAAATATTTTTGGATTTTTAATAATGAGGAATAATCAAAATGCAACTAAAATCAAATAACAATGCATGCAAGACACCAAACTTAGCAGTTTGCATACTACTGACACTAATGAGAATGCATATGAGACACATAAACACTCAAGTCAAGAGAATTCAAGGATCAGAGTAAGAAATCATCAAGAATTACTTGAAGATCCTTAAGACACATGAATGAATGCATGCAATTGACACCAATCTTAAGATGAGACACTAGACTCAAACAAGAAATATTTTTGGATTTTATGATTTTGTAAATTTTTTTTTTGTGCTTTTTCGAAAATTAAGTGAAAAGGAAAATAAAGGTATCAAAATTCTTAATGAGAATTCCAGGGATCATGCAATGTTAGTCTAAAGCTTTAGTCTAAAGGAATTAGACATGGCCGGCCAAGCTTCAGCAGGACATTGCATTCAAGAGCTAAATTGATGAGGATCAATCAGCTTTGGTGATGATAAGAACATCACTTTGAAACACTAGAATTCATTCTTAAGAACTCTGAAAAAAAAAATAAATAAAATAAATAAAAAATAAATACCTAATCTAAGCAACAAGATGAACCGTCAGTTGTCCATACACAAACAATCCCCGGCAACGGCGCCAAAAACTTGGTGCACGAAATTGTTATCACTACTTTTACACAGAACAATCCCCGGTAATGACTCCAAAGACTTGGTGCTCAATACCATGGCATAAACACAACTTCGCACAACTAACCAGCAAGTGCACTGGGTCGTCCAAGTAATACCTTACGTGAGTAAGGGTCGACCCCACGGAGATTGTTGGTATGAAGCAAGCTATGGTCACCTTGTAAATCTCAGTCAGGCAGACTCAAATGGGTATAGTGATAAACGAATAAAGCATAAAGATAAAGATAGAGATACTTATGTATATCATTGGTGAGAGCTTCAGATAAGCGTATGAAGATGCCTTCCCTTCCGTCTCTCTGCTTTCCTACAGTCTTCATCCAATCCTTCTTACTCCTTTCCATGGCAAGCTCATGTAGGGTTTCACCGTTGTCAATGGCTACCTCCCATCCTCTCAGTGAAAATGTTCCCATGCTCTGTCACAGCATATGGCTAATCAGCTGTCAGTTCTCGGTCAGGCCGGAATAAAATCCATCGATCCTTTTGCGTCTGTCACTAACGCCCCGCCTGCTAGGAGTTTGAAGCACGTCACAGTCATTCAATCATTGAATCCTACTCAGAATACCACAGACAAGGTTAGACCTTCCGGATTCTCTTGAATGCCGCCATCAGTTCTCGCCTATACCACGAAGACTCTGATCTCACGGAATGGCTGGCTCGTTTGTCAGGCGAGCACTCGGTTGTCAGGCGATCAACCATGCATCGTGTATCAGGAATCCAAGAGATATTCACTAAGCCTTGATTGCTTGTAGAACAAGAGTGGTTGTCAGTCACTTTGATCATAAGTGAGAATGATGATGAGTGTCACGGATCATCACATTCATCAGGTTGAAGAACAAGTGATATCTTGGAACAAGAACAAGCGGAATTGAATAGAAGAACAATAGTAATTGCATTAATACTCGAGGTACAGCAGAGCTCCACACCTTAATCTATGGTGTGTAGAAACTCCACCGTTGAAAATACATAAGAACAAGGTCTAGGCATGGCCGTGAGGCCAGCCTCCTAAAGTGATCAAAAGATCTAAAGAAAAAGGTTCCAAAGATCAGAAGATGTCTAATACAATAGTAAAAGGTCCTACTTATAGAAAACTAGTAGCCTAAGGTGTACAAAGATGAGTAAATGACATAAAAATCCACTTCCGGGCCCACTTGGTGTGTGCTTGGGCTGAGCAATGAAGCATTTTCGTGTAGAGACTCTCCTTGGAGTTAAACGCCAGCTTTTATGTCAGTTTGGGCGTTTAACTCCCATTTAGGTGCCAGTTCCGGCGTTTAACGCTGGAATTCCTGAGGGTGACTTTGAACGCCGGTTTGGGCCATCAAATCTTGAGCAAAGTATAGACTATCATATATTGCTGGAAAGCCCAAGATGTCTACTTTCCAACGCCGTTGAGAGCGCGCCAATTGGGCTTCTGTAGCTCCAGAAAATCCACTTCGAGTGCAGGGAGGTCAGAATCCAACAGCATCTGCAGTCCTTTTCAGTCTCTGTATCAGATTTTTGCTCAGGTCCCTCAATTTCAGCCAGAAAATACCTGAAATCACAGAAAAACACACAAACTCATAGTAAAGTCCAGAAAAGTGAATTTTAACTAAAAACTAATAAAAATATACTAAAAACTAACTAGATCATAATAAAAACATACTAAAAACAATGCCAAAAAGCGTATAAATTATCCGCTCATCAGATGGATATGGATCATAGGGCGGTGTTTGGTAATGAAAGGCTTGTGAGAATGGTTGAGGTTCATGTTGAGGATGATATTCATAGGCATATGATGGTGGTTGTTGAGTGTCACAAAAAGAATCATCATAGCCATTAAATTGGCATGCATTAGGATGGAAATTATACCTATAAGTATCCGAAGGTTGTTGCCAATAGGAGTGATCAATTCCTTGAGGCTCCTCCCATCTTTGTTGGTTCCATCCATAATGAGTGTCATCATTGAGGTGCACATTTCCTACAACATAATTAGAACCAAACTCAAAGCCAAAGTGAGAATTCATATTGAGAGAACAAAATAAAACTAACAAAAATTAAGAAACAAACAAAAGATAAACCTATTCACAATATTCACATATGTACAATAACCAATAACATAACACCATTGCAAATCCCCGGCAACGGCGCCATTTTGACGATTGGATTTTTGACGGTTTAGAATTTTACAAATGAAATCTCGTCGAAGTATAGTCTCTATACCAACAATAATCCTCTCATACAAAAATTTGTTTGTCACAAGTACAAACCCCTAAAATCTATAAACCGAAGTATTTAAACCTCGGGTCGTTCTCCCTAGGATTTACAATAAAGTGTCTTGTTATTGGTTGTGAGTTATTTTGGGGTTTTTGAGATTATAGACAAGAATTATAAATGGCAAAGGAAATAAACTAACAACTAACAAAGCTCTTGGCAAGATATGAGAACTAGAAGTCCTATCCTAGTTATCCTTCTCAATTGTGATGAGAATTGTGTATTGCTCCCACTTAGTTAACCTCTAACCATGGAGGAAAGTCAAGTGGATGAATCAATTTGATTCCTCAAGTCCTAATCAACTCCTAAAGGAAAGACTAGCTTTAGAGGCATTCAAATCAATTAGCAACTTCTAATTATCAACCAACAAAAGAATTAGATAACTCAAGAGTCACTAATTACTCTACCTAGGCCAAGAGGAACAAAACCTACACTAAAATCCAACCAAGCATTTCATCAAACACTTGGAAGGCACAAAAGAAAAGCAAAGAAAATTGACAACAAGAATAGAATCTAACAACATTTATTGAAAGGAATTAACAACAACAATCAAAAGAAACACATTTATTATGAATTACCTTTTATTGAATTGGAAGAAAGTAGAAGGAACAATACTAGATCTACAACAAAATATAAGAACAACATAAAGGAAATTGCAATAAAAGAATGGAAGAAGAATGAATGTAACAACAAGGAATTGAGAAGATAGAAGTAGAAGAAGATGAATCTAAATCTAAATCTAAGAACTAAACCTAATCCTAATCCTAATTCTAGAGAGAAGTGAGAGCTTCTCTCTCTAGAAACTAACTCTAACTACTAAACTAAACTAATGGTAACTAACCTGTGTTTCCCTCTTCACTCCTTGGGTTAAATAGCATCAGAAATGAGTTGGATTGGGCCCACAAGACTTCTAAAATTGCTGGCCACGTGTTGCATTAAGTGGGTCATGTGCCACCATCGGCGCGTCCGCGTACCGTGCGCGTGCGCGCCCCTATGCACGATGCAACTATGGCAAATCTTATATCGTTTCGAAGCCCCGGATGTTAGCTTTCTAACCCAACTGGAACCGCGTCATTTGGACCTTTGTAGCTCAAGTTATGGTCGTTTAAGTGCGAAGAGGTCGGCTTGACAGCTTTCCGGTTCTTTCATTTCTTCATGAGTTCTCCAACTTTTCATGCTTCTTTCTTCATTTCCTTGATCCAATCTTTGCCTCCTAAACCTTAAATCACTTAACAAACATATCAAGGCATCTAATAGAATCAAGGAGAATTAGATTTAGCTATTTTAAGACCTAAAAAGCATGTTTTCACTCTTAAGCACAATTTAAAGGAGAAGTTATAAAATCATGCTATTTCAATGGATAAATGTGGGTAAAAGGTTATAAAATCCCCTAAAATCAATACAAGATAAACCGTCAAAACAGGGTTTGTCAGTAATGCACCTGCAACCTTTCAGAGATGCATGCTCTCTATTTTCTCTGATATGGTGGAGAAATTTCTGGAAGTCTTCATGGATGACTTCTCAGTATATGGAGACTCATTCATCTCCTGTCTTGATCACCTGACACTTGTTCTAAAAAGGTGCCAAGAGACTAACCTGGTTTTAAACTGGGAAAAATGTCACTTTATGGTGACTGAAGGGATCGTCCTTGGGCACAAGATTTCGAATAGAGGAATAGAGGTGGATCAAGCTAAGGTAGAGGTAATTGAAAAATTACCACCACCTGCCAATGTTAAGGCAATCAGAAGCTTTCTGGGGCATGCATGATTCTATAGGAGGTTTATAAAGGATTTTTCAAAAGTCGCAAAACCTCTAAGTAATCTGCTAGCTGTTGACACGCCATTTATATTTTACACAGAGTGTCTGCAGGCGTTTGAGACCCTGAAAGCCAAGCTGGTTACAACACCAGTCATTTTTGCACCAAACTGGACATTACCATTCGAACTGATGTGTGATGCCAGTGACCATGCCATTGGTGCAGTATAGGGACAAAGGCATGACAAACTTCTGCATGTCATCTACTATGCCAGCCATGTTCTAAATTATGCACAGAAGAATTACACAACCACAGAAAAGGAATTGCTTGCAGTGGTTTATGCTATTGACAAGTTCAGATCCTATTTAGTAGGATCAAAGGTGATTGTGTACACTGAACATGCTGCTCTTAAATATCTACTCACAAAGCAGGATTCAAAACCCAGGCTCATAAGGTGGGTATTGCTTCTGCAAGAGTTTGATATAGAAATAAGAGACAGAAAAGGGACAGAAAACCAAGTAGCAGATCACCTATCCCGGATAGAACTAGTAGAACGGGCGTCCCTCCCCATTACTGAGATCTCTGAAACCTTCCCTGATGAGCAACTCCTTGCCATTCAGGAAGTACCATGGTTTGCAGACATTGCAAACTATAAGGCTGCAAGGTTCATACCCAAGGAGTACATCAGGCAACAAACAAAAAAACTAATTTCTGATGCAAAGTACTACTTGTGGGATGAACGATATCTCTTTAAGAGATGCACAGATGGAATAATCCATAGATGTGTACCTCGAGAAGAAGCGCAGAGGATCTTTTGGCATTGCCATGGATCACAGTATGGAGGAAATTTCGGTAGTGAGCGAACAGCCACAAAAGTCCTCCAATGCGGCTTCTACTGGCCTACTCTCTATAAAGACTCCCGAGAGTTTGTACGGAATTGTGACAGTTTCCAGAGAGCTGGTAATCTGCCTCATGGTTACGCCATGGCTCAGCAAGGGATCTTAGAGATTGAATTATTTGACGTATGGTGTATTGACTTCATGGAACCGTTCCCACCTTCAGACTCAAACAGTTATATTCTGGTGGCAGTGGACTATGTATCTAAATGGGTAGAGGCAATTGCAACACCCACTAATGATACTAAAACAATGATAAAGTTCCTCTAGAAACACATCTTCAGTAGATTTGGTGTCCCTAGAGTATTAATCAGTGATGGAGGCACTCATTTCTGCAATAAACAACTCTACTCTGCCATGGTCTGGTATGGAATTAGTCACAAGGTGGCAACTCCGTATCATCCACAGATAAATGGATAAGCTGAGGTCTCTAATAGAGAACTAAAGAGGATCCTGGAATGGACTGTAATGGCCCGTAGAAAGGATTGGGCAAAAAGCTTGGATGATGCTATGTGGGCATACAGAACAGGATTCAAGACTCCTATAGGAACTTCTCCATACCAACTTGTGTATGGTAAGGCCTATCAGTTGCCCATGGAATTGGAACACAAGGCCTACTGGGCAACCAGATTCATAAACCTTGATGCTAAATTAGCTGGAGAGAAAAGATTGCTCCTATTGAATGAGCTAGAGGAGTTCAGGCTCAATGCTTTCGAAAATGCAAAAATTTACAAGGAGAAAGCAAAAAGATGGCATGACAAAAAATTGTCATCCAGAGTCTTTGAACCAGGACAAAAGGTCCTGCTATTCAACTCTAGACTCAGATTATTCCCTGGGAAATTAAAATCCCGGTGGAGGGGACCATATGTGATTATAAGTGTGTCACCATATAAATATGTGGAGCTTCAAGATACTGACTATGATAAAAGAATCATTGTTAATGGACAAAGAGTCAAACACTATCTTGAAAGAAATATTGAGCAAGAGTGCTCAAAACTGAAACTAGAATAACAATCAGTGAGCTCCAGCTAAAGACAATAAAGAAGCACTTGTTGGGAGGCAACCCAGCCATTGGTTAAGCATATCTATTTTTTGAGTAATTATAAGAGTTTGATACAAAATTTATCTTCCATTACAGGAGTTCACATAGTTACAAAAGAATTCAGAGTAGAAAATAGATAAAAGATGCTCACTAGTAGAAAAACTCCAGTAAGGAGCATTTTAGGGCGTTAAACGCCAGACTTGTAGCATCCTGGGCGTTTAGAAAAATGCCCAGTGACAAAGGAATTCTGGCATTTAAACGCCAGCCAGGGTACCTGGTTGGGCGTTTAAATGCCCAGTAAGGAAGGAAAACTGGCGTTTAAACGCCAGCCAGGGTACCTGGTTGGGCGTTTAAACACCTAGTAAGGAAGGAAAACTGGCATTTAAACGCCAGCCAAGGTACCTGGCTGGGCGTTTAAACGCCGAAAATAGGCAGCAATTGGGCGTTAAACGCCCAAAACATGCTACTCCTAGGCGTTTAATGCCAAGAACATGGAGGGGAGGAGGTTCTTGTTCCTAACTCAGATTTTTTTCAAATTTTAATATTTCTTTCCACATTTCTTGCATGAACATATTACAAATCCTCATCTTTCAATTTCAATTTCAAAAATTTCTTAATCCTAAAAATCTTTTTCTATTTCTTTCAAAATCTTTGTCAAAACTCATATATCTTTTTAATTTCTTTTTAAATCTTTTCCAAAAATGCATTGGTAGCGTGAAATTGTGATCACTACAACTTCGCACAACTAACCAGCAAGTGCACTGGGTCGTCCAAGTAATAAACCTTACGCGAGTAAGGGTCGATCCCACGGAGATTGTTGGTATGAAGCAAGCTATGGTCACCTTGTAAATCTTAGTCAGGCAGACTCAAATGGGTATAGATGATGAATAAAACATAAAGATAAAGATAGAGATACTTATGCATATCATTGGTGAGAGCTTCAGATAAGCGTATGAAGATGCTGTCCCTTCCGTCTCTCTGCTTTCCTACTGTCTTCATCCAATCCTTCTTACTCCTTTCCATGGCAAGCTTATGCAAGGGTTTCACCGTTGTCAGTGGCTACCTCCCATCCTCTCATTGGAAATGTTCAACGCACCCTGTCACGGCACGGCTATCCATCTGTCGGTTCTCAATCAGGCCGGAATAGAATCCAGTGATTCTTTTGCGTCTGTCACTAACACCCCGCCTTCACGAGTTTGAAGCACGTCACAGTCATTCAATCATTGAATCCTACTCAGAATACCACAGACAAGGTTAGACCTTCCGGATTCTCTTGAATGCCGCCATCAGTTCTTGCCTATACCACGAAGACTCTGATCTCATGGAATGGCTGGCTCGTTTGTCAGGCGATCAACCATGCATCATGTATCAGGAATCCAAGAGATATTCACCCAATCTAAGGTAGAACGGAGGTGGTTGTCAGTCACACGTTCATAGGTGAGAATGATGATGAGTGTCACGGATCATCACATTCATCAAGTTGAAGAACAAGTGATATCTTGGACAAAGAACAAGCAGAACTGAATAGAAGAACAATAGTAATTGCATTAATACTCGAGGTACAGCAGAGCTCCACACCTTAATCTATGGTGTGTAGAAACTCCACCGTTGAAAATACATAAGAACAAGGTCTAGGCATGGCCGAATGGCCAGCCTCCCAAAGTGATCAAAATATCTAAAGATCAAAAGATTCCAAAGATCAGAAGATTCTCTCTAGATCAGATGATTCAAAATACAATAGTAAAAGGTCCTATATATAGAGAACTAGTAGCCTAGGGTGTACAGAGATGAGTAAATGACATAAAAATCCACTTCCGGGCCCACTTGGTGTGTGCTTGGGCTGAGCATTGAAGCATTTTCGTGTAGAGACTCTTCTTGGAGTTAAACGCCAGCTTTTATGCCAGTTTGGGCGTTTAACTCCCATTTAGGTGCCAGTTCCGGCGTTTAACGCTGGGAATTCTGAGGGTGACTTTGAACGCCGGTCTGGGCCATCAAATCTTGGGCAAAGTATGGACTATCATATATTTCTGGAAAGCCCAGGATGTCTACTTTCCAACGCCGTTGAGAGCGCGCCAATTGGGCTTTTGTAGCTCCAGAAAATCCACTTCGAGTGCAGGGAGGTCAGAATCCAACAGCATCTGCAGTCCTTTTCAGTCTCTGAATCAGATTTTTGCTCAGGTCCCTCAATTTCAGCTAGAAAATACTTGAAATCACAGAAAAACACACAAACTCATAGTAAAGTCCAGAAAAGTGAATTTTAACTAAAAACTAATAAAAATATACTAAAAACTCAACTCAAACTACTAAAAACATACTAAAAACAATGCCAAAAAGCGTACAAATTATCCGCTCATCACAACACCAAACTTAAATTGTTGCTTGTCCTCAAGCAACTGAAAATCAAATAAGATAAAAAGAAGAGAATATGCAATGAACTCCAAAAACATCTATGAAGATCAGTATTAATTAGATGAGCGGGGCTTTTAGCTTTTTGCCTCTGAATAGTTTTGGCATCTCACTTTATCCTTTGAAATTCAGAATGATTGGCTTCTTTAGGAACTCAGAATCCAGATAGTGTCATTGATTCTCCTAGTTAAGTTTGATGATTCTTGAACACAGCTACTTATTGAGTCTCGGCCGTGGCCCAAAGCACTCTGTCTTCCAGTATTACCACCGGATACATACATGCCACAGACACATAATTGGGTGAACCTTTTCAGATTGTGACTCAGCTTTGCTAGAGTCCCCAATTAGAGGTGTCCAGGGTTCTTAAGCACACTCTTTTTGCCTTGGATCACAACTTTATTTCTTTCTTTTTTTTTTCTTTTTTTTTTCGTTTTCTTTTCTCCTTTTTTTTTCGTTTTTCTCTTTTTTTTTTGTATTCACTGCTTTTTCTTGCTTCAAGAATCATTTTTATGATTTTTCAGATCCTCAGTAACATGTCTCCTTTTTCATCATTCTTTCAAGAGCCAACATTCATGAACCACAAATTCAAAAGACATATGCACTGTTTAAGCATACATTCAGAAATCAAAAGTGTTGCCACCACATCAAAATAATTAATCTGTTATAAAATTCAAAATTCATGCAATTCTTCTCCTTTTCAATTAAGAACATTGTTAATTTAAGAAAGGTGATGGATTCATAGGACATTCATAACTTTAAGGCATAGACACTAAGATACTAATGATCATAAGACACAAACATGGACAAACATAAAGCATAAATTTTCGAAAAACAAGAAAATAAAGAACAAGGAGATTAAAGAACGGGTCCACCTTAGTGATGGCGGCTTGTTCTTCCTTTTGAAGGTCTTATGGAGTGCTTGAGCTCCTCAATGTCTCTTCCTTGTCTTTGTTGCTCCTCTCTCATGATTCTTTGATCTTCTCTAATTTCATGGAGGAGAATGGAGTGTTCTTGGTGCTCCACCCTTAGTTGTCCCATGTTGGAACTCAATTCTCCTAGGGAGGTGTTAATTTGCTCCCAATAGTCTTGTGGAGGAAAGTGCATCCCTTGAGGCATCTCAGGGATCTCATGATGAGAGGGGTCTCTTGTTTGCTCCATCCTTTTCTTAGTGATGGGCTTGTCCTCATCAATAAGGATGTCTCCTTCTATGTCCACTCCAACTGAATAACAGAGGTGACAAATGAGATGAGGAAAGGCTAACCTTGCTAAGGTAGAGGACTTGTCCGCCACCTTATAGAGTTCTTGGGCTATAACCTCATGAACTTCCACTTCTTCTCCAATCATGATGCTATGAATCATGATGGCCCGGTCTAGAGTAACTTCGGACCGGTTGCTAGTGGGAATGATTGAGCATTGGATAAACTCCAACCATCCTCTAGCCACGGGCTTGAGGTCATGCCTTCTCAATTGAACCGGCTTCCCTCTTGAATCTCTCTTCCATTGGGCGCCCTCTTCACAAATGTCAGTGAGGACTTGGTCCAACCTTTGATCAAAGTTGACCCTTCTAGTGTAAGGATGTTCATCTCCTTGCATCATGGGCAAGTTGAATGCCAACCTTATATTTTCCGGACTAAAATCCAAGTATTTCCCCCGAACCATAGTAAGCCAATTCTTTGGGTTTGGGTTCACACTTTGATCATGGCTCTTGGTGATCCATGCATTGGCATAGAACTCTTGAACCATTAAGATTCCGACTTGTTGAATGGGGTTGGTGAGAACTTCCCAACCTCTTCTTCTAATCTCATGTCGGATTTCTGGATATTCACTCTTTTTGAGTGAAAAAGGGACCTCGGGGATCACCTTCTTCAAGGCCACAACTTCATAGAAGTGGTCTTGATGCACCCTTGAGATGAATCTCTCCATCTCCCATGACTCGAAGGTGGAAGCTTTTGCCTTCCCTTTCCTCTTTCTAGAGGTTTCTCCGGCCTTGGATGCCATAAATGGTTATGGAAAAACAAAAAGCAATGCTTTTACCGGGGTTGGTGAGAACTTCCCAACCTCTTCTTCTAATCTCATGTCGGATTTCCGGATATTCACTCTTTTCGAGTGAAAAAGGGACCTCGGGGATCACCTTCTTCAAGGCCACAACTTCATAGAAGTGGTCTTGATGCACCCTTGAGATGAATCTCTCCATCTCCCATGACTCGGAGGTGGAAGCTTTTGCCTTCCCTTTCCTCTTTCTAGAGGTTTCTCCGGCCTTGGATGCCATAAATGGTTATGGAAAAACAAAAAGCAATGCTTTTACCACACCAAACTTAAAAGGTTTGCTCGTCCTCGAGCAAAAGAAGAAAGAAGAGAGTAGAAGAAGAAGAAATAAGGAAGAAGGGAATGGCTTTGTGTTCGGCCAAAGATGGGGAGAGGTGGTGTTTAGGTTGTGTGAAAATGAAGGAGTGAAGAAGGGTTTATATAGGAGAGGGGAGGGTTTGGCCATTATAGGTGGGTTTGGGAGGGAAAGTGGGTTGAATTTGAATGGTGAGGTAGGTGGGGTTTTATGAAGGATGGATGAGAGTGGTGAAGAGAAAGATGGGATTTGATAGGTGAAGGGTTTTTGGGGAAGAGGTGTTGAGGTGATTGGTGAATGGGTGAAGAAGAGAGAGAGTGGTGGGGTTGGTGGGGATCCTGTGGGGTCCACAGATCCTGAGGTGTCAAGGAAAAGTCATCCCTGCACCAAATGGCATGCAAAAACACGTTTTGAGCCAATTCTGGCATTAAACGCCGGGCTGGTGCCCTTTTCTGGCGTTTAACGCCAGTCTGGTGCCCCTTTCTGGAATTTAACGCCAGTCTGGTGCCCCTTTCTGGCGTTAAACGCCCAGAATGGTGCCAGACTGGGCGTTAAACGCCCACCTGCTAGCCTCACTGGCGTTTAAACGCCAGTAGGTTCTTCCTTCAGGGTGTGCTGTTTTTCTTCCTATTTTTCATTCTGTTTTTGCTTTTTCAATTGATTTTGTGACTTCTTATGATCATCAACCTACAAAAAACATAAAATAACAAAGAAAAAATAGATAAAATATAACATTGGGTTGCCTCCTAACAAGCGCTTCTTTAATGTCAGTAGCTTGACAGAGGGCTCTGATGGAGCCTCACAGATACTCAGAGCAATGTTGGAACCTCCCAACACCAAACTTAGAGTTTGAATGTGGAGGTTCAACACCAAACTTAGAGTTTGGTTGTGGCCTCCCAACACCAAACTTAGAGTTTGACTGTGGGGGCTCTGTTTGACTCTGCTTTGAGAGAAGCTCTTCATGCTTCCTCTCCATGGTGACAGAGGGATATCCTTGAGCCTTAAACACAAAGGATTCTTCATTCACTTGAATGATCAGTTCACCTCCATCAACATCAATCACAGCCTTTGCTGTGGCTAGGAAGGGTCTGCCAAGGATGATAGATTCATCCATGCATTTCCCAGTCTCTAGGACTATGAAATCAGCAGGGATGTAATGGTCTTCAATCTTCACCAAAACATCCTCTACAAGTCCATAAGCTTGTTTTCTTGAATTGTCTGCCATCTCTAGTGAGATTCTTGCAGCTTGTACCTCAAAGATCCCTAGCTTCTCCATTACAGAGAGAGGCATGAGGTTTACACTTGACCCTAAGTCACACAGAGCCTTCTTGAAGGTCATGGTGCCTATGGTACAAGGTATAGAAAACTTCCCAGGATATTGTCTCTTTTGAGGTAATTTCTGCCTAAACAAGTCATCCAGTTCTTTGGTGATCAAAGGAGGTTTGTTCTCCCAAGTCTCATTTCCAAATAACTTGTCATTTAGCTTCATGATTGCTCCAAGGTATTTAGCAACTTGCTCTTCAGTGACATACTCATCCTCTTCAGAGGAGGAATACTCATCAGAGCTCATGAAAGGCAGAAGTAAGTCCAATGGAATCTCTATGGTCTCATTTTGAGCCTCAGATTCCCATGGTTCCTCATTAGGGAACTCATTGGAGGTCAGTGCACGCCCATTGAGGTCTCCCTCAGTGGCGTTCACTTCCTCTCCCTCCTCTCCAAATTCGGCCATGTTGATGGCCTTGCACTCTCCTTTTGGATTTTCTTCTGTATTGCTTGGAAGAGTACTAGGAGGGAGTTCAGTAACTCTCTTGCTCAGCTGTCCCACTTATGCCTCCAAATTCCTAATGGAGGACCTTGTTTCAGTCATGAAGCTTTGAGTGGTTTTGATTAGATCAGAGACCATGGTTGCTAAGTCAGAAGTGTTCTGCTTAGAGCTCTCTGTCTGTTGCTGAGAAGATGATGGAAAAGGCTTGCCATTGCTAAACCTGTTTCTTCCACCATTATTGTTGTTGAAACCTTGTTGAGGTCTCTCTTGATTCTTCCATGAGAAATTTGGGTGATTTCTCCATGAAGAATTATAGGTGTTTCCATAGGGTTCTCCTAGGTAATTCACCTCTTCCATTGAAGGGTTCTCAGGATCATAAGCTTCTTCTTCAGATGAAGCATCCTTAGTACTGTTTGGTGCATTTTGCATTCCAGACAGACTTTGAGAAATCAAATTGACTTGTTGAGTCAATATCTTGTTCTGAGCCAGAATGGCATTCAGAGTATCAATCTCAAGAACTCCTTTCTTCTGACTTATCCCATTGTTCACAGGATTCCTTTCAGAAGTGTACATGAATTGGTTATTTGCAACCATTTCAATTAGCTCTTGAGCTTCTGTAGGCGTCTTCTTCAAATGAAGAGATCCTCCAGCCGAGCTATCCAATGACATCTTGGACAGTTCAGAGAGACCATCATAGAAAATACCTATGATGCTCCACTCAGAAAGCATGTCAGATGGACATTTTCTGATTAATTGTTTGTATCTTTCCCAAGCTTCATAGAGGGATTCTCCTTCCTTCTGTCTGAAGGTTTGGACTTCCACTCTAAGCTTACTCAATTTTTGAGGTGGAAAGAACATTGCCAATAAGGCATTGACTAGCTTTTCCCATGAGTCCAGGCTTTCCTTAGGTTGTGAGTCCAACCATGTCCTAGCTCTGTCTCTTACAGCAAAAGGGAATAGCATAAGTCTGTAGACCTCAGGGTCAACCCCATTAGTCTTGACAGTGTCACAGATTTGCAAGAATTCAGCTAAAAACTGATGAGGATCTTCCAATGGAAGTCCATGGAACTTGCAATTCTGTTGCATTAGAGAAACTAATTGAGGCTTAAGCTCAAAGTTGTTTGCTCCAATGGCAGGGATAGAGATGCTTCTCCCATAGAAGTCGGGAGTAGGTGCAGTAAAGTCACCCAGCACCTTCCTTGCATTGTTTGCATTGTTGTTGTTTTCGGCTGCCATGTCTTCTTCTTCTTTGAAGATTTCTGTTAGGTCCTCTACAGAGAGTTGTGCCTTAGCTTCTCTTAGCTTTCGCTTCAAGGTCCTTTCAGGTTCAGGGTCAGCTTCAACAAGAATGCCTTTGTCTTTGTTCCTGCTCATATGAAAGAGAAGAGAACAAGAAAATATGGAATCCTCTATGTCACAGTATAGAGATTCCTTGAGGTGTCAGAGGAACAGAAAAATAGAAGGAAGAGGTAGAAGAATTCGAACTTAATCAGATAGAGTTCGAATTGTGCATTGAGAAGGAGTAGTACTCCACAAATAGAAGGATGTGAGAAGAGGGAAAGAAATTTTCGAAAATTAAGTAAAAGATTTTAAAAACATTTTGAAAAATTGATTGATAATTTTCGAAAACTAAAAGTGGGAAAGAAATCAAGTGATTTTGGAAAAAGATTTTGAAAAATATATGATTGAAAACTATTTTTGAAAAAGATGTGATTAAAAAGGTATGATTTGAAAACAATTTTAAAAAGATTTGATTTTAAAATTAATGACTTGGCTAACAAGAAAATATATGATTCAAACATTAAACCTTTCTCAACAGAAAAGGCAAGATACTTGAAATGTTCAATCAAATCATTAATTGTTAGCAAGTATCTTTGAAAAAAGGAAAGAAATTGATTTTGAAAACATTTGATTGAAAAGATTTGATTTGAAAAAGATTTGATTTTGAAAAACTTTGAAAACTTGAAAAAAAATTGATTTTGAAAACAAAATCCTCCCCCTTGTGCTATCCTGGCGTTAAACGCCCAGAATGGTGCACATTCTGGCGTTTAACGCCCAATGCACTACCTTTTTGGGCGTTAAACGCCCAACCAGGCACCCTGGCTGGCGTTTAAACGCCAGTCTGTCCTTCTTCACTGGGCGTTTTGAACGCCCAGCTTTTTCTGTGTAATTCCTCTGCTGCATGTTCTGAATCTTCAGTTCCCTGTACTATTGACTTGAAAATAGAACCAAGATCAAATAAACAATGCATGCAAGACACCAAACTTAAAATTAGACACTAGACTCAAACAAGAAACATAAAATCTTTTTGGTTTTTATGATTTTTATAAATTTTTTTTGTGCTTTTTCGAAAATTATATGAAAATAGAAAATAAAGGTTTCAGAATTCTTAATTTGAATTCCAGGAATCATTGCAATGCTAGTCTAAGACTCCGGTCCAGGAATTAGACATGGCTTTACAGCCAGCCAAGCTTCCAAAGAAAGCTTCGGTCCAAAACACTAGACATGGCCAATGGCCAGCCAAGCCTTAGCAGATCATTGCTACAATAGCAAGATTGATAGAAATCAACAAGCTCTTGTGATGATCAGTTGAAACCTCGGTCCAATAAGATTAGACATGGCTTCACAGCCAGCCAGACTTCAACAGATCATCATGAAACTCTAGAATTTATTCTTAAGAACTCTGAAGAAAAATACCTAATCTAAGCAACAAGATGAACCGTCAGTTGTCCATACTCAAAACAATCCCCGGCAACGGCGCCAAAAACTTGGTAGCGCGAAATTGTGATCACTACAACTTCGCACAACTAACCAGCAAGTGCACTGGGTCGTCCAAGTAATAAACCTTACGCGAGTAAGGGTCGATCCCACGGAGATTGTTGGTATGAAGCAAGCTATGGTCACCTTGTAAATCTTAGTCAGGCAGACTCAAATGGGTATAGATGATGAATAAAACATAAAGATAAAGATAGAGATACTTATGCATATCATTGGTGAGAGCTTCAGATAAGCGTATGAAGATGCTGTCCCTTCCGTCTCTCTGCTTTCCTACTGTCTTCATCCAATCCTTCTTACTCCTTTCCATGGCAAGCTTATGCAAGGGTTTCACCGTTGTCAGTGGCTACCTCCCATCCTCTCATTGGAAATGTTCAACGCACCCTGTCACGGCACGGCTATCCATCTGTCGGTTCTCAATCAGGCCGGAATAGAATCCAGTGATTCTTTTGCGTCTGTCACTAACGCCCCGCCTTCACGAGTTTGAAGCACGTCACAGTCATTCAATCATTGAATCCTACTCAGAATACCACAGACAAGGTTAGACCTTCCGGATTCTCTTGAATGCCGCCATCAGTTCTTGCCTATACCACGAAGACTCTGATCTCATGGAATGGCTGGCTCGTTTGTCAGGCGAGCACTCGGTTGTCAGGCGATCAACCATGCATCATGTATCAGGAATCCAAGAGATATTCACCCAATCTAAGGTAGAACGGAGGTGGTTGTCAGTCACACGTTCATAGGTGAGAATGATGATGAGTGTCACGGATCATCACATTCATCAAGTTGAAGAACAAGTGATATCTTGGACAAAGAACAAGCGGAATTGAATAGAAGAACAATAGTAATTGCATTAATACTCGAGGTACAGCAGAGCTCCACACCTTAATCTATGGTGTGTAGAAACTCCACCGTTGAAAATACATAAGAACAAGGTCTAGGCATGGCCGAATGGCCAGCCTCCCAAAGTGATCAAAAGATCTAAAGATCAAAAGATTCCAAAGATCAGAAGATTCTCTCTAGATCAGATGATTCAAAATACAATAGTAAAATGTCCTATATATAGAGAACTAGTAGCCTAGGGTGTACAGAGATGAGTAAATGACATAAAAATCCACTTCCGGGCCCACTTGGTGTGTGCTTGGGCTGAGCATTGAAGCATTTTCGTGTAGAGACTCTTCTTGGAGTTAAACGCCAGCTTTTATGCCAGTTTGGGCGTTTAACTCCCATTTAGGTGCCAGTTTCGGCGTTTAACGCTGGGAATTCTGAGGGTGACTTTGAACACCGGTTTGGGCCATCAAATCTTGGGCAAAGTATGGACTATCATATATTGCTGGAAAGCCCAGGATGTCTACTTTCCAACGCCGTTGAGAGCACGCCAATTGGGCTTCTGTAGCTCCAGAAAATCCACTTCGAGTGCAGAAAGGTCAGAATCCAACAGCATCTGCAGTCCTTTTCAGTCTCTGAATCAGATTTTTGCTCAGGTCCCTCAATTTCAGCCATAAAATACCTGAAATCACAGAAAAACACACAAACTCATAGTAAAGTCCAGAAAAGTAAATTTTAACTAAAAACTAATAAAAATATACTAAAAACTCAACTCAAACTACTAAAAACATACTAAAAACAATGCCAAATAGCGTACAAATTATCCGCTCATCACGCATCTATCTTTTTAAATTCGTTCTAAATCTTTTTCAAACAATCACACTATCTTTTCAAAATTAGATTTATCTTTTTCAAATTTCTCTCTTATCTTTTCAATTTTAAAAATACATCTTTTGCATATCATAGCTATCTTTTAACAAATCATATATTCTATCATATCTTTTTCAAAATTTTCGAACCCACCCCTCTCCCCTTTAAATTCTCATTCGGCCATCCCCTTTCCTCCACCATTCGAAATTGTCTCTCCCTCTCTTCCTCTCCTTTCTTTTCTTTTACTTGAGGACAAGCAAACCTCTAAGTTTGGTGTGCTTTTTGTGATCACTGAGCCAAGACTCACCAAGAACATGGCCCCCAAGGAAAAACAAACCACCTCAAGAGGCAAGAAAGAGAATATTCCAAAACCACTTTGGAAGCAAGAGAGGTTCTTAACCAAAGAACATGCAGACCATTAATATAAAATAATGGGTCTGAGGTCAGTGATCCTGGAAGTTAAATTTGATCTGAAAGAAGATAAATATTTGGAGACCCAAGAGGAAATTCGAAACAAAGGCTGGGAAATCCTAGCTAATCCTGAGACAAAGGTGGAAAGAAACATGGTTCCGAAATTCTACTCAAATCTGTAGCAAACAGATAAACAGAGAATTTCTGGAACCGCCTTCTATACCTTCCGAACTATGGTCAGAGGGAGGATTATCTACTTCCACCAAGACAGCATAAGAGAGATCTTCAAGCTGTCGCAACTACAAGATGACCCAGAATCTTTTAACAGGAGAATTGTGAATCAAGATAAGCGCTTGGACCAAGTTCTAGAGAAAATATGCATCCCTGGAGCCAAGTGGGTAACCAACACAGAATTTCCCAATTCAACTCAAGAGAGGGATCTCAAACTAGTTACTAGAGGCTGGCAAGATTTTATTGGGCGTTCCATACTACCCACCAGCAACCGCTTTGAGGTCACTGTTAAAAGAGCAGTGATGATCCATTCTATTATGATGGGAAACGAAGTGGAAGTTCATCATCTGATTACTTGTGAGCTTTATACAATTACGAACAAGAACTCCACTAAAGCCAAATTGGCCTACCCAAGCTTGATTTCTCTGCTATGTAAAAATGCTGGAGTAAGAATAGGAGTAGATGAGTATATCTTAGGTGATCTCTGGTGCACGAAATTGTGATCAATACTTTTCACAGCTCAAATAATCCCCGGTAATGAATCCAAAAACTTGGTGCTCAATACCATGGCATAAACACAACTTCGCATAACTAACCAGCAAGTGCACTGGGTCGTCCAAGTAATAAACCTTACGCGAGTAAGGGTAGATCCCACGGAGATTGTGGCTATGAAGCAAGCTATGGTCACCTTGTAAATCTCAGTCAGGCAGACTCAAATGGGTATAGTGATAAACGAATAAAGCATAAAGATAAAGATAGAGATACTTATGTATATCATTAGTGAGAGCTTCAGATAAGCGTATGAAGATGCCTTCCCTTCCGTCTCTCTCCTTTCCTACTGTCTTCATCCAATCCTTCTTACTCCTTTCCATGGCAAGCTCATGTAGGGTTTCACCGTTGTCAGTGGCTACCTCCCATCCTCTCAGTGAAAACGTTGCCTATGCTCTGTCACAGCATGGGTAATCAGCTGTCGGTTCTTGGTCAGGCCGGAATAAAATCCATCGATTCTTTTGCGTCTGTCACTAACGCCCCGCCTGCTAGGAGTTTGAAGCACGTCACAGTCATTCAATCATTGAATCCTACTCAGAATACCACAGACAAGGTTAGACCTTCCGGATTCTCTTGAATGCCGCCATCAGTTCTCGCCTATACCACGAAGACTCTGATCTCACGGAATGGCTGGCTCGTTTGTCAGGCGAGCACTCGGTTGTCAGGCGATCAACCATGCATCGTGTATCAGGAATCCAAGAGATATTCACTAAGCCTCATATGCTTGTAGAACAAGAGTGGTTGTCAGTCACTTTGTTCATAAGTGAGAATGATGATGAGTGTCACGGATCATCACATTCATCAAGTTGAAGAACAAGTGATATCTTGGAACAAGAACAAGCGGAATTGAATAGAAGAACAATAGTAATTGCATTAATACTCGAGGTACAGCAGAGCTCCACACCTTAATCTATGGTGTGTAGAAACTCCACCGTTGAAAATACATAAGAACAAGGTCTAGGCATGGCCGTGAGGCCAGCCTCCCAGTGATCGAAAGATTCAAAGATCTTAAGATGTCTAATACAATAGTAAAAGGTCCTACTTATAGAAAACTAGTAGCCTAAGGTGTACAAAGATGAGTAAATGACATAAAAATCCACTTCCGGGCCCACTTGGTGTGTGCTTGGGCTGAGCAATGAAGCATTTTCGTGTAGAGACTCTCCTTGGAGTTAAACGCCAGCTTTTATGCCAGTTTGGGCGTTTAACTCCCATTTAGGTGCCAGTTCCGGCGTTTAACGCTGGAATTCCTGAGGGTGACTTTGAACGCCGGTTTGGGCCATCAAATCTTGGGCAAAATATGGACTATCATATATTGCTGGAAAGCCCAGGATGTCTACTTTCCAACGCCGTTGAGAGCGCGCCAATTGGGCTTCTGTAGCTCCAGAAAATCCACTTCGAGTGCAGGGAGGTCAGAATCCAACAGCATCTGCAGTCCTTTTGAGTCTCTGGATCAGATTTTTGCTCAGATCCCTCAATTTCAGCCAGAAAATACCTGAAATCACAGAAAAACACACAAACTCATAGTAAAGTCCAGAAAAGTGAATTTTAACTAAAAACTAATAAAAATATACTAAAAATTAACTAAAAGATACTAAAAACATACTAAAAACAATGCCAAAAAGTGTACAAATTATCCGCTCATCACAACACCAAACTTAAATTGTTGCTTGTCCCCAAGCAACTGAAGATCAAATAGGATAAAAAGAAGAGAATATGCAATGAATTCCAAAAACATCTATGAAGATCAGTATTAATTAGATGAGCGGGGCTTTTAGCTTTTTGCCTCTGAATAGTTTTGGCATCTCACTTTATCCTTTGGAATTCGGAATGATTGGCTTCTTTAGGAACTTAGAATCCAGATAGTGTTATTGATTCTCCTAGTTAAGTATGATGATTCTTGAACACAGCTACTTCATGAGTCTTGGCCGTGGCCCAAAGCACTCTGTCTTCCAGTATTACCACCGGATACATACATGCCACAGACACATAATTGGGTGAACCTTTTCAGATTGTGACTCAGCTTTGCTAAAGTCCCCAATTGGAGGTGTCCAGGGTTCTTAAGCACACTCTTATTGCCTTGGATCACAACTTTATTTCTTTCTTTTTCTTTCTTTTTTTTTGGTTTTTTTTCGCTTTCTTTCTTCTTCTTTTCTTGTATTCACTGCTTTTTCTTGCTTCAAGAATCATTTTTATGATTTTTTAGATCCTCAGTAACATGTCTCCTTTTTCATCATTCTTTCAAGAGCCAACATTCATGAACCACAAATTCAAAAGACATATGCACTGTTCAAGCATACATTCATAGAACAAAAGTGTTGCCACCACATCAAAATAATTAAACTGTTATAAAATTCAAACTTCATGCAATTCTTTTCTTTTTCAATTAAGAACAATCTCTAAGAAAGGTGATGGATTCATAGGACATTCATAACTTTAAGGCATAGACACTAAGACACTAATGATCATAAGACACAAACATGGACAAACATAAAGCACTAAAATTCAAAAAACAGAAAATTAAAGAACGAGGAGATTAAAGAACGGGTCCACCTTAGTGATGGCGGCTTGTTCTTCCTCTTGAAGGTCTTATGGAGTGCTTGAGCTCCTCAATGTCTCTTCCTTGTCTTTGTTGCTCCTCTCTCATGATTCTTTGATCTTCTCTAATTTCATGGAGGAGAATGGAGTGTTCTTGGTGCTCCACCCTTAGTTGTCCCATGTTGGAACTCAATTCTCCTAGGGAGGTGTTTAGTTGCTCCCAATAGCCTTGTGGAGGAAAGTGCATCCCTTGAGGTATCTCAGGGATCTCATGATGAGAGGGATCTCTTGTTTGCTCCATCCTTTTCTTGGTGATGGGCTTGTCCTCATCAATGGGGGTGTCTCCTTCTATGTCAACTCCTACTGAATAACAGAGGTGACATATGAGATGAGGAAAGGCTAACCTTGCCAAGGTGGAAGACTTGTCCGCCACCTTGTAGAGTTCTTGAGCTATGACCTCATGAACTTCCACTTCTTCTCCAATCATGATGCTATGAATCATGATGGCCCGGTCTAGAGTAACTTCGGACCGGTTGCTAGTGGGAATGATTGAGCGTTGAATAAACTCCAACCATCCTCTAGCCATGGGCTTGAGGTCATGCCTTCTCAATTGAACCGGCTTCCCTCTTGAATCTCTCTTCCATTGTGCGCCCTCTTCACATATGACTGTGAGGACTTGGTCCAACCTTTGATCAAAGTTGACCCTTCTAGTGTAAGGATGTTCATCTCCTTGCATCATGGGCAAGTTGAATGCTAACCTTACATTTTCGGGACTAAAATCCAAGTATTTCCCCCGAACCATAGTAAGATAATTCTTTGGATCCGGGTTCACACTTTGATCATGGTTCTTGGTGATCCATGCATTGGCATAGAACTCTTGAACCATCAAGATTCCGACTTGTTGAATGGGATTGGTAAGCACTTCCCAACCTCTTCTTCGGATCTCATGGCGGATCTCCGGATATTCACCCTTTTTGAGTGAAAAGGGGACCTCGGGGATCACCTTCTTCAAGGCCACAACTTCATAGAAGTGGTCTTGATGCACCCTTGAGATGAATCTATCCATCTCCCATGACTCGGAGGTGGAAGCTTTTGCCTTCCCTTTCCTCTTTCTAGAGGTTTCTCCGGCCTTGGATGCCATAAATGGTTATGGAAAAACAAAAAGCAATGCTTTTACCACACCAAACTTAAAGGTTTGCTCGTCCTCGAGCAAAAGAAGAAAGAAGAGAGTAGAAGAAGAAGAAATGAGGAAGAAGGGAATGGCTTAGTGTATTCGGCCAAGGGGGGGAGAAGTGGTGTTTAGGTTGTGTGAAAATGAAGGAGTGAAGAAGGGTATTTATAGGAGAGGGGGGAGATGGGGTTCGGCTATTATGGGTGGGTTTGGGAGGGAAAGTGGTTTGAATTTGAAGGGTGAGGTAGGTGGGGTTTTATGAAGGATGGATGTGAGTGGTGAAGAGAAAGATGGGAGTTGATAGGTGAAGGGTTTTTGGGGAAGAGGAGAGAGAGTGGTGGGGTTGGTGGGGATCCTGTAGGATCCACAGATCCTGTGGTGTCAAGGAAAAGTCATCCCTGCACCAAATGGCATTCAAAATCACGTTTTGAGCCATTTCTGGCGTTAAACACCGGGCTGATGCCCATTCCTGGCGTTTAACGCCAGGTTCTTGCCCTTTTCTGGCGTTTAACGCCAGTCTGGTGCCCCTTTCTGGCGTTAAACGCCCAGAATGGTGCCAGACTGGGCGTTAAACGCCCAACTGCTAGCCTCACTGGCGTTTAAACGCCAGTGGGTTCTTCCTCCAGGGTGTGCTGTTTTTCTTCCTGTTTTTCATTCTGTTTTTTCTTTTTCAATTGATTTTGTGTCTTCTTATGATCATCAACCTACAAAAAAAAATAAAATAAAATAAAATAACAAAAGAAAATAGATAAAATATAACATTGGGTTGCCTCCCAACAAGCGCTTCTTTAATGTCAGTAGCTTGACAGAGGGCTCTCATGGAGCCTCACAGATACTCAGAGCAATGTTGGAACCTCCCAACACCAAACTTAGAGTTTGAATGTGGGGTTCAACACCAAACTTAGAGTTTGGTTGTGGCCTCCCAACACCAAACTTAGAGTTTGACTGTGGGGGCTCTGTTTGACTCTGATTTGAGGGAAGCTCTTCATGCTTCCTCTCCATGGTGATAGAGGGATATCCTTGAGCCTTAAACACAAAGGATTCTTCATTCACTTGAATGATTAGTTCACCTCCATCAACATCAATCACAGCCCTTGCTGTGGTTAGGAAGGGTCTGCCAAGGATGATGGATTCATCCATGCACTTCCCAGTCTCTAGGACTATGAAATCAGTAGGGATGTAATGGTCTTTAACTTTTACCAAAACATTCTCTACAAGTCCATGAGCTTGTTTTCTTGAGTTGTCTGCCATCTCTAGTGAGATTCTTGCAGCTTGTACCTCAAAGATCCCTAGCTTCTCTATTACAGAGAGAGGCATGAGGTTCACACTTGACCCTAAGTCACACAGAGCCTTCTTGAAGGTCATGGTGCCTATGGTACAAGGTACTAAAAACTTCCCAGGATCTTGTCTCTTTTGAGGTAATTTCTGCCTAGACAAGTTATCCAGTTCTTTGGTGAGCAAAGGGGGTTTATCCTCCCAAGTCTCATTTCCAAATAACTTGTCATTTAGCTTCATGATTGCTCCAAGGTATTTAGCAACTTGCTCTTCAGTGACATACTCATCCTCTTCAGAGGAGGAATACTCATCAGAGCTCATGAAAGGCAGAAGTAAGTCCAATGGAATCTCTATGGTCTCATTTTGAGCCTCAGATTCCCATGGTTCCTCATTAGGGAACTCTGTGGAGGCTAGTGCACGCCCATTGAGGCCTTCCTCAGTGGCGTCCACTTCCTCTCTTTCCTATCCAGATTCGGCCATGTTTATGGCTTTGCACTCTCCTTTTGGATTTTCTTCTGTATTGCTTGGAAGAGTACTTGGAGGGAGTTCAGTAATTTTCTTGCTCAGCAGTCCCACTTGTGCCTCCAAATTCCTAATGGAGGACCTTGTTTCAGTCATGAAACCTTGAGTGGTTTTGATTAGATCAGAGACCATGGTTGCTAAGTCAAAGGGGTTCTGCTTAGAATTCTCTGTCTGTTGCTGAGAAGATGATGGAAAAGGCTTGCCATTGCTAAACCTGTTTCTTCCACCATTATTGTTATTGAAACTTTGTTGAGGTCTCTCTTGATTCTTCCATGAAAAATTTGGGTGATTTCTCCATGAAGAATTATAGGTGTTTCCATAGGGTTCTCCTAGGTAATTCACCTCTTCCAGTGAAGGGTTCTCAGGATCATAAGCTTCTTCTTCAGATGAAGCATCCTTAGTACTGCTTAGTGCATTTTGCATTCCAGACAGACTTTGAGAAATCAAATTGACTTGTTGAGTCAATATCTTGTTCTGAGCCAAAATGGCATTCAGAGTATCAATCGCAAGAACTCCTTTCTTCTGACTTGTCCCATTGTTCACAGGATTCCTTTCAGAAGTGTACAAGAATTGGTTATTTGCAACCATTTCAATGAGCTCTTGAGCTTCTGTAGGCGTCTTCTTCAGATGAAGAGATCCTCCAGCAGAGCTATCCAAAGACATCTTGGATAGTTCAGAGAGACCATCATAGAAAATACCTATGATGCTCCATTCAGAAAGCATGTCTGAGGGACACTTTCTGATTAATTGTTTGTATCTTTCCCAAGCTTCATAGAGGGATTCACCATCCTTCTGTCTGAAGGTTTGGACTTCCACTCTAAGCTTACTCAATTTTTGAGGTGGGAAGAACTTTGCCAAGAAGGCATTAACTAGCTTTTCCCAAGAGTCCAGGCTTTCTTTAGGTTGAGAGTCCAACCATATTCTAGCTCTGTCTCTTACAGCAAAAGGGAATAGCATCAGTCTGTAGACTTCAGGGTCAACCCCATTAGTCTTGACTGTGTCACAGATTTGCAAGAATTCAGCTAAAAACTGATGAGGATCTTCCAATGGAAGTCCATGGAACTTGCAATTCTGTTGCATTAGAGAAACTAATTGAGGCTTAAGCTCAAAGTTGTTTGCTCCAATGGCAGGGATAGAGATGCTTCTCCCATAGAAGTCGGGAGTAGGTGCAGTAAAGTCACCCAGCACCTTCCTTGCATTGTTGGCATTGTTGTTGTTTTCGGCTGCCATGGGTTCTTCTTCTTTGAAGAATTCGGTCAGGTCCTCAACAGAGAGTTGTGCCTTAGCTTCTCTTAGCTTTCGCTTCAAGGTCCTTTCAGGTTCAGGGTCAGCTTCAACAAGAATGCCTTTGTCTTTGTTCCTGCTCATATGAAAGAGAAGGGAACAAGAAAATATGGAATCCTCTATGTCACAGTATAGAGATTCCTTGAGGTGTCAGAGGAAAAGAAAAATAGAAGAAAGAAGAAGGAGAATTCGAACTTGATCAGATAGAGTTCGAATTGTGCATTAAGAAGGAGTGATACTCCATAAATAGAAGGATGTGAGAAGAGGGGAAGGAAATTTTCGAAAATTAAGTGAAAAAGTTTGAAAATATTTTGCAAAACTTTAATTTGATTTTCGAAAACCAAGAGTGAAAGAAATCAAGTGATTTTTGAAAAAGATTTTGAAATTAGAAATTAAAAAGATTTGATTGAAAACTAATTTGAAAAAGATGTGGTTAAGAAGATATGATTGGTTTTAAAAAGATGTGATTGAGAAGATATGATTTGAAAAACATTTTTAAAAAAAAATTTGATTTTAAAAGTTAATGACTTGCCTAACAAGAAAAGATATGATTCAAACATTAAACCTTTCTCAACAGAAAAGGCAACATACTTAAAATGTTCAATCAAATCATTAATTGTTAGCAAGTATCTTTGAAAAAGGAAAGAAATTGATTTTGAAAACATTTGATTGAAAGGATATGATTTGAAAAAGATTTGATTTTGAAAAACTTTGAAAACTTGAAAAAAAACTGATTTTGAAAACAAAATCCTCCCCCTTGTGCCATCCTGGCGTTAAACGCCCAGAATGGTATCCATTCTGGCGTTTAACGCCCAAAATGCTACCTTTTTGGGCGTTAAACGCCCAACCAGGTACCCTGGCTGGCGTTTAAACTCCAGTCTGTCCTTCTTCACTGGGCGTTTTGAACGCCCAGCTTTTTCTGTGTAATTCCTCTGCTGCATGTTCTGAATCTTCAGTCCCCTGTACTATTGACTTGAAAATAGAACCAAGATCAAATAAACAAGGCATGCAAGACACCAAACTTAAGATTGGACACTAGACTCAAACAAGAAAGATAAAGTATTTTTGGTTTTTATGATTTTGTACATTTTTTTGTGCTTTTTTCGAAAATTATATGAAAATAAAATGAAGGTTTCAGAATTCTCAATTTGGATTCCAGGAATCATTGCAATGCTAGTCTAAGACTCCGGTCCAGGAATTAGACATGGCTTCACAGCCAGCCAAGCTTCCAAAGAAAGCTTCGGTCCAAAACACTAGACATGGCCAATGGCCAGCCAAGCCTTAGCAGATCATTGCTCCAATGGCAAGATTGATGGAAATCAACAAGCTATTGTGATGATTAGTTGAAACCTCGGTCCAATAAGATTAGACATGGCTTCTCAGCCAGCCAGATTTCAGCAGATCATCATGAAACACTAGAATTCATTCTTAAGAACTCTGAAAAAAAATTACCTAATCTAAGCAACAAGATGAACCGTCAGTTGTCCATACACAAACAATCCCCGGCAACGGCGCCAAAAACTTGGTGCACGAAATTGTGATCAATACTTTTCACAGCTCAAATAATCCCCGGTAATGAATCTAAAAACTTGGTGCTCAATACCATGGCATAAACACAACTTCGCACAACTAACCAGCAAGTGCACTGGGTCGTCCAAGTAATAAACCTTACGCGAGTAAGGGTCGATCCCATGAAGATTGTGGCTATGAAGCAAGCTATGGTCACCTTGTAAATCTCAGTCAGGCAGACTCAAATGGGTATAGTGATAAACGAATAAAGCATAAAGATAAAGATAGAGATACTTATGTATATCATTAGTGAGAGCTTCAGATAAGCGTATGAAGATGCCTTCCCTTCCGTCTCTCTCCTTTCCTACTGTCTTCATCCAATCCTTCTTACTCCTTTCCATGGCAAGCTCATGTAGGGTTTCACCGTTGTCAGTGGCTACCTCCCATCCTCTCAGTGAAAACGTTGCCTATGCTCTGTCACAGCATGGTAATCAGCTGTCGGTTCTCGGTCAGGCCGGAATAAAATCCATCGATTCTTTTGCGTCTGTCACTAACGCCCCGGTTGCTAGGAGTTTGAAGCACGTCACAGTCATTCAATCATTGAATCCTACTCAGAATACCACAGACAAGGTTAGACCTTCCGGATTCTCTTGAATGCCGCCATCAGTTCTCGCCTATACCACGAAGACTCTGATCTCACAGAATGGCTGGCTCGTTTGTCAGGCGAGCACTCGGTTGTCAAGCGATCAACCATGCATCGTGTATCAGGAATCCAAGAGATATTCACTAAGCCTCATATGCTTGTAGAACAAGAGTGGTTGTCAGTCACTTTGTTCATAAGTGAGAATGATGATGAGTGTCACGGATCATCACATTCATCAAGTTGAAGAACAAGTGATATCTTGGAACAAGAACAAGCGGAATTGAATAGAAGAACAATAGAAATTGCATTAATACTCGAGGTACAGCAGAGCTCCACACCTTAATCTATGGTATGTAGAAACTCCACCGTTGAAAATACATAAGAACAAGGTCTAGGCATGGCCGTGAGGCCAGCCTCCCAGTGATCAAAAGATTCAAAGATCTTAAGATGTCTAATACAATAGTAAAAGGTCCTACTTATAGAAAACTAGTAGCCTAAGGTGTACAAAGATGAGTAAATGACATAAAAATCCACTTCCGGGCCCACTTGGTGTGTGCTTGGGCTGAGCAATGAATCATTTTCGTGTAGAGACTCTCCTTGGAGTTAAACGCCAGCTTTTATGCCAGTTTGGGCGTTTAACTCCCATTTAGGTGCCAGTTTCGGCGTTTAACGCTGGAATTCCTGAGGGTGACTTTGAACGCCGGTTTGGGCCATCAAATCTTGGGAAAAATATGGACTATCATATATTGCTGGAAAGCCCAGGATGTCTACTTTCCAACGCCGTTGAGAGCGCGCCAATTGGGCTTCTGTAGCTCCAGAAAATCCACTTCGAGTGCAGGGAGGTCAGAATCCAACAGCATCTGCAGTCCTTTTGAGTCTCTGTATCAGATTTTTGCTCAGATCCCTCAATTTCAGCCAGAAAATACCTGAAATCACAGAAAAACACACAAACTCATAGTAAAGTCCAGAAAAGAGAATTTTAACTAAAAACTAATAAAAATATACTAAAAATTAACTAAAAGATACTAAAAACATACTAAAAATAATGCCAAAAAGTGTACAAATTATCCGCTCATCAATCTCCCAATCACAAAAAAAATCAATGGAAGGGCAACAAGTGCAAGACATTCCCATCAAAAGGAGGGTGCAAGAGTTCCTCCCAGAAATCCCACAGATTGACTACTGGAACCGCTTAGAAGCATCTATTACCAAGCTGCAAGAAGCTATGGATCAAATGAAAGAAGAACAGCAAAATCAAAATAGCATGCTATTAAAGCTGCTTAAGGAACAGGAGAAGCAAGGACGTGAATTGCAGGAGCTGAAGCGCCAGAAGCTACCTCTTGAAAGGCCAGACACCCTACAGAATGAAGGAGCATCCACCTCCCAAAATAAAGGTTATTGAGTCCTAATCTTAACTTTGTGATAACTCTACTATTAGAAATCTATTTTTAGAGTCATAGGAATAGTAGTAATTAGTTCCTTATTTTTCGTTTTTAATTTTATCCCCAAGTAAGCTATAATTTATTTTTCTCATCATCATTAAACATGAATAAAATAGCAGATTTTTAGAATAAGGAAGCAATTTTATTTTTGAGTTCTTCATAAGAAAAAAATTCAAATTATTTATATATGGTGACAATACTCCTTGTTCTTTGAATGAATGCTTGAACAGTGCATAAATTTTAATAGTGAAGTTTATGAATGTTAAAATTATTGGCTCTTGAAAGAATGATAAAAGAGAAATGTTGTTGATAATCTAAAAAATCATAGAATTGATTATTGAAGCAAGAGAAAGCAGTGAAGAATAAATCAAAAAAAAAAAAGAGAGAGAAAAAGAAGAAAGCAAGCAGAAAAAGCCAATAATCCTTTAAACCAAAAGGCAAGGGTGAAGAGGATCCAAGGCTTTGAGCATCAATGGATAGGAGGGCATACAAGCATAAAATTCTGGCCTAAGCGGCTGAATCAAGCTGTCCCTAACCATGTGCTTGTGGCATGCAGGTCCAAGTGAAAAACTTGAGACTGAGTGATTAAAGTCGTCATCCAACACAAAAAAGAGTGTGCTTAAGAAATCTGGATACCTCTGACTGGGGACTTTAGCAAAGCTAAGTCACAATCTGAAAAGGTTCACTCAGTTATGTGTCTCTGGCATTTATGTATCCGGTGGTAAAACTGGGAAACATAATGCTTAGGGCCACGGCCAAGACTCATAAAGTAGCTGTGTTCAAGAATCAACATGCTAAACTAGGAGAATCAATAACACTATTTGAATTCAGAGTTCCTATAGATGCCAGTCATTCAGAACTTCAAAGGATAAATGGAGATGCCAAAACTATTCAGAAGCAAAAAGCTACTAGTCCTGCTCACCTAATTAGAATTTGAGCTTCATGTACACTCTGAGATGCTATTGCCTCTTGATTTTCTTTTTTGGCCTATTTCATTCATCTAGTTTCTTGAGGACAAGCAGCAGTTTAAGTTTGGTGTTGTGATCAGCGGATATTTTATACGCTTTTTGGGGGTATTTTCATATAGATTTTAGTAGGATTTAGCCACTTTTTAGTATATTTTTATTAGTTTTTGTGCAAAAAGCATATTTCTGGACTTTACTATGAGTTTGTGTATTTTTCTGTGATTTTAGGTATTTTCTGGCTGAAATTGAAGGACCTGAGCAAAAATCTGATTCAGAGGCTGAAAAAGGACTGCAGATGCTGTTGGATTCTGACCTCCTTGCACTCGAAGTTGATTTTCTGGAGCTACAAAACTCCAAATGGTGCGCTCCCAATTGCGTTGGAAAGTAGACATCCAGGACTTTCCAGAAATATATGATAGTTCATACTTTGAGCGAGTTTTGATGACATAAATTGGCGTCAAAATGCCAGTTCTCTGTCCCCTTTCTAGCGTCAAAATGCCAGAACTGGCATAAAAGTTGGAGTTAAATGCCCAAACTGGCACCAAAGCTGGCGTTTAACTCCAGGAATAGCCTATCCACGTGAAGGCTCCAATGCTCAGCCCAAGCACACACCAAGTGGGCCCCAGAAGTGGATTTCTACACTACCTATCTTAGTTTACTCATTTTCTATAAACCTAGGTTACTAGTTGAGTATAAAAACTACTTTTAAAGATTTATTTTGTACCTCATGACATTTTCACATTTTACATTGTATCTCTATGGCATGAGTCTCTAAACTCTATTGTTGGGGGTGACGAGCTTTGTTATGTCTTGATGGATTACTGCAATTACCACTGTTTTCTATTCAATCACGTTTGTTTCCATTCTAAGATATTCATTCGCACTTAAGCATGATGAATGTGATGATCTGTGACACTCATCACCATTCTCAACTTATGAACGCGTGCCTGACAACCACCTCCGTTCTATCTTAGATTGAATGTGTATCTCTTGGGTTCCTGGTTCACGGATTTGAGTACCTCTCCTGACAACAGAGTGTTCGAATTTGTGCATCCAGAGTCTTTGTGGTATAAGCTAGGATTATTGGCGGCCATTCCAGAGATCCGAAATGTCTAAACCTTGTTTGTGGTATTTCGAGTAGTATCTGGGAAGGGATGACTGTGACGAGCTTCAAACTCGCGAGTGTTGGGCGTAGTGACAGACGCAAAAGGATCACTGGATTCTATTCCAACATGATCGAGAACCGACAGATGATTAGCTGTGCGGTGACAGCGTAGAAGGACCATTTTCACTGAGAGGATGGGAAGTAGCCATTGACAATGGTGACACCCTACACAAAGCTTGCCATGGAAGGAGCCTTGCGTGTGTGAAGAAGAAGATAGTAGGAAAGTAAAGATTCAGATGACAGAGCATCTCCAAAACTCCAACCTATTCTCCATTATTGAACCACAAGTACCTTTTATTTCATGCTCTTCTATTATATTGCAAACAAAAATCCTTTTCATTATTAATCTCCTGACAAAGAGTTACAAGGTAACCATAGCTTGCTTCAAGCCGACAATCTCCGTGGGATCGACCCTTACTCACGTAAGGTATTACTTGGACGACCTAGTGCACTTGCTGGTTAATTGTGCAGAATTGCAAGTGTGATTGCAATTTTGTACACCAGTGCCCACATCTATAATAAATAAGGTCCCGAGTATGCCAAAGGCGATTTGAGAACACCGACACTCAGATTACAAATCTTAATGAACTAAAGACGGAAACCATAAGTTAAGGTAGTTTTCTAGGGGTTCCTAACTTCTCCGCCTTTCTTCCGTTCTTCCAACTCCGGTGAATTTACATAGACAAATAAACAGACAATGGCAAACACAAATAGAATACAAGTAATACAGATAGCAAGTATAACAGTTAGCATACTAAAGTCATTTAGGCAATCCCAATTAATGCACAAACAATCAAATCAGACAATATGCATTTGATGTATGTCTGTCCTATGGCTATTGATATCAACTGTCGGTTACATAGCCAGCCCGACATGTCCTGGTAAAAATAACCATGGAAAGAATTACAAGCTGACATGGTGAAGACACACCCCAAGCTCAATGATAACCATGGACATGATCCTAAGCTGACATGGGAGAGACAACATCCCAAGCTCAATATTATCCATGGAACGAATCCCAAGCTGACATGGGGAGACAACACCCCAAGCTGAAATGGAGGAGACAACACCCCAAGCTTAATATATTCAATCATTTCTCATAAATATCATTTTCATTCTCAATAATAATTCATAGCCCATCTCATCTTTCTCAACGTTACCTTACTCTATTAAGTGGTTCATATATCACTTTCAAAATCTTTGTCACCCTAAATACTATATTCTCTGTAAGAACCACAATTAATTAATTGCTTATTTAATTATATTAATTGTCCAAAATAGGATCCAAAAAATTAGAATGTGAATTAGAGAATTTAAATATGATATTTGGACTCAGTAGATTTTTCTGAGTTGAAAAATGTAATTTTCTGCGAAAAACCACCTAAAAACTCGAACCAGCAGATGAACCAGCCGAACCGGTTTAAGTCTGTCTGGTACTGTGCGAGAATAATTAAAAACAGTAGAAAACCTTAGAAAAATATTTAAAGTCGAAAACCGGGTGTTAATTTTAAAGGATTGGCCCGAAATTGGGCCAAACAGACCAAAAACGCTAACGGGTTGGATCGAGCCTAAGTTAAGCCCAAGCCCAACTTATATAAGCACTTAAATGCACCCACTTTAGCTCATTTCACACTTTCAAGAGAGGGAGAGCTGCTTGGTGGACGAAATTATGATCAACAAATAATGGCTCTTTGGCATGTGCATAAAAAAATTAACTCAGCACTTTCTTTCCACAACTCCGTTCAACTTAACCAGCAAGTGTACTGGGTCATCCAAGTAATACCTTACGTGAGTAAGGGTCGATCCCACAGATATTGTTGGTATGAAGCAAGCTATGGTCACCTTGTAAATCTCAGTTAGGCAGATTAAATGGTTATGGGTTTCGAAAATTAATAATAAATAGAAAATAAAAAGGGATAGAAATACTTATGTAAATCAATAGTGGGAATTTCAGATAGGCATGTGGAGATGCTAGAATCCTTTCGAATCTCTACTTTCTTATTGCTCTCATCCAATCCTTCTTACTCCTTTCCATGGCAAGCTGTATGTAGGGCATCACCATCATCAATGGCTATTTTTAATCCTCTCGGGAAAATGCTCCTATGCGCTGTCACTGCACGGCTAATCGTCTGGAGGCATCACCCTTGTTGATAGCTACATCCCATCCTCTCAGTGAAAATGGTCCAAATGTTCTGTCACAGCACGGCTAATCATCTGTCGGTTCTCAATCAGGTTGGAGTAGAATCCATTGATTCTTTTGCGTTTGTCACTAACGTCCAGCCTTCAGGAGTTTGAAGCTCGTCACAGTCATTCAATACCGGAATCCTACTCGGAATACCACAGACAAGGTTAGACTTTCCGGATTCCCGGGATCCTACTCGGAATACCACAGACAAGGTTAGACTTTCCAGATCCCCATGAATGCCGCCATCTATCTAGCTTATACCACGAAGATTCTGTTGGAGAATCTAAGAGATATGCGCCCGGCCTAGAGTAGAACGGAAGTGGTTGTCAGTCACGCACGTTCATAGGTGAGAATGATGATGAGTGTCACGGATCATCACATTCATCAAAGTGTTGTGCAATGTATATCTTGGAATATGAATAAAAGAGAATTGAATAGAAAGTAATAGTAATTGTATTGAAACTTGAGGTACAGCAGAGCTCCACACCCTTAATCTATGGTGTGCAGAAACTCCACCGTTGAAAATACATAAGTGAAAGGTTCAGGCGTGGCCGAATGGCTAGCCCCCAAAACGTGATCAATGGCCTCCTAAGATGAAGAATAAAACAAAACTGAGACCAAAGATGAAACGTGGTCAAAAGACTACTAATACATTAGTAAAAAGTCTTATTTATACTAAACTAGCTACTAGGGTTTACATGAGTAAGTAATTGATGCATAAATCCACTTCCAGGGCCCACTTGGTGTATGCTTGGGCTGAGCTTGATCTATCCACGAGCTGAGGCTTTTCTTGGAGTTGAACGCCAAGTTATAACGTGTTTTGGGCGTTCAACTCCGGATCATGACGTGTTTCTGGCGTTTAACTCCAGACAGCAGCATGTACTTGGCGTTCAACGCCAAGTTACGTCATCAATTCCCGAATAAAGTATGGACTATTATATATTGCTGGAAAGCTCTGGATGTCTACTTTCCAACGCCGTTGAGAGCGCGCCATTTGGAGTTCTGTAGCTCCAGAAAATCCTTTTTGAATGCAGGGAGGTCAGATTCCAACAACATCAGCAGTCCTTTTGTCAGCCTTTTTCAGAGTTTTGCTCAAGTCCCTCAATTTCAGCCAGAAATTACCTGAAATCACAAAAAAACACACAAACTCATAGTAAAGTCTAGAAATGTGAACTTAACATAAAACTAATGAAAACATCCCTAAAAGTAGCTTGAACTTACTAAAAACTACCTAAAAACAATGCCAAAAGCGTATAAATTATCCGCTCATCACTGCTGAAGTGAGAAGAGAGTGAGGGTTTACAAGAAACACTATTCATCTCATCACTCAATTGACCATAACTCGAGCTACGGTGCTTCGATTCGCGTGCCGTCAGCGGCTATGCGAAGCTCTTGCCGAACCCGTTAGTTCTAGCCTAGCCTTCTAATAACATTCTCGAAATTCCTTGCCCAGTTTTCTGCCCTAAGAATTTCGAGTTTTTGGGTTTTGTATTGAGTAAAATTTTGTGATTTTGGGTGTTTAGGTACACTCTAGCACTTGATTCCTATTGGATATTAACTGAATCAACATTGGGTGAGGTGAGTTTATTCTTAACCCTTATTAAATTGTGATTATGATATCCCTAGGTTGATTAGCTATGAATTATGTGTATATATAGCTTGAATTGGTGCTATATGGAGAATGTTGGTGACTTAAAAGTGGACTTGGTGGCTTGATTGGATTGAGATAGATTGTGGAAACTTGGTGGAGGTCAATTTGGTGATTTAGTTCATATTGAGAATCAACCAAGGTATGGTTTCGGTTTTCTCTATGTAGTATATAATATTTCTAGACACTTAGGCTAGTGACCCATAGGATAGGATTGGATTAAATTGGTTGTTGAATTTGTTGAATAATGATGTATGATGATTTGATGATTTTGGGTTATTTTGATGAAAGTGGTATTGACGTTGATAAATGATGTTGGATGTTGAAATTGAAGTTGATTTCTCATGATTAGTGGTGATAGAATGATCATTGATGAGTTTGTTATGTGAGAAATGGTTTAAAGTGATATAATTGATAATTGGGTTTGAGATGATATGAGTGGTGGAATGTAATACACATGGTAAAAACTGATGTGAGTTGAATTTGGTGTGGTTTTTGTTTTGTTTTGGTTGAAAATTTTGGTAAGTTGAGAATTTAGTGAACTTTGGTAAAAAAAGATTTTTGATGAACTTCAACGGATCATATCTTGAGCTACAGTTTTTAAAATGGAATGAATTATTTATCAAATCAAAGATAATTCAAAGAGCTTTAAAACGGTATCAATTTTGTAGAAATCTGAATTTTGTAGAGAAAGATATGATCGTTGAAAGTTAGTGTCTGAAATATGAATTCTGTGAATGCTGCAAAATTTGTGATTTCTAGTTTGTGTGCGCACGCACAGCCCTGTGCGCACGCACACAAGGGGATATGGTTGCTGTTGGAAGTGCTAGCACGCTCTGTGCACACACACAACCTACAAAGTTTTGCAAGCTGTGCGCATGCATAGCCTTGTGCGTAAGCACACAATAGAAGGTGCATTCTGTGAGGGCATTCACGAGCCTCGTGCGTATGGGAAGAATGAAAATTTGTACTTACTGTGCGTACGCACACCTCTATGCGTATGCACACTTTTTAAAAATTCCTATAGGCATGCATATGCACAAACCTATGCATTCGCGCACTGCCCTGTTTTTCAATAAAAACCTTGTTTTTAACTGTTTCACCTTCCAAGAAAGCTTGTAAATGTCCGTGATACTTATATAAGACTCTTTGGCTTAGTTTTGGGTATCAAAACATAGAAAAGGTCCTAGGCAACTTAATTCGGTATTTATGGTAAAAAGTTAGAGAACGAATGCTTAGGTTTTTGGTGTATTGAGGACAGATTGGCTGAAAGAGATGATGAAGTACTATAATAACGATTGATATAATGAATTGTGGAAATTATGAATCGACAGTGGTTGAAGATGAGTCTGGGACTCATAATGGAAATTATGAATTGACAGTGGTTGAGATGAGCCTGGGACTCAGAATGCAATGATAAATTATTGATACACTGAAATATAATTTTTAAAACCACTAGATTATTGTTATAAACTGAGATTTGTTGAGACATTATGCGCCTGACAGGGACGGTAGGTTAATCCCGCCAGTCCAGGTCGCGGCGGTGGCATAAGGACGGTAGGTTTATCCCGCTTATTTTGAAATGTGAGGTTTGTGGTAAGAGTATCTGTTCCGAGGGTTACGTGAAACTAGAGGTCGATCTTGGATGAGACCTTCTGTGCTGGTCGGAGCTACGGAGTCCGATCTTGATGATGGTGATCAGAGTCACTGTGTCCGACTCGTTGGACTTGCTGATGATGCTGATCCTTCGTCCCCGGAGGGTGGGGGGTACCTGCAAGGGACTCCAATGCTTAAGTTAGCAAGGGTATTAAGCAGGTATTGAGTAGAATCAGAGTATGAGTTATACCTGGGTGCTCCAGTGTATTTATAATAGCGTAGAATGACCTTCTTAGATAAGATAAGTTAGTTATTTTATCTTATCTTTATCTTATCTTCAAGTGAGGTCATCTTATCTTCAAGGGAACCGCCTTTATCTCTACGGGCTTGGGCTACCCTTGGATTTGGGACGTGTTCCTCTATTTGGGCCCTTTATTTGGGCTTTCCTATGACTTGGCCGAGCTCTTTGAGAAGGGGTCGGGTTGTCCTGACCTGAAGAGGTCGGTCGCTTTGTCTGTAGAACATCCTGGGTCGAACAGCTCGACCCAGGATATGAACAGTGCCCCTGCTCGAGCTCGGTCTTCTCTTTGAGGTCGAGTCTTTAGTTTTAGGACTTCGATCCTTCTTTGGTGAAGCCGAACTCGAGCATTTTGTCGATTTCTTTTTGTAGAGTTCTCCTTCTTTTGAATGCGGAACGTTTCTGTTTTGTTTCCTCTGAAAGCGCGCGCTTTTGCGTTTAGTGCCCTAGCCTTGGAATGTGCGAGGGTTTTAATGCCCTCATTAATTGGTTTTAATGCCCCGATTTCTTTTTGTAGAGTTCTCCTTCTTTTGAATGCGGAACGTTTCTGTTTCGTTTCCTCTGAAAGCGCGCGCTTTTGCATTTAGTGCCCTAGCCTTGGAATGTGCGCGGGTTTTAATGCCCTCATTAATTGGTTTTAATGCCCCGTTTCTCTTGGTTTCCTTTATTCAAATTTTGTATCCAAGAGACGGTTTTCCTTTTCCTGTAACTTCCCTTCTTTTTCGCCGTTTCCTGTCCTGCATTTCTCGTTTTCTCTCTTGTGACGCTTTGGCATTCGCTTGGTGCTTCCGCTTTGTGATCGAATCTCCACTGCTCCTTTTCAAAGTTTTCTTCCTTCTTCTAGGTTGGCTTTGCTTTTCTCTTCACCTTTTTATTTCTGCTACTTTTGTTTTGATTTCTTTGATGACGCTATGATTTTGTACGTTGGAAAGTTTGAACCTTTTTCTTGTTTATGTGCTTGGTTTTTTGCTGTGATGCCTGTTTCCCGGTCTTCTTTCGTCCTTATGTATGCTTTGGGTGATTTTCCTGGTTCTGGCTTCCTTTTAGGGTTGATTTTCGTACTGCTGTTTCGAAAAAGGTTGCTCCTTTGATAACTTGTTTGCTTCGTTGATGATTTTGCTATACTGGTTGATGACTACTCTTCAATAGAGATGATGGTTTTTGATGACTTTCTTTTGACTTTTATTGGGATGTGAAAAGATGTAGGCTTTGTTGGCTTCCCTGAATCTTCTTTCTGCCTCCAAAGGATGCCCCTGGAACCTTTTAGATTGGGTCCTGGGGTTTCCTTTTCTTGATTTTCCTGGTTTTTCTGACACCTATATGCTTTAGTTTTGTGAGTTGCCTCCGTTTGTTGCCTCCGTTTATGCCCGAGTTGTTCAATTAGTGTCCGAGGTGTTTTTTGAGTAATCCAATCTTCTTTTCTTCTTGTAGGACTAGTTAACCATGTCTTCTCGCAAAAATATTGTCGAGGCATCTTCTAATGTTTCCGAGGGAATGTCTGACTGGTTGGACTCCCTCGTGCTGTTATGTGTATCTCTGGCTAATTCAGAGTTCTGTGCGGCACTTAGAAAACACCATCGAATATGTAGTATTGAGAATCAAGAATGCAATTATGAGTTGGTGGCACCTGACTCTGACGACCGGGTCTGCTTTCCTACTTTGACCCAGGGGGAGCGTCCTTTCTTCTATGCATATGATTTCATTTTTAGTCAGATGGATATTACTCTTCCTTTTTCTTCCTTTGAGACCGAGTTGTTGTGGTCTTGTAACGTGGCTCCATCTCAGCTTCACCCGAATTCATGGGGTTTTATTAAGATTTTTCATATGGTTTGTCATGAATTCGGCATTAAGCCCTCTTTGACTCTTTTTCTGTATTTGTTTGTGTTGACCAAACCTGGGACTACCAAAAAGAAAGCTTCTTGGATTTCTTTTAGGTTTGCCCAGGGGCATAAAGTCTTCTCCATGTATGATGAGTCTTTCCGCGATTTTAAGAATTACTTTTTCAAGATCCGAGCTGTTGAAGGAGCTCGCCCTTTCTTCCTGGATGAGAATGACGAGCCTCGTTTTCCTTTAGAACGGCAGAGAAATGTAGTTGTGTCTAGGTATACCTGGGAGATGCTAGATGAGATCGAGCAAGCCTTTGTTGTTGCTTTGGAGGATATTTGGGGGGAACCTTTTCATCTTGAGACCAAGAAATATCTGGGGGATCCGTCCTTGATTCGTGCTGTGCTGGGTGTTCATACCTTGGGTCAAGCTGTCCGACCCGGGATGTTTAGCGACAAGCTGACCGACCTCTTCAGGTCAGACTATCCGACCTCTTCTCAAAGAGCTCGGCCAACTCGCCAAAGGAGCCCAAACCAGGCCCAAAACAAAGGAACACAGCCCAATCTAAAGGCAGCCAAAGCCCAGAAAGATAAAGGCGGTTCCCCTAAAGATAAGATGACCTCACTCAAAGATAAAGATAAGATAAGATAAGATAACTATCTTATCTCCAGAAAGGTCACTCCTCACCATTATAAATACACTGGAGCACCCAGGTATAACTCATACTCTGATTTTACATAAAACCTGTTTAATACCCATGCTAACTTAAGCATCGGAGTCTCTTGCAGGTACCCCCCACCCTCCGGTGACGAAGGATCAGCAGTTCAGCCAGTCCAACAAGTCGGACACAACAGCTCCGACCAGTACAGAAGATCTCGTCCGAGATCGACCTACAGTTTCAGGTAACCCTCGGAACATTGGCACCGTTGCCGGGGAACCTGGAAGTCATCCCACCACCATGGCGGACAACCATGACAACGACCACGATTCAGATCTAGAGGATAGAATGCCGCATAAAGACACAGATGCCACCCACAAAAGCACACCCCAAAACGGGGGAGATAAGTAACCTGCAAACACAGAAATCATGGAAGCACTACAAGCTCAACAAAACCGCCTCCAACAACTCGAAAAAGAAGACGAGCATCAACGGAAAGCCAAGAAGGACCTCCGAAGGGAAACTAGGCGACACCGAGAGTTAAAAGATAAGCTCTTAAAACTCAAAGCTGATCTCAAAACCGAGACGGCTCGATCCAGTCACGAAGATAGCCCCCACAAAAATCAAGACCCATTCACCAAAGAGATCATGAAAGCTAAAGGTCCCAAAGGACTTCAAAACTCCCAACATGACTCCGTACGACGGCACATCAAGATCCAAGCTATCATCTTAGAAATTTCAGAAGCAGGATGTATCTCACGGAGGCCTCAGATGCAATCCGTTATTCTCCATCCAAAAGGACAAAGCCAAACACGCATCAAGCCTATTAGGGATCAAGCAAGGAGATCGAGAGAGCCTTCGCAATTACATGGAAAGATTTAACAAAACATGTCTGGACATACAAAGTCTGCCAACAGAAGCAGCTATCAGGGGTCTCATCAATGGTCTACGAGAAGGACCTTTTAGCCACTCAATATCCAAGAAGCACCCAAACATCTCGGAACGAGGTACAGGAACGGCAGAGAAGTACATCAACATGGAGGAAAACTCTCGACTAGGAGAGATCCCAAAAACCGAACATTCCTACTCCTCTCGGGATAAGGATAAAAGAGTCCAAGAAAAAAGATCAACATGGAGAGAAGCCTAGAAAATACCACAATTACACCCCCTTCGGGTGTCTGTTGTGGATATCTACCGAGAAATATGCAACACTGAGAAGATCCCATCAACTCGCCCAATCAAAAACAAAAGAGGTCGGACGAGTTAGAGGTCCACCTCACACCAAAGAGGTCGGACAAGTTGGAGGTCCACCTCACACCAAAGAGGTCGGACATGTTGAAGGTCCACCTCACACCAAAGAGGTCGGACAAGTCGAAGGTCAACCTCACACCAAAGAGGTCGGACAAGTCGAACGTCCCACACCAAAGAGGTCGGACGAGTTGAACGTCCACCTCACACCCCAGAGAGACATGTTCATGGAGGATTCACAAGAGGAGGGATCTCTAAATCATCTCGCAAAGGACACCTCAAAGAGGGATATTAAGGAAGGGAGAGAGGTTTAAACAGGACAACAAGGTGTAAACAAGCCTTCCGAGATTTCAAAAATTCTTGGGGCAACCACCCATTCTTATCCAACCAAGGGAAAGTGAAAAGCTCAGATTATACCTCGTAGTGGGAAGTCGAGCAATAGCTTCATCACTAGTTAAGGAAGATAAAAGTGGGCAACAATCCATCTACTTCATCATCAAGGCTCTACAAGGGGCCGAACTAAACTATCAAAAGATAGAAAAGTTCGCCTACGCCCTCATATTCTCTTCTCGACAACTCCGCCCATATTTTCAAGCTCACACTATTAGAGTTTGGACCAACCAGCCCATAAAAGGCATTGATGACAAGTCATCATATACCCATTTTTCAAGCTAATTTCACTTGTTTTGTTAGCATTTATGCACCTTCTTGCATCCTAAGTAAGTGATTTGGAGTGAAAATGCATAACTTCTCTAAATCAAGCAACCACTATGAAATTAATGTTAAATCATGAGGTTTAAGCTAATTTTAATTGCATTTTAATTGATTTATAAGCCTCTTGAATTTAGTGATACTTTGAGTGGTTGTTTTGGTTTATTGTAGGTGAAGAAAAGAAAAGAAAATGAAAAGCGTGGCCTAAGAAGCGTAACACAAGAAAAGGAAAGCGTGGCCAAAGAGGAGAGAAGCGTGCCGCATTGCAATGGGGGAAGCAACATTGCCCTCCACAAGGGCAGACTGCCCTCTAGGAGAGCAACATAGAGAACCAAACAAGAATAGGCAACTCTGCCCTGCCCACTACAAGGGCAGAGCACAAAATGGTGCCTTGGGACCAAGAGAAAGCATACTCTGCCCTGCCCTTGTGGAGGGCAGAATCGGGCTCTATAAGGAAGAAAATCAAGGGGAAAATATCAACCATGCATGTTACAAGGTTCGAACAAGGAACCATGAGGAAGCCAAGCACTAAGGTCCACTACCGTGCCAAGAAGCCAAGAAAAAATAGCGTGTTTGCCTCCTCCCAGTTTCGAACACGGGCCATGAAGGAAAGGACCTTGCCCTGCCCTTGGCGCGGGCAGGGCAGCATTTGGACTTGCGCACCACACACAAAATTCTGGCGCACCAACTTTGAAAGCTGGCGCACCAAACTCTCATCCCTGGCAGCATCTGGCGCGCAACGCTCCTCCCCTGGCGCACCAAAGCTTTCCTGCCCTGCCCTTGGCGCGGGCAGGGCAGCGTTTTGCGTTCCTGGCGCACCAAAATCAATTCTGGCGCACTGATGAGCGGATAATTTATACGCTTTTTGGCATTGTTTTTAGTATGTTTTTAGTATGATTCAGTTAGTTTTTAGTATATTTTTATTAGTTTTTAATTAAAATTCACTTTTCTGGACTTTACTATGAGTTTGTGTGTTTTTCTGTGATTTCAGGTATTTTCTGGCTGAAATTGAAGGACCTGAGCAAAAATCTGATCCAGAGACTCAAAAGGACTGCAGATGCTGTTGGATTCTGACCTTCCTGCACTCGAAGTGGATTTTCTGGAGCTACAGAAGCCCAATTGGCGCGCTCTCAACGGCGTTGGAAAGTAGACATCCTGGGCTTTCCAGTGATATATGATAGTCCATACTTTGCCCAAGATTTGATGGCCCAAACCGGCGTTCAAAGTCACCCTCAGAAATTCCAGCGTTAAACGCCGGAACTGGCACCAAAATGGGAGTTAAACGCCCAAACTGGCATAAAAGCTGGCGTTTAACTCCAAGAAGAGTCTCTACACGAAAATTCTTCATTGCTCAGCCCAAGCACACACCAAGTGGGCCCGGAAGTGGATTTTTATGTCATTTACTCATCTCTGTACACCCTAGGCTACTAGTTTTCTATATATAGGACCTTTTACTATTGTATTTTCATCTTTTGATCACTTTAGATCTCTAGATCATCTTCGGACATCTAGTTCTTAGATGATTTGGGGGCTGGCCATTCGGTCATGCCTAGACCTTGTTCTTATGTATTTTCAACGGTGGAGTTTCTACACACCATAGATTAAGGTGTGGAGCTCTGCTGTACCTCGAGTATTAATGCAATTACTATTGTTCTTCTATTCAATTCCGCTTGTTCTTGTTCCAAGATATCACTTGTTCTTCAATTTGATGAATGTGATGATCCGTGACACTCATCATCATTCTCACTTATGAACAAGGTGACTGACAACCATTCTTGTTCTACAAGCATCCGAGGCTTAGTGAATATCTCTTGGATTCTTTAATCGGAATCTTCGTGGTATAGGCAGGACCTGATGGCGGCATTCAAGAGAATCCGGAAGGTCTAAACCTTGTCTGTGGTATTCTGAGTAGGATTCAATGATTGAATGACTGTGACGTGCTTCAAACTTGTAACCTGCTGGGCGTTAGTGACAGACGCAAAAGAGGGATTCTATTCCAGTAGGGGAGGGAACCAACCGGTGATTAGCCATACTGTGACAGAGTGCGTGAGCATTAGTTTTCACTGAGAGGATGGGAGGTAGCCATTGACAACGGTGAAACCCTACACGAGCTTGCCATGGAAAGGAGTAAGAAGGATTGGATGAAGACAGTAGGAAAGCAGAGAGACGGAAGGGAAGGCATCTTCATTCGCTTATCTGAAGCTCTTACCAATGATATACATAAGTATCTCTATCTTTACCTTTATGCTTTATTCGTTTACCACTATACCCATTTGAGTCTGCCTGACTGAGATTTACAAGGTGACCATAGCTTGCTTCATACCAACAATCTCCGTGGGATCGACCCTTACTCACGTAAGGTATTACTTGGACGACCCAGTGCACTTGCTGGTTAGTTGTGCGAAGTTGTGTTTATGCCATGGTATTGTGCACCAAGTCTTTGGAGCCATTACCGGGGATTGTTCTGTGTAAAAGTATTGATCACAATTTCGTGCACCAAGTTTTTGGCGCCGTTGCCGGGGATTGTTCTTGTGTATGGACAACTGACGGTTCATCTTGTTGCTTAGATTAGGCATTTATTTTTTTCGAAATTCTTGAAGATGAATTCTAGAGTTTCATGATGATTTGCTGAAATCTGGCTGGCTGTAAAGCCATGTCTAATTTCATTGGACCGAGGTTTCAACTCATCATCACAAGAGCTTGTTGATTTTTATCAATCTTGCTTTTGGAGCAGTGATTTGCTAAGGTTTGGCTGGCCTTTGGCCATGTCTAGTGTTTTGGACCGAAGCTTTCTTTGAAAGCTTGGCTGGCTGTGAAGCCATGTCTAATTCCTGGACCGGAGTCTTAGACTAGCATTGCACTGATTCCTGGAATTCTCATTAAGAATTTTGATGTTTTCACTTAATTTTCAAAAAACACAAAAAAATTAGAAAATCATAAAAACCAAAAATATTTCTTGCTTGAGTCTAGCGTCTCATTTTAAGTTTGGTGTCAATTGCATGCATTCATTCATGTGTCTTAAGGATCTTCAAGTAATTCTTGATGATTTCTTACTCTGATCTTTGGATTCTCTTGACTTGAGTGTTTAGGTGTCTCATATAGTGTCAGTAGTATACAAACTGCTAAGTTTGGTGTCTTGCATGCATTGTTATTTGATTCTTGTTGCATTTTGATTATTAAAAAAAAAATCCAAAAATATTTTTTATTTGTGTCTTTTCAAGTCAATAATACAGAGAATTGAAGATTCAGAACATACTTGATGACAAGTCATCATATACCCATTTTTCAAGCTAATTTCACTTGTTTTGTTAGTTTTTATACACTTTCTTGCATCCTAAGTAAGTGATTTGGAATGAAAATGCATGAGTTCTTTAAATCAAGCAACCACCATGAAATTAATGTTAATCTATGAGGTTTAAGCTAATTTTAATTGAATTTTAATTGATTTATAAGCCTCTTGAATTTAGTGATACTTTGAGTAGTTGTTTTGGTTTATTGTAGGTGAAGAAAAGAAAAAAAAAAAAAAGAAGAAAACGTGGCCTAAAGAAAGCGTGACTCAAGGAGAAGGAAGCGTGGTTAAAGGAATGAGAAGTGTGCCGCATGGAAGGGAGGAAGCAAACATTGCCCTCCACAAGGGCACACTGCCCTCTAGGAGGGCAACATAAGGAAACAAGCTTGAGAAGCAATTCTGCCCTGCCCTCCTCAAGGGCAATGTCGGGCTCACAAGGGCAGAATCATGATGAAGCAAAGTGAGGATGAAGCAAATTTTGGCTAAGTTAAAATCTGGGCGCTCACAGCATGACCATGCCTACTTCAAAGGGCTATAACTTGAGCTACAGACGTCCGATTGATGTGCTTCCAGTTGCGTTGGAAAGCTGACATTCAGAGCTTTCCAACGATATATAGAAATCCATATTTGGCGAAGAATTAAGGCAGGAACGAGAGGCATCTTTAAGGGCCAAAAATAAGCAAAAATAAACCAAGGAAATTATTGTAGCGTGTTTGCCTCCTCCGTGATTCGAACTTGGGAAGTGAAGGAAGGAACATTGCCCTGCCCTTGGCGCGGGCAGGGCAGCATTTGGATGGCACAAGAACTTGGCGCACCAAGCAACAAAGTTGGCGCACCAATTTCCTCCCCTGGCAGCACCAAGCGCGCGCACTCCACGAACCTGGCGCATCATACTTTTCTGCCCTGCCCTTGGCGCGGGCAGGGCAGCGTTTTGCGCTCCTGGCAGCACCATGGCCGCACCAACTCGCATCAACACGCACCAAGGCCGCACCAACCTCATGCACCATGCACCAAATTTCTGCCCTGCCCTCCACAAGGGCAGGGCAGCCTCCTGGAAGCTATTAATTTTGGGCCAAAAATTGAATTAAAAATCCAATTCAATTCATTTCTTCACCAAATCAAAAGCCCACCCAAATCCCAAAATCCAAGGATAGAAAGTGTATAAATAGGAGCTAGTTTGATGTAATTAAAGACCTTTTGCTTAGCTTTTGAATTTTGCACTTTCTTTTGAGCTTTAAATTTTAGCAACTTTCCTAGAGAGACTGAACCGAGCTTTCAGAGAATTAGGGAGGAGAATTGATCTCTCTTCTTCCTCGTTCTTGCTTGGTCTTTTTAATTTCCTTGTTCTGAGTTTTGGGTGTGTGAAATTGAGGAAATTCTGTCTCAATTCCCATTCAAACTCTTTTCAATTCATTTTCTGCATAATTCAATTTTATTTCTGTTCTTCTATTGCTTCTTCTTTAATTTTCTGTCAATTGCTTTGATAATTCAGATCTGGGAAGGAAATTGGGTTTTAGGCTCTGCTACCTAAGCCCTTGAGTCCTGAGATCAAAATTCACTTGGGTTCTTCTGTGAACCTCTTCTACATTTTATTTCCTCTCTGTTTGAATGTTTATTGCTTCTGATTCAATTCTTGCTCTCTTAATTGTTGCCATTTACTTTCTCTTGGTTTAGATTCTGTAATCCCTATCCTCAATTCCCTTTTACTTTTAAGCAATTTACCTTTCTTGCCATTTAAGTTACTGCAATTTACATTTCTTGCAATTTAAGTTTCAGCTCTTTTACTTTCTTATTCTTTAAGTTTCCTGCAATTTTATTTTCTGCATCTTTTAAATTCCTTGCAATTTACTTTCTGTTGATCAACTTCACACAATTCACTCAATGTTAGCTTGACTAAACTAATCACCCACTAAAATTGCTTGATCCATCAATCCCTGTGGGATCGACCTCACTCTAAGTGAGTTATTACTACTTGATGCGACCCGGTGCACTTGCCGGTTAGATCTATGTGTTTGGAAAATTTGTTTTCCGCAAAAACACCATCAAGTTTTTGGCGCCTATGCCGGGGATTGATTAGATCAACAATGATTAAGTGGGTGAGAAGTCTAGATCAAGCATTTTCTTTTTTTGGTTCTCTGTTTTAAAGTTGAAACCAAGGTGTTTGTGTTTTTGCCTCACTAAGCAAAACTCATATCTGATATGAGTAATTTCAATTTTCATTGATGTTTATAAAATACAAATGGAGTTCAACTCATCTTATGGTCAAACAAAATTTTATGGGATATCACCCACCATCACCAATCTCTAATGGTGGTTGGGAATATCACCAGGAAACTTCAAATTCTGGGCACTCCAATTCATGGAGCTATGCTTCAGAACCACAAGATGAAAAAGAAAATCATATGGGATATTTCCCTCCACCACAAAATGATGCAAGTCATGATTCTAACAGTGGCTGGGAAGGGAATTCTAGTGCTCCATGTGATATTCATCCAAACACATCATTACTTGACCATACTTCAACAGAAAGCCCCTTTCAAAACTCACCACCCACACAAACTTCCATGAACCACTCAAGGCTCTCAAAGCTTGAGTCCATGTTCAAAAAATATGAGGAGGAGACAAAGAAATTCTGGAAAAGAAAAGAAAACTTCTTCACAAACATGGAAGTGCACGTAGCTCAAGTGGTGAGTGATATGAAAAAGGAGGAAAAACAAGAGGAAGAGGCTACTGCATCAAGTGAAATTGCAAAGAAGGAAGAGGTGGTGGAAACATTTGAACCTAAAACTGCACTTGAGATGACAAGAGAACCTGAACACTCACAACCTCCTCAAACTCCCCTGGACCAAAGATGCTCAACACTGATCGAAAAATATGAAGAGGAGATGAAGAAAGCTTGGGAAAATCAACAAACCTCTTCCATGAAAGAGTTATTAAAGCAAATGTTGAGTGTAAAAGAGGAAGTGGAAGAACAAGCTAGTGAGGAGGATACTCAAGAGAAGTCAAACTCAAGTGAAGCAGAGAAGTACATAGAAGAAAAGCTCATGGAACCACCAATGCAAAAAGCCCTGGATGAATACAAAACTCCAATAATCACACAACAACCAAGTCTTGAATTCAAAGAAGTGAAGGCAACTAACAAGAACACCAATTCTGTCCCTAATCCAGCAAGCAAGACCAATCAAGTCATTTGCAAAAGGAAGCTTGCTGAGGAAAGGCCGAGACAAGGGACACTAGCTGAATCTTTCCCTCCTTTGAGGTCATTCCTCTTAACAAACTGGAAGAAGAGGAAGAAAGTGAAGAACAACATGTCAAGCTAATGACACTAAAAGAGCGCTTGTTGGGAGGCAACCCAACCTTAGGTAACATTTCTTCTCTGCTTTGTTTTCTTTCTGTGGTTTGTTCAAATTTAATAATTTGGCATATGGTTACATTCTAAGTTTGGTGTTGCCTAGCAACAAACTGTTTTCCATCTTCATGGATGATTGCATCAATTTTACATGGAAGTGTCACACTAAGATTCTAAGTTTGGTGTGCCACTTAATTTTCTATGCAATAAATCCAGCAACATCACTTGTCTGCATAATCATATTGCCTTTTACAGTGTTATTTTTCTTCTTAGTTGGATAATTTTTGTTTTCTCTTTGTTTCATTTATTTACTTGTTTTTAATGTTTTCTTTCATTAACTGTTTTTGTGAATACATCACCCAAACATCCTTACTCATGACAGATTCTTCACTTGGTGATTGTATTTAACAAATAACAATTTCACTTGCTTAGTTTTAATTCAAATAAATTGACATATGATTGCATTCTAAGTTTGGTGTTGCTACGCAACAAAATTTGGTTCAAATATTTACAAGATACTTGCATCAATTCCAAGAGAAAGTGTCACACTAAGTTTTGTGTGCCATTTATATTTTTATGCAATGTATCATGCACACCAACTTATATTTGCAATCACTATGTCTCTGTCTCTTGTGCCTTGATTGTTATCTTAATCTTGCTTGCCTAAACACATATGCTACTGACATCCTTTTGTGTAAGACATTCATGATCCATTTTAGGCCCCATAGCCATTATTCTAATTGTTGCTTGAGGATGAGCAAGCATTCTGAGTTTGGCAAGGGAAAGGGAAGAATAAGAGGAAAATGACAACAATAGAGAAGATGGACTACAAGGTTGTAAAGTTCCTTTTCCTCTCCTTTGTTTCCAGCACTTTATTTTGCATGATTGTCTTTATATTCTCTATAAGCATGTGTGGTATGAATAAGCATAGCTTGAATGTTGATTTGTAACATGTTGCCATGCCATTATGACTACCAACTTGAGTTTTGTAAATTCAAAAGCAAAAAAAGCATCATGATCATAAACAAACAAGGAATTAAAGAAGAATTTAGCATGTGCATACAAGTATTGGAAAGCTAGTATGTTTGATTGTTGCTCAATTGCATTAGATTTTATTTAATTGAAGTTTTTCATCTAGTACATTTTGTGAAATCTTTTAAAATCATGAAAACCTTGAAGAAGCAAATACAATAAAAGCAAGAAAAGAAAAAGGGAAAGAATGAGAAAGCTGAAGGCTCTGAGTACCAATGGCAATTTATTTGCTAAGTGCTTGTGGTGTTTATGTATCAAGCCAAATGCTTGAAAACAAAACACTTAGAAGTCAAGGCTAGGCTCAAGTGCAAAAGCACTCCCTCAAAGCTCAAGGCTCTGAGCATCAATGATTAGAGAGCCAAGAAAAGAAAAGAAAAAAATGAGCTTAATGAAGTCCTCTAATTAAATGCTTGTGGTGCTTATGTATCAAGTGGTAATACTTGAAAACAAAGCATTTAGAAGTCGTAGCTTTGTTATTAACTCATGGGGCAAAGCACCCAAAAGGAGAAAAAAAAAAGAGAAAAAAAAATCAAAAGCTTGTTTCAAGGAAGAATTATAAGAAAAAGATTTCATAAAATAAGCTAGATAGAAGCATCAATCATTTACATCTCTTTCGTAATTGTAGCATGCATAGAAAACTAGCTTGCCATGAACATTGAGTCGCTATTCTTCTTACCTTGGATTGTCAATCTTTATTGCATGATTCTTTTCTTGCTTGGGGACAAGCAAGGTTTAAGTTTGGTGTTGTGATGACAAGTCATCATATACCCATTTTTCAAGCTAATTTCACTTGTTTTGTTAGTTTTTATACACTTTCTTGCATCCTAAGTAAGTGATTTGGAATGAAAATGCATGAGTTCTTTAAATCAAGCAACCACCATGAAATTAATGTTAATCTATGAGGTTTAAGCTAATTTTAATTGAATTTTAATTGATTTATAAGCCTCTTGAATTTAGTGATACTTTGAGTGGTTGTTTTGGTTTATTGTAGGTGAAGAAAAGAAAAAAAAAAAAAGAAGAAAACGTGGCCTAAAGAAAGCGTGACTCAAGGAGAAGGAAGCGTGGTTAAAGGAATGAGAAGTGTGCCGCATGGAAGGGAGGAAGCAAACATTGCCCTCCACAAGGGCACACTGCCCTCTAGGAGGGCAACATAAGGAAACAAGCTTGAGAAGCAATTCTGCCCTGCCCTCCTCAAGGGCAATGTCGGGCTCACAAGGGCAGAATCATGATGAAGCAAAGTGAGGATGAAGCAAATTTTGGCTAAGTTAAAATCTGGGCGCTCACAGCATGACCATGCCTACTTCAAAGGGCTATAACTTGAGCTACAGACGTCCGATTGATGTGCTTCCAGTTGCGTTGGAAAGCTGACATTCAGAGCTTTCCAACGATATATAGAAATCCATATTTGGCGAAGAATTGAGGCAGGAACGAGAGGCATCTTTAAGGGCCAAAAATAAGCAAAAATAAACCAAGGAAATTATTGTAGCGTGTTTGCCTCCTCCGTGATTCGAACTTGGGAAGTGAAGGAAGGAACATTGCCCTGCCCTTGGCGCGGGCAGGGCAGCATTTGGATGGCACAAGAACTTGGCGCACCAAGCAACAAAGTTGGCGCACCAATTTCCTCCCCTGGCAGCACCAAGCGCGCGCACTCCACGAACCTGGCGCATCATACTTTTCTGCCCTGCCCTTGGCGCGGGCAGGGCAGCGTTTTGCGCTCCTGGCAGCACCATGGCCGCACCAACTCGCATCAACACGCACCAAGGCCGCACCAACCTCATGCACCATGCACCAAATTTCTGCCCTGCCCTCCACAAGGGCAGGGCAGCCTCCTGGAAGCTATTAATTTTGGGCCAAAAATTGAATTAAAAATCCAATTCAATTCATTTCTTCACCAAATCAAAAGCCCACCCAAATCCCAAAATCCAAGGATAGAAAGTGTATAAATAGGAGCTAGTTTGATGTAATTAAAGACCTTTTGCTTAGCTTTTGAATTTTGCACTTTCTTTTGAGCTTTAAATTTTAGCAACTTTCCTAGAGAGACTGAACCGAGCTTTCAGAGAATTAGGGAGGAGAATTGATCTCTCTTCTTCCTCGTTCTTGCTTGGTCTTTTTAATTTCCTTGTTCTGAGTTTTGGGTGTGTGAAATTGAGGAAATTCTGTCTCAATTCCCATTCAAACTCTTTTCAATTCATTTTCTGCATAATTCAATTTTATTTCTGTTCTTCTATTGCTTCTTCTTTAATTTTCTGTCAATTGCTTTGATAATTCAGATCTGGGAAGGAAATTGGGTTTTAGGCTCTGCTACCTAAGCCCTTGAGTCCTGAGATCAAAATTCACTTGGGTTCTTCTGTGAACCTCTTCTACATTTTATTTCCTCTCTGTTTGAATGTTTATTGCTTCTGATTCAATTCTTGCTCTCTTAATTGTTGCCATTTACTTTCTCTTGGTTTAGATTCTGTAATCCCTATCCTCAATTCCCTTTTACTTTTAAGCAATTTACCTTTCTTGCCATTTAAGTTACTGCAATTTACATTTCTTGCAATTTAAGTTTCAGCTCTTTTACTTTCTTGTTCTTTAAGTTTCCTGCAATTTTATTTTTTGCATCTTTTAAATTCCTTGCAATTTACTTTCTGTTGATCAACTTCACACAATTCACTCAATGTTAGCTTGACTAAACTAATCACCCACTAAAATTGCTTGATCCATCAATCCCTGTGGGATCGACCTCACTCTATGTGAGTTATTACTACTTGATGCGACCCGGTGCACTTGCCGGTTAGATCTATGTGTTTGGAAAATTTGTTTTCCGCAAAAACACCATCAATACTGCAGAGGAATTATACAGAAAAAGCTGGGCATTCAAAAATGCCCAGTGAAGAAGACAGACTGGCGTTTAAACGCCAGCCAGGGTGCCTGGTTGGGCGTTTAACGCCCAAAAGGGTAGTAGTTTGGGCGTTAAACGCCAGAATGTGCACCATTCTGGGCGTTTAACGCCAGGATTGCACAAGGGGGAAGATTTTGTTTTCAAAATCAATTCTTTTTTCAAGTTTTCAAAGTTTTTCAAAATCAAATCTTTTTCAAATCATATCTTTTCAATCAAATGTTTTCAAAATCGATTTCTTTCCTTTTTCAAAGATACTTACTAACAATTAATGATTTGATTGAACATTTTTTGCCTTTTCTGTTGAGGAAGGTTTTATGTTTGAATCATATCTTTTCTTGTTAGGCAAGTCATTAATTTTTAAAAATCATATCTTTTCAAATTGTTTTCAAATCATATCTTTTAAAATTGTTTTCAAATCATATCTTTTAAAATTGTTTTCAAATCATATCTTTTCAATCATATCTTTTTAAAACCATAATTTTTCAATCACTTCTTTTTCAAAATAAGTTTTCAATCATATCTTTTTGATTTCTAATTTCAAATCTTTTTCAAAAATCACTTGATTCTTTTTCTATTCTTAGTTTTTGAGAATCAATTAGTGTTTTTCAAAATGTTTTCAAAATTTTTTACTTAATTTTCGAAAATTACTTCTCCTCTTCTCACATCCTTCTGTTTATGGACTAACACTATTCCTTAATACAAAATTCGAACTTCATCTTCTTTAATAAGTTCGAATTTTCTACCTCTGTCTTCCATTTTTCTTCCTCTGACACCTCAAGGAATCTCTATACTGTGACATAGAGGATTCCATATTTTCTTGTTCTCTTCTCTTTCATATGAGCAGGAACAAAGACAAAGGCATTCTTGTTGAAGCTGACCCTGAACCTGAAAGGACCTTGAAGCGAAAGCTAAGAGAAGCTAAGGCACAACTCTTTATTGAGGACCTGACCGAATTCTTCAAAGAAGAAGAACCCATGACAGCCGAAAACAACAACAATGCCAACAATGCAAGGAAGGTGCTGGGTGACTTTACTGCACCTACTCCCAATTTCTATGGGAGAAGCATCTCTATCCCTGCCATTGGAGCAAACAACTTTGAGCTTAAGCCTCAATTAGTTTCTCTAATGCAACAGAATTGCAAGTTCCATGGACTTCCATTGGAAGATCCTCATCAGTTTTTAGCTGAATTCTTGCAAATCTGTGACACAGTCAAGACTAATGGGGTTGACCCTGAGGTCTACAGACTGATGCTATTCCCTTTTGCTGTAAGAGACAGAGCTAGGACTTGGTTGGACTCACAACCTAAAGAAAGTCTAGACTCATGGGAAAAGCTAGTCAATGCCTTCTTGGCAAAGTTCTTTCCACCTCAAAAATTGAGTAAGCTTAGAGTGGAAGTCCAAACCTTCAGACAGAAGGAAGGAGAATCCCTCTATGAAGCTTGGGAAAGATACAAACAATTAATCAGAAAATGTCCTTCAGACATGCTTTCTGAATAGAGCATCATAGGTATTTTCTATGATGGTCTCTCTGAACTATCCAAGATGTCTTTGGATAGCTCTGCTGGAGGATCTCTTCATCTGAAGAAGACACCTACAGAGGCTCAGGAACTCATTGAAATGGTTGCAAATAATCAATTTATGTACACTTCTGAAAGGAATCCTGTGAACAATGGGACAAGTCAGAAGAAAGGAGTTCTTGAGATTGATGCTCTGAATGCCATATTGGCTCAAGAACAAGATATTGACTCAACAAGTCAATTTGATTTCTCAAAGTTTGTCTGGAATGCAAAGTGCACCAAGCAGTACTAAGGATGCTTCATCTAAAGAAGAAGCTTATGATCCTGAGAACCCTTCAATGGAAGAGGTGAATTACCTGGGAGAACCCTATGGAAACACCTATAATTCTTCATGGAGAAATCACCCAAATCTCTCATGGAAGAATCAAGAGAGACCTCAACAAGGTTTCAATAATAATGGTGGAAGAAACAGGTTTAACAATGGCAAACCTTTTCCATCATCTTCTCAGCAACAGACAGAAAATCCTAAGCAGAACCCCTCTGACTTAGCAACCATGGTCTCTGATCTAATTAGAACCACTCAAGGTTTCATGAATGAAACAAGGTCCTCCATTAGGAATTTGGAGGCACAAGTGGGACAGCTGAGCAAGAAAATTACTGAACTCCCTCCAAGTGCTCTTCCAAGTAATACAGAAGAAAATCCAAAAGGAGAGTGCAAAGCCATAACCATGGCCGAATTTGGAGAGGAAAGGGAGGAAGTGAACGCCACTGAGGAAGGCCTCAATGGGCGTGCACTAGCCTCAACAGAGTTCCCTAATGAGGAACCATGAGAATCTGAGGCTCAAAATGAGACCATAGAGATTCCATTGGATTTACTTCTGCCTTTCATGAGCTCTGATGAGTATTCTTCCTCTGAAGAGGATGAGTATGTCACTGAAGAGCAAGTTGCTAAATACCTTGGAGCAATCATGAAGCTAAATGACAAGTTATTTGGAAATGAGACTTGGGAGGATGAACCTCCTTTGCTCACCAAAGAACTGGATGACTTGTCTAGGCAGAAATTACCTCAAAAGAGACAAGATCCTAGGAAGTTTTCCATACCTTGTACCATAGGCACCATGACCTTCAAGAAGGCTCTGTGTGACTTAGGGTCAAGTGTAAACCTCATGCCTCTCTCAGTGATGGAGAAGCTAGGGATCTTTGAGGTACAAGCTGCAAGAATCTCACTAGAGATGGCAGACAACTCAAGAAAACAAGCTTATGAACTTGTAGAGAATGTTTTGGTTAAGATTGAAGACCATTACATCCCTACTGATTTCATAGTCCTAGAGACTGGGAAATGCATGGATGAAACCATCATCCTTGGTAGACCCTTCCTAGCCACAGCAAAGGCTGTAATTGATGTTGATGGAGGTGAACTGATCATTCAAGTGAATGAAGAATCCTTGGTGTTTAAGGCTCAAGGATATCCCTCTGTCACCATGGAGAAGAAGCATGAAGAGCTTCTCTCAAATCAGAGACAAACAGAGCCCCCACAGTCAAACTCTAAGTTTGGTGTTGGGAGGCCACAACCAAACTCTAAGTTTGGTGTTGAACCCCCACATTCAAACTCTAAGTTTGGTGTTGGGAGGTTCCAACATTGCTCTGAGTATCTATGAGGCTCATTGAGAGCCCTCTGTCAAGCTACTGACATTAAAGAAGCGCTTGTTGGGAGGCAACCCAATGATTATATTTTATATATTTTCTTTTGTTATTTTATGTTTTTTGTAGGTTGATGATCATAAGAAGTCACAAAATCAATTGAAAAAGCAAAAACAAAATGAAAAACAGGAAGAAAAACAGCACACCCTGGAGGAAGATGTTGCTGGCGTTCAAACGCCAGTAAGCCTAGCAGTTGGGCGTTTAACGCCCAGTCTGGCACCATTCTGGGCGTTTAACGCCAGAAAGGGGCACCAGACTGGCGTTAAACGCCAGGAAAGGGCAAGAACCTGGCGTTAAACGCCAGAAAGGGGCACCAGCCCGGCATTTAACGCCAGAATTGGCTCAAAACGTGATTTTGAAAGCCATTTGGTGCAGGGATGACTTTTCCTTGACACCTCAGGATCTGTGGACCCCACAGGATCCCCACCAACCCCACCACCACTCTCTCTCTTCTTCCCCCATTCACCAATCACCTCAATACCTCTTCACCACTCACATCCATCCTTCATAAAACCCCACCTACCTCACCCTTTTGGCCGAACCACAAAGCCATCTCCCTCTCCTCCATTTCTTCTTCTTCTACTCCCTTCTTTCTTCTTTTGCTCGAGGACGAGCAAACCTTTTAAGTTTGGTGTGGTAAAAGCATTGCTTTTTGTTTTTCCATAACCATTTATGGCATCCAAAGCCGGTTCAACTGAGAAGGCATGACCACAAGCCCATCACTAAGAAGAAGATGGAGCAAACAAGAGACCCCTCTCATCATGAGATCCCTGAAATACCTCAAGGGATGCACTTTCCTCCACAAGACTATTGGGAGCAACTAAAACACCTCCCTAGGAGAATTGAGTTCCAACATGGGACAACTAAGGGTGGAGCACCAAGAACATGCCATCCTCCTCCATGAAATTAGAGAAGATCAAAGAATCATGAGAGATGAGCAACAAAGACAAGGAAGAGACATTGAGGAGCTCAAGCACTCCATAAAGACCTTCAAGAGGAAGAACAAGCCGCCATCACTGAGGTGGACCCGTTCTTTAATCTCCTTGTTCTTTATTTCTCTGTTTTTCGAATTTTTATGCTTATTGGTGCACGAAATTGCAATAACACTTTTGCAATCCCGCACAACTAACCAGCAAGTGCACTGGGTCGTCCAAGTAATACCTTGCGTGAGCAAGGGTCGATCCCACGGAGATTGTCGGCTTGAAGCAAGCTATGGTTATCTTGTAAATCTTAGTCAGGATATCAGAAATTATCAGGATTGATTGTAAAAAGCAAAAGAACACGAAATGATTACTTGTTTTGCAGTAATGGAGAATAGGCTGAGGCTTTGGAGATGCTCCATCTTCCGAATCTCTGCTTTCCTACTGTCATCTTCATCAAACACGCAAGGCTCCTTCCATGGCAAGCTGTATGTAGGGTTTCACCGTTGTCAATGGCTACCTCCCATCCTCTCAGTGAAAATACGTCCCTGATGCTCTGTCACAGCATAGGCTAATCATCTGTCGGTTCTCAATCAGGCCGGAATAGAATCCAGTGATTCTTTTGCGTCTGTCACTAACGCCCCGCCTTCAGGAGTTTGAAGCACGTCACAGTCATTCAATCATTGAGTCCTACTCAGAATACCACAGACAAGGTTTAGACCTTCCGGACTCTCTTGAATGCCGCCATCAGTTCTAGCTTATACCACGAAGATTCCGATTAAAGAACCCAAGAGATATCTACTTAATCTAAGGTAGAACAGAGGTGGTTGTCAGGCACATGTTCATAGTTGAGAATGATGATGAGTGTCACGGATCATCACATTCATCCGGGTTAAGAGCAAGTGATATCTTAGAATGGAAGCAAGCATGATTGAACAAGAAACAGTAGTAATTGCATTAATCCATCAAGACACAGCAGAGCTCCTCACCCCCAACCATGGGGTTTAGAGACTCATGCTGTGGAAGGTACAAGAAACGTGTAAAAAGTGTTATGAGGTCATAAGGTACGGATACAATGTCAAAAGGTCCTATTAATAGTAAACTAGTATCCTAAGGTTTACAGAAATGAGTAAATGACAGAAAAATCCACTTCCGGGCCCACTTGGTGTGTGCTTGGGCTGAGCAATGAAGCATTTTCGTGTAGAGACCTTTTCTGGAGTTAAACGCCAGCTTTCATGCCAGTTTGGGCGTTTAACTCCAAGTTTTATGCCAGTTCCGGCGTTTAACGCTGGAATTTCTGTAGGTGACTTTGAGCGCCGGTTTGGGCCATCAAATCTTGGACAAAGTATGGACTATTATATATTGCTGGAAAGCCCAGGATGTCTACTTTCCAACGCCGTTGAGAGCGCGCCAATTGGGCTTCTGTAGCTCCAGAAAATCCACTTCGAGTGCAGGGAGGTCAGAATCCAACAGCATCTGCAGTCCTTTTCAGTCTCTGGATCAGATTTTTGCTCAGAACCTTCAATTTCAGCCAAAAAATACCTGAAATCACAGAAAAACACACAAACTCCTAGTAAAGTCCAGAAAAGTGAATTTTAAATAAAAACTAATAAAAATATAATAAAAACTAACTAAAAGATACTAAAAACATACTAAAAATAATGCCAAAAAGCGTACAAATTATCCGCTCATCACAACACCAAACTTAAATTGTTGCTTGTCCCCAAGCAACTGAAAATCAAATAAGATAAAAAGAGAGGAATATACTATAGACTCCAAAATATCAAAGAAACATAGCTCCAATTAGATGAGCGGGACTAGTAGCTTTTTGCCTCCGAACAGTTTTGGCATCTCACTCTATCCTTTGAAGTTCAGAATGATTGGCATCTATGAGAACTCAGAACTCAGATAGTGTTATTGATTCTCCTAGTTAAGTATGATGATTCTTGAACATAGCTAGTGTATGAGTCTTGGCTGTGGCCCAAAGCACTCTGTCTTCCAGTATTACCACCGGATACATACATGCCCACAGACACATAATTGGGTGAACCTTTTTAGATTGTGACTCAGCTTTGCTAAAGTCCACAATTAGAGGTGTCCAGGGTTCTTAAGCACACTCTTTTTGCCTTGGTTCACAACTTTATTTCTTTTCTTTTTTTTTTTTCGAACATTTTTGTTTTTTTTGTTTTTTCTGCTTTTTTCTTGCTTCAAGAATCATTTTTATGATTTTTCAGATCCTCAACAACAGTTCTCTTTCTCCTCATTCTTTCAAGAGCCAACAATTTTTAACATTCTTAAAACAGCAAATTCAAGAGACATATGCACTGTTCAAGCATTCATTCAGAAAACAAAAAGTATTGTCACCACATCAAACTAACTCAACTAGTTTCAAGGATAAATTTCGAAACCCTGTACTTCTTGTTCTTTTTGTGATTAAAGCATTTTTCTTTTAAGAGAGGTGATGGATTCATAGGATATTTATAGCTTTTAAGGCATAAACTTTAATTTTATTAATTATGAATTAAGAACAAGACTCAGAAAATAAATATAAGATGAAACAAGAAATAGAAAAATAAAATAAATAATAAAAAAAAAACGAAAAAGAGTAGGCTCCTAATGATAGAGGTTTTCACAGAGTTAGGACTCAACAACCTTGATTTTGAGAAGTGGATGCTCCCTCAGCTTGAGAGGAGAGCTTTTGGCGTTTCATCTCTTGAATCTCACGCCCCTGCTTCTCTTGTTCTTTCAGCAATTTGCAGAGCATGCAGTTTTGATTCTGCTGTTCTTCCTTAAGTTGCTCCATAGTCTCTTGCAACTTGTTAATGGATGCTTCTAGGCTGGCCCAGTAGCCAATTTCAGGGAATTCAGGGAGGAACTCATGCGCCCTCCTCTTGATGGAGTTGTCTTGCACTTGTCCTTCCATTGACTTCTTGGTGATTGGATGTTCAATGGGTATGAACTCATCTACTCCCATCTTTACCCCAGCCTCTTACAGAGCAAGGAGATCAAGCTTGGGTAGCCAATTTGGCTTCAGTGGAATTCTTATTTGCAATTGTGTAGATCTCACAAGCAATCACATGATGCACCTCCACTGCTTTTCCAAGCATAATGCAATGAATCATCACTGCTCTTTGATAGTAACCTCAGAACGGTTGCTAGTGGGCAATATGGAACGCCCAATAAAGTCTAGCCAACCTCTTGCAATTGGTTTGAGGTCTCCCCTCTTGAGTTGGTTAGGGACACCTTTAGAATTGGTTATCCACTTAGTTCCAGGGAGGCATATGTCCTCTAGAACTTGATCCAACCCTTTATCTACTCTCACCATCCTCCTATTGAAGGAGTCAGGATCATCTGCAGTTGAGGCAACTGAAGATTTCTCTTATTTTGTCCAGATGGAAGTATATAACTTTCCCCTGACCATGGTTCTAGGTATGGTAAGCGGTTCCAGTCATTCTCTGCTTATCTGTCAGCCACAGATTTGAGTAGAATTCCTGAACCATGTTCCTTCCAACCTTTGTCTCAGGATTGGTTAGAACTTCCCAACCTCTGTTTCGAATTTGCTCTTGGATCCCCGGATATTCATCTTCTTTCAGATCAAATTTTACTTCCCGGGATCACTGACCTCAGACCCATTATTTGTGATAATGGTCTTCATGTTTGGTTAAGAACTTCTCTTGATTCCAAAGATCTTTGGATTAGTCTCTTTCTTTCCTCTTAAATTGGTTTGTTTTCCCTTAGGAGCCATGATCTTGATGAATCTTGGCTTAGTGATCACGGAAAAGCACACCAACTTAGAGGTTTGCTTGTCTCAAGCAAAAGAATAGAGAGAAGAGAGGGGGGGAAGAGGAAATTCGAATGGTGTGATGGAATGAGGGAGCCAAACGTGTATTTATAAGGTGGGGAGGGGAGTTTTCGAAAAAAGAAGAGAGAAATTTGAAAGGAGATTGAGAAGATATGGAAAGAAATTGAGAAAAAGGGTGAAGTTTTTGAACAATGTTTGAATTGATTGAAATAAATTTGAAGAGTGGTTTTGATTTTTGAAGATTTGAAAGTGAATGAGGAATGATTGAAGTGTGATTTTGTAGAAAAAGTATGGGTGAGAAAAGGAAAGTTTGAAAAAAATTGAATTGAAAACAAAATGTGGTCCCCACCAAGCTGGCGTTAAACGCCCAGAATGGCACCCATTCTGGCGTTTAACGCCCATTTGTTACCCCTTTTGGGCGTTTAAGCCCAGCCAGGTGCCCTGGCTGGCGTTAAACGCCAGAAATCCTTGTCACTGGGCGTTTTTCAGAACGCC